>NC_080681.1:10546658-10855025 GCF_030445035.2 Dasypus novemcinctus
TATATTCTCTTAGGAGAAATTTGTAGAGGGGAACTGCTGTGATTTTTAAAACACATAAAAGCTAAAGTGCCCTCCAGAAATATCGTGCTCATTTATAGTCCCACCCGTAGAATGAGAGAAAATACCCTTGCCAGCAATGGGATATTGCCGTTTTAACCATTGCCAGTTTAGCAGGTGAACAATATCTCTTGATTTTAAATTGCATCTTCGATTATTAGTAAGGTAAATGCTTTTCATGTTTGTGGATATGTGTATTTCTTTTATGAAATACCTACTGGCTGACCATGTTTAGGTATTTTATTATTGATATGAGAGTAATGTGTAATGACTTTGCACATTAAATTATTATCCCTTTTCATGAGAATTATTTTTCCCAATTAATTTTTTGCTGTTGAAATTAGGTTGAAATTTTTTTTATTTTAGTCTATTCCTCATTCTTTTTACTTATTGAATGTCTAAAATTTTCCAGAATTCAAAACCCTCAGTCTTAATGGTCTCTGTCTTGACTATCATTCTTAGAAATTGTTCCCCACCCCAAATTATGAAAATACTTGCCTACTTTTTCTTTTAATATGCTTTATTTTTTACACTCAAAATTCTGGATGGGGGAGCAGATGTAGCTCAAGTAGTTGAATGCCTGCTACCCATGTAAAGAGGTCCTGAGTGTGATCACTGGTACCTCCTAAAAGCAAACAAAAAATGAAAAAAACATCTTTCATGTTTGCTCATGGGGAGCAGATGTAGCTCAGTGGTTGGGCACCTGCTTCCCATGAATGAGGTTCCAAGTTCGATCCCCAGGACCTCTTTAAAAAAAAAATCTGGGTGGATGAAAACACTTGACTTAAAATGAGAAAGAATGAATATAACCTGATTATTCCCACATGATTAGTCAATTTGTTCATTTGCTCTTTTGTTGATTCATTCATCAAATATTTCACAACTACACGTATGCCCAACATCTTCTAGTCTTAGGTGGTGTGGGCCTAAAGTAACAAGTCAGGCAAGACCCTGCTCTTTAATAGGAGGAGGCAGACAGCAGGACTCACAAATAACTGAACAAATTTTTAAAAATCAGGTAGTGAGAAACACTACACACAACCTCAGAACCAAGCATGAAGACAGGGAAGGATGGGGCAGCCTCCAAAGGTAAGGGCTCACAGAAGAGGTGACTTTAAGTAGAGATCGAAATGACAAGGAGGAGCCAGCTTGGTGAGGATCTCGGGAAACAGACTCTCGGGCAGCTGTGTGCTTAGGGCACATGAGAATGGTCTGGTGGGTCACGGAGGGAGGAGTAAGGACCAAGGTAAAGGTTAGATAGGAAACCATTAGCAGGATGAAAGAGGGAGGGGACCTGCTCTGGCACTTTAAGCAGTGTGTGTGTCTGTGTGTGTGTCCCCATCCTAGGAACAGATGGGAGGGAATACGAGGAGAGCCAGGACAGTGTTCAGGCAGTGTGTGTGTGTGTCTGTCCTAGGCACAGATGGCAGGGAACAAGAGGAGAGCCAGAACAGCATTCAGGAAGTTATTTGAATGTTTACTTTTATTTGCAATACTTATTAAATAACTTATGTTTTAGTCATTAATTTAAAATGTCACTTTTATCCTACATTAAATGTTTGGATATATTTTTTAAGTCTGTTCCTCGACTTTTTGTCTGCTCTCATTGAACACTGTTCATCTATTCCTGAGTCAGGGTCATACTGTTCTAATGATTTTAACTTTTAGACATGCATTTAAATATCTGTTAGGGTTGGTCCAACTCCTCCTGCTGTACCGCCAGTAATTTCTTGGTGATTCCATGTATTCGTTCTCTAAATATATTTTAGAATCATTTTACCTCATCCCCCAAATAAAATCCACTGATATTTTCATGGAAATTGCACAATACTAATGTGTTCATTTGGGGAGCATTGACATCTTGACAGTGCTGTGTTTTGTTATCTAAAACTTTGTGTATCATGTTTAATACTTGGACCCCTCAGGGATGGGTTCACAATTTTAGCCATATAAGTTGCACATTTCTTTAGTTTTTGCTACTGTGGTGAAAAAGATCACTTTTTTTTCTTTTGTACTATTGTAAATGTTTTGTCTTTATTTGATAACTGTCTACTTATCTTACTTACTTGATCTGCCACTGGTTATAATAGTCCTTCCAGTGAATTTGCTAGGTTTGACAAATAATCATTCACCTTCAAATAATATAAACATTTGTTGCATGTTTACCACATGCCAGGCCCTCTTATAAGTGCTTTACGTGGATTAAGTCTTGTTCCTCACTGCAGCACTGCGTGCCTGTTTTGAGTATTAGGAAACAGTCACAGGAGGTTGACATGTCTGAGGTGACACTGTAAGTGGTGGTGCTGAGATTTGAACCCTAGTTTTTAAACTGCTATATAACACAACCTCTCTAATAATGATTTTTTTTTCTCTTTTCCATTACTTATACCTCTTACGTTAGTTTCTTTGTTAAGTAATTACAAATATGTTCCTGACATTTGTTACGGTATGTGGTTTTTTTTCTTCCTCTCCAGGCCTTGGGCTTGCCTTCAACTTGAATCCAGCTCTGACCATGATCGGCAAGTATTTCTATAAGAGGCGACCACTGGCAAATGGACTGGCCATGGCAGGCAGCCCTGTCTTCCTCTCTACCCTGGCTCCGCTCAATCAGGCTTTCTTCGGTATCTTTGGCTGGAGAGGAAGCTTCCTAATTCTTGGGGGCTTACTACTAAACTGCTGTGTAGCTGGATCCCTAATGCGACCAATAGGACCCAAGCCAACCAACGCAGAAAAAGCTAGTTCTAAAGGATCCCTTCAGGAAGCTGGAAAATCTGATGTCACCAAAGGGGCCAGTGATGCAAATACAGATCTATTAGGAGAAAAACCCAAAAAGCAGAAACAATCAGTCTTCCAAACAATTAACAAGTTCCTGGACTTATCCCTTTTCCGCCACAGAGGCTTTTTGCTATACCTCTCTGGTAATGTGTTTATGTTTTTTGGACTATTTACACCTTTGGTCTTTCTAAGTAATTATGGCAAGAGTAAGCATTTCTCTAGTGAGAAGTCTGCCTTCCTTCTTTCCATTCTGGCTTTTGTTGACATGGTAGCCAGACCTTCCATGGGACTTCTGGCCAACACAAGGTGGATCAGACCTCGAGTTCAGTATTACTTTGCTGCTTCTATTATTGCAAATGGAGTGTGTCATTTGCTAGCACCTTTATCTACCAGCTATGTTGGGTTCTGTGTCTATGCGGGATTCTTTGGATTCGCATTCGGGTGGCTCAGCTCAGTACTGTTTGAAACACTGATGGACCTCGTTGGACCCCAGAGATTCTCCAGCGCCGTGGGATTGGTGACCATCGTGGAATGCTGTCCTGTCCTCCTAGGGCCACCACTTTTAGGTATAGTATGTGTCCCTACCCCTGCGGTCCTCTTATCGTATAATGAGTGTACCAGACTGGGAAGGGGCTGGAAAGCAAAGATTAGTGCCCTGCTTGATGGCCGAGAGCAGGTCTGCCTCATTTCTGTATCCTTGTTGCTGCACGATGCCTGGCACAGTGTAATTGCTCAAAGAGTTAAATGGAACCATCAAGCTGAAAGGGGAGTCAGAGATTATTAAAACTTCAGTATTTTTAAAAAACAATTTTTACTTTTCATAAAACTAAGATGTTTATTGTAGAAAAGTGTGTAATACACAACTCCACCTTTGAAGCACTGGTGGTGATTTCATTTTAATCAAGGAGTTAATGTCTCAGTAGTAATATTCTACATAATAATAATAGCTACCATAAAGTGCTCACAGTGTATCAGAAACTGTCATTAGCATTTTATCATATCCTGTCATATCTCACAAGTCTAGGAGTTAGGAGTGTTATAGTCCCCACTTTATAATGAAGAAATAGCATCTCCTTAAAGGTGAAATAATTTGCCCAAGACTATCTGGCCAGCGAGTATACTACTGGGGAATATTTCCTACAGTTACTTCATGTCTTAGTTTTCTGAGGCTGCTGTAACAAAGCATCAGAAACTGGTGGCTAAAAACAACAGAAATGTCCTGTTTTGACAGTTTTGGAGAGTAGAGGTCTAAAATCAAGGTGCCTAGAAGGCCTTCTTCCTCTTGAAGGGGAGAGTCCCCTCCGTGCCTCTCCCTGCCTCCTGCTGGGAGGCCAGAAGTCCGAGGCATGCCTTGGCTTGTGGCTGCATCGCTCAGTCTCTCCCGCTGTCACACGGCCATCTCTCTCAGTCTCGCTCTTTTTGTGTCCATCAGGACCCACCCACGTCCAGTTTGGCATCCTCTTAATTAATAACCTGTTCAAAGACCCTAATATAAAGAGGAACACATCTGCCAGATCAGGGATTAGGATTTTCATCTATCTTTCGGGGGGACACAATTCAATCCAGTGTGCTTCATGCTGTAAATTAATAGCTCCTTAGATACCGTATAGCAAAAAAAGAATTTGGTCCTCCTGAGTGTGACTCACTTTCGGAATTATGATACGGGGAGTGAGTGAGGAATACAGCAAAGAAAACCCAAACTGTGTTTTGAGAGTGCCCTCCTCCTGCCTCCTGTCCATACCCAGTGAGTCTCTAAGTCCTGTCAGTTTCCACCTCTCACATTGCTTTCTCTTCTGCCCACTTTCCTCTACCGCAACTACCACCTTTATCCAAAGTGTCCCTTCTGGCCTGCACCAGTGTCCTCTTTTTATTTTTTTAAAAAATTTGTCCTCCCACCCCCTCCTTGTATGCACTCGCTGTCTGCTCGTCTTCTTTTTAGGAGGCCAGAAACTGAACACAGGGCCTCCCATGTGGGAGGGAGGTGCCCAGTCGCTTGAGCCACCTCAGCTCCCTGCTTGGTTATGTCTCTTCGTTGTGTTGTCTTGTGTCAGCTTACTGCACCAGCCTCAGCTTGCTGTCTTTTTTTTAAAGATTTATTTATTTCTCTCCCCTCCCCCACCCCAGTTGTCTATTCTCTGTGTCTATTTGCTGTGTGTTCTTCTGTGTCTGCTTGAATTTTTGTCAGCAGCACCTGGAATCTGTTTCGTTGCGTCATCTTGCTGTGTCAGCTCTTCGTGTGGGCGGCGCCATTCCTGGGCAGGCTGCATTTTCATTCGCGCTGGGCGGCTCTCCTTACGGGGCACACTCCGTGCGCGTGGGGCTCCCCTACGCGGGGGGCACCCCTGCGTGGCAGGGCACTCCTTGCGTGCATCAGCGCTGCATGTGAGCCAGCTCCACACGGGTCAAGGAAGCCTGGGGTTTGAACCGCGGACCTCCCATGTGGTAGACGGACGCCCTAACCGCTTCCCCAGCTTGCTGTCTTGCTCATCTTCTTTAGGAGACAATGGGGGACGAACCTGGGACTTCCCATGTGGTAGGCAGGGACCCAACCACATGAGCCACACAGTCTTCCCTTCAGTATCTCTTGATTGGTCTATCCCTCTCCAGCCAACCTTCCATCTGTTTTCTACTCTGCAGGCAAAATGGTCTTTGCAAATGCAAATCTGATATCCCAGCTTACTTGAATTCTCCAGTTGCTTCCTGTGGCTCTTAGGGTGAAGATCAAAGTCTCGAATGTGCCCGGCGTGGCCCTGCGTGGCCCTGCGTGGCCCACCCCACCGGCCTCTGCGGCCTCATTTCCTAACGCTTGCCTTTTGCCCTCTCTGCTCTGGCAGCCCTGCCCTCTTCCATTCCCCCTCACACCCCATGCTCCCCGCCACAGCGCCTGGGCATCTGCCCTTTCTCTGCCTGGACGCTCTTCGCATCCCTTTTCACTGCTTAAATTCTTTGCCTTTAAGGGAGGCCTTCCTGACCCCACTTACTAGTCCCACCCTCCTGTTTTCTGCTCTCAAAACTTTCCTTCTAGTATTTGTTGCAGTTTGTTAGTTATTTGGTTAAAATGTCTCTTCTCCACTGAACTGTGGATTTATCTCGGTTGTGCACCCTTATCCTCAGGTCCTAGTATAGCCAGTGCCTCACAGATGATAGGAGTGCAATAAATATTGCTGAATTAGAAATAAATAAACAAATAGTGCCCAGAATTAGAAAACCATATGGAATCATATTTGAGTTTGTTACAGATAAGTCCTTTATAGGTGCAGAGTGGGTTTTCCAAAGTTTATTCCTCAAGATACTAATGCTGGTTCAGTGAAATACTAAAACAGTTTACCATAGCAAAAAGTTTGGAAATACCAAATTAAATAGGTTTCTTCACTGTAGGACCTTGCAAAGCCTTTAAGATGCTAATGGGCGCTGTGGATCTTTAAAACACTATATATCTTTTCCCAAATTTATTTGACTTTTGAAACATTAGAGTGATGTCCTAAAGATGCCAACTCTGTAGTTTCCTGCATTTAAATCCAAGCTATTACACTGATGAGCTTTGTGACTTTGGACAAGTTGCTTAACATCTCTGTGCTTCTGTTTTTATACCTGAACCATAGGGATCTGCCCTTAGAACAATGATAAGTTTTTTAGCATAGGAAAAAGCTTCATAGGAAACATTCTTTGGGAAATGCTGATGTCGGGGGGTGGGGGGGATGCCGGGCGGAAATCCTGGCCTAGGAAACTGAAATAACTCTACAGCCTTGGGCAAAACTCTTAAGACTTTTTTTTTTGCATTTTAAAAAATATATTTATTTTTTCTTTCAAATGTTACATTAAAAAAATATGAGGTCCCCATATACCCCCTACCCCACCCAGGCCACCCCTCCCACATCAACAACCTCTTCCATCATTGTGGCACATCCACTGCACCTGGCGAATACATTCTGGAGAACCGCTGCAGCACATGGACAGTGGTCCACATTGTAGTCCACACTCTCCCCCAGCCCACCCAGTGGGCCACGGCAGGACACACAATGTCCAGCATCCGTCCCTGCAGCACCACCCAGGACAACTCCAAATTCTGAAAATGCCCTCACACCATATTCTTTTTTTAAATCTCTTTTGAGTAACAGTGTTTTCCACAGTATAATAACAGAATTAATTCTAGGTGATCTAGGTCTTTTCCAATTCAAATTTGCCAAGATTTAAGTTTCAAGTTCTAAAAATAATCATATGCAAGGCCATCAAAATCAGTGGCATTATAAACAAAAGAGCAGTTGATTTTTAGCAATTTGTCTTTAAACTAATTTGTAATTTGTGAGTTCTTTGAAAAGTAGATCGACAACTTCTTTCTGAGTAAACTTATACGTAAACTTTGGGCAGGGTAAACTTGTTCACTTTTACACGAATAACTTTTAAAAATTTTTTCATCTTTAGGTCGCCTCAATGACATCTATGGAGACTACAAATACACGTATTGGGCATGTGGTATCATCCTTATTTTTGCGGGTATCTATCTCTTCATTGGCATGGGCATCAATTATCGGCTTACGGCAAAAGAACAGAAAGCAGAGGAGAAGCAGAAAATGGAAATTAAAGAGGAGGAGATTGTTGTAGATGTTGTTGAGAAGCCACAAGAAATTAGTAAAGCAGAAGAATCCCAGGAGCAGAAGGGCACAGAAGAAGATCCAAAAGAGGAGGAGAGTCGAGTTTGAACCTGTGGGGCTGAAGAGTAAATAGAGCAGCTTGCGACCCAAAATATCTGAAAATATTCTACTGGCCTGTATTCTACCAGTGGTGCTCAACTGTAGACAGTGGACATTTGTGTGGAAATCATACCAGGTGTTCATTGATGGAATTTTCGTTTCACTCCTTACCAGTAGCCTGAATTTAAAATGTCATATCCTTTGGGGAGAGAATGATTGGTAAAAGATGAGGAAAGGAAGTAGTTTTTGTTTGTTTTTTATTTTTATTTTAGCTCTTAATAATAGTGTCATGAAGATTATAATATGTGCCTTAAGTTTTAGTCTTTAGAACTCTTTAGAGAGCCTTAACTTTTTAAACCATTCTGCTGAATATATCTATTTTAAGTGTCGCGTTAAAAGGAGAAATAGCTAATTTGTTTGAGGCCAATCTAAAATTTAAAGTTAATATTGCTCCATTGTTCATTGTAATATGTTGCCAGACATTGTCACTGAAAGATTTATGTCTAGAAATATTGGTTGAAAGTTGGATTTTTATAAAATACTGACTAAAATATTTTCTAAGCATTGATAGTTGCCTGGCACATGTGCCTGCGAGATATATATTTAGGAAATTTAACCAGTATAACTACTATAGCCACGTTGTGCTCATCAGCACTTCTCAGGTACCTTTTCCTGGGATGCTTATTGAAATCAAGTGCTCATGGGTTGATTTCATTAAATTACTATTTTGTCCCCCATTTTGAGGGTTATACAAAGATTGGTATCGCTTTTCTCACCACAAAAGTTAGTATTAAAATCTACAAAATGATGTATTTGTGCCTCCATAGTAAATACGCCGAATTAAGTATAGGCATATTTTGAACAGCAGCTGCATTCAACTTAGGTTTTCCCAAAAACCTCAGTTAAACTGTGAGACTATTGGAATATTTTTCCCCTGGAATTTTTCCCCTTTGATTCATAGTGATTCCATTTATATCTGCTTCTAGCTTAAAGCTCTGTGTGAGAGATTCAGCTTTTGTGTTTTTTTCACTATTTGCAAATTAAACAGGGCCAGGAGTACTTAGCTCCAGGAAAACCAATAAGGATAAGATTGGGAGGGAAGTTTCTAAGTGTGCTTAGGTTCAATAAGTAATTCCTTTTTTCTTTGTCTGAGAAGGCCTTAAAATTATGTTGTGCTTAGAATAACTGGACACATTCTCACTCTCCATGCAAACAGGAAGATTTTGGGAGCCTCATCACATAGCTGAAAAGTAGAGAAAGGGGTTCAGTATAAGTAGAGGAGGGAGGGTGGACCAGGAGGAAGACTGTAAATATTTTTTAGCCTAATATCTTTTAAATTGAGACAATTAGATACTGATAAACATTTCAGTGAATTATAGCCAATGAATTTAAAATATCATTGTAATTTACAGAGGGAAAGTATAGATACAAAGTCTTGTGTAAGAGGCTGACTTTTCCAAATAAACATTTTTTTTATTTTTCTTACTCCAAATGTTTATTTTTTTTTTTTTGAGGAAAATATTACTGTGTCTTCACTTCCATTATCAAATTTCAATTTGACCCATTCTAATATTAAAGTAAATCATTCACCACATGTGCCTTGGGATTTGTGTATGTGGCCTATTTCTTTTTATTTTCTCCTGTCCTCTTCTTTGCTTTAAGGCAAGCAGGAGTGGAATTTTGAGACCACCTCTGTTGAACGGAGAAAATCCAGAACAGTTCCTCTCAACTGGTAGAAAACTCAATGGAAAACTCCCTTTCTAAAGGGTGCCTAAGTGTAATGACAGATGGGAGAGGAATTTTATGGGAGACACCTACTGTGAGAGTTGGCAGTCTCGGCTCCAGTCTGGGTGCTGCCATTTTCTTTGTGCTCAGGTCAATAGCCTCTATGTGTCTCCTTCCCCTTATATAAAAACAAGGATTACTGTCAGTGAGGTGGTACCCGCAAAGGAAATGTGTTTTGGGGGAGGAGAGGATAGTAAAGCACAAAGCAGGCATCCAGGATTGTATCTCCCATCCCAGCTTTTGAACTGCATCCACACGGAAGACGCTGCTTAGGACTGGATCAATAGCTGGCTTTGGCTAATGCAGCAAGGGGTTTGTGGTGCTCAGAAGGAAGGGTTCTGAAGCTGCTGTCTTCAGAAGCAAGTCTTAATAGCTGTTTCAAAGCTGGAACTAAACTTTAACTCAACCAACAAGACCCTGACTCTTGACCACTGAAGATACAGGCTTAAGGGATTTATTCAGAATCAATTTTGTGTAGCAGAACCAACACTAGAACCTAACAGAAGTCTACCTTGCCATCTCTTCCTTGTCAATCAGCTAATCCTCTCCTGTTGCAAGTCAACACTGGAAGAAGCTGGGCTTTCTGATCCAGTCCCTCAGTCCATTTGGGGATTGACTAAGTTTTCTTCCAGTTCACACATTTTCAGTGGCTGCTTTGGGAAAATTGATGTATGCACAGAGCACCTTTTTGCCTTTTCTCTTTCCTCAACCCGCTGTAAGTCACAGAGTGAACAAATAACAGCTTTAAATAGTTGTAGTACCAGAACTGTTTAAGAGTCCTAAAACAGGTTCCCAGGTCAAAGCTTAAAAATTATTTAAGAATTGATAAGAATGATCATGGTAATAAACAAGACCATCAAGTATTTTGTGAATTTACATGATTTTAACTAGCCAAGGTAAATGGATCATTTGTACAAAACTTATTCAGGAAAGGATGATCATGAAACAAGTTGTAGAAAATTCAGAGGTATTTTATAACCGATTCAATCATGTTGATGAATGATCCTCTGTTTGGATTCTTGGGTTGTCTGAATTTGGTAGTTAATGTTTGTACCATAGATATGTTAATTTTTAAATTGTTATTAATAATATTAAAAGTATCCTGTATTTAAAAAGGAAAAAATTTGTGGGTGGGATCTATTTAATATTTTTTTAAATGAACCATTGTTTTATTGTTCTGAATTTCAGATTGATAAATTGGTTATTGGCTTATATGTTTTAGTTCCAAATGTCAGGATTTTTCCTTACCTAGCCAGTGGCCCACAGTATTATTAAACTTAGCCAGTACAAAAAGTGTGTCCTCCACCCCACTGTTACGTGGAAAGATGAGGAAAGGTAAAACATTAAATTTCCACGTTTGCAGCCTGGCTTGTTTTAATAAGAGAGGCACTTTCCCAGAACATATGAAGAAAGAGACTAAAGAGACTAGACTTGTGTAACCATGAAACCGTTTCAGTATTTGACAGGAAGTGACAACCCAAGCGTTCCTGCTTGTCCAAATGTGAGCAATTAGGCCAAATTTCTTTAGCGTTTAGAAGCATCTAAGGGAGGGTTCAAGTACATCACTCCTGAAATGTGCTCTAGCTTTAGGGTTTTTGACAGTCACACTTTCCTCCATTCAGTCAGTACCATAGTGGCAAATCATTTAAGCGAGAGCAGCTGGAAAGAGTAGTATGTATACGAGTAGACTTTCTTTCTCCCCAGCTGAGCAGCGTAGCTTTACTTGCTCTTTGGTGACTTTTCCCCACGTTCACCTGGAGGAGACGGCGATGGCGAGCAAGGAAAGCCAGCGTGGTGGCTGGGAACAGTGCTGGCCGCCTGGGTTCGAGCCGAGGCCGTCAGACAAGTTGCTTTGCCTTCCCAAGCTTCAGCTGTGTTTCTTCTGGAAGGTGTTAATAATTAGTACCCACTCAAGCTTGGCCACGAAGGTTAATTGATATGGGATAGCTTGTGTAACGCAAGTGCTTAATAATTGTAAGCACCTGACCACGGGCATGCCGCGCTTTATCACAGCTGTTGCGTCTTTCAGAAATTGAAGTTTTGTGGTAACCCTGCATCAAGCAAATCTGTTGACACTTTTTCCTTCTCTCTGTGTCACATTTTGGTTATTCTTACAATACTTTCCAACTTCATTATTATTACATCTGTTACGGTCATCTGTGATCTTTGATGTTACTGTTGTAATTGTTTTGGAGCGCCGTGAACTGCGTCCATATATGACAGCAGACTTAATAAATGTTGTATGTGTTCCGACTGCTCCCTGATTGCTCCACCAGCCAGCCATTCCCATCTCTCTCCCTCTCCTCAGGCCTCCCTAGTCCCTGAGACACTGCAGCATTGAAATTAGGTCAATTAATAGGCCTACAATTGCCTGTGTTTACGTAAAGGAAAGTCACATGTCTCTCACTTGAAATCAAAAGCTAGAAATGATTAAGCTTAGTGAGGAGGGCATGTCGAAAGCTGAGGTAGGCCAAAAGCTAGGCCTGTTGCACCGGTTAGCCAAATTGTGAGTGCAAAGGAAAAGTTCTTGAAGGAAATGAAAAGTGCTGCTCTAGTGAGCACATGAAAGGAAAGATAAGAAACGAGGGAAACGGACTTTGGCCCAGTGGTTAGGGCGTCCGTCTACCATATGGGAGGTCCGCGGTTCAAACCCCGGGCCTCCTTGACCCATGTGGAGCTGGCCATGCGCAGTGCTGATGCGCGCAAGGAGTGCCTTGCCACGCAAGGGTGTCCCCCGCGTGGGGGAGCCCCACGCGCAAGGAGTGCGCCCGTGAGGAAAGCCGCCCAGAGTGAAAAGAAAGAGCAGCCTGCCCAGGAATGGCGCCGCCCACACTTCCCGTGCCGCTGACGACAACAGAAGCGGACAAAGAAACAAGACGCAGCAAATAGACACAGAGAACAGACAACCAGGGGAGGGGGGGAAATTAAATAAATAAATAAATCTTTAAAAAAAAAAAAAAGCGAAACAGCCTTATTGCTGATGTGGAGAAAGTTTTAATGGTCTGGATAGATGATGAAACCAGCCACAATATTCCATAAACCAAAGCTTAATCCAGAGTAAGTCCCCAATTCTCTTCAGTTCTATGAAGGCTGAGAGTGAGGAAGGTGTAGAAGAAAACTTTGAAGCTAACAGGTTGGTTTGTGTGATTTAAGGAGAGAAACTGTCTCTATAACATAAAAGTGGAGGTGAAGCAGCAAGTTATCCAGAAGAGCTAGCTAAGATAATTGATGAAGGGGGCTCCACTAGACAACAGACTTACAGTGACACCTAACAGCCTTACATTGGAAGAAGATGCATCTAGAACTTTACAGCTACAGAGAAGTCAATGCCTTGCTTCAAAGGACAGGCTAACTATTGTTGGTGGCTAATGGAGCTGGTGACTTCAAGTTGAAGCTAATGCTTAATTAGCATTCTGAAATTCCTGGGGTCTTTAAGAATGTTGCCAGATCTACTCTGCCTGTGCTCTATAAATGAAACAATAAACCTAGGTGACAGCACATCTATTTACAATGTGGTTTACTAAGTATTTGAAGCCCACTGTTGAGACCTACTGTTCAGGTTAAAGTTCTTTTTTTTTTAATTCCTTTCAAAACATTACTGCTCTTTATCAATGCAGCTAGTCACCCAAGAATGGAGACAGGTGAAATTCATGTTTTTTTGCTTGCTGGTACAACATCCTGCAGCCCATGGATCAAGGAGTAATTTCTACTTTCAAGTCTTATTTAAGAAAAACATTTTGTAAGGCTATTGCTGCCATAGATAGTGATTCCTCTGATGGAACTGGACAAAGAATAATGAAAACCTTCTGGAAAGGATTCCCCATTCTAGATGCCATTAAGAACATTCATGGGAAGAGGTCAAAATGCCAATATAAATATGAGTTTGGAATTTGATCCCAACCCTCGTGGATGACTCATTCAGGACTTCAGTGGAGGAAGTAACTGCAGATGTGATTTCAATAGCAAGAGTAGAATTAGTGGAGCCTGAAGATGTGACTGAATTGCTGCAATCTCATGACAAAACTTTAATGGATGAGTTGCTTCTTATGGATGAACAAAGTAGTTCATTGAGATGGAGTCTACTGGTGAACATTGTTGAAATGACAACAAAGGATTTAGATTATTACATAAACTTAGTTGGTAAAGCAGCAGCAGAGTTTGAGAGGATTGATTCCAATTTGAAAGAATTTTTTACCATGGGTAAATGCTATCAAACAGCATCATATGCTAAAGCAATCTTTCATGAAAGGAAGAGTCAATTAAAGTGGCAATCTTCATTGTCTTATTTGAAGAAATTGCCACCGTCACCCCAAATTCAACCACCACCTTGATCAGTCAGCAGCTATCAACATGTAGGCAAGACCCTCTACTAGCAAAAAGACTGACTTGCTGAAGGCTCAGATGATGATTAGCATTTTTTAGCAAAGTATTTTTTTATTAAGGTAGGTATGTTGTTTTTTTAGACATAATGCTGTTGCACACTTAATAGACTACAGTAGACTATAACATATGCATCGTGAAACCAAAAAAATCATGTGACTTGCTCTATTGCAGTGGTTTAGAACTGAACCCTCAATATCTCCGAGATAAGCCTATATTTGAAAATACAACAACAACAACAAAATCAAAGAAAATTGATGCTTGGAGGGGAAATGAGCCTCTTGATTTCCAGGGCAGATCCTTATTTGCTGCTGTTGGTTTGGGAGTGACTCTTAAAGACAAGAATTAGTTAAATGATCAAATCCTCCCTTTTGCTCAGATCCTCCTTTTAGTCTTAAAAGTATAAAGATCTTTCTGCGGTAAGTGAATGGATGAAACACTCCTCATGTGACTGGTGTATATATATCCAGCTCTTAGTCTAAGAAGAATTTTTTTAATTCAAATTTTTAAAGTTTTAAATTCTCAAAAATTGCAAGATAAGAATTAGAAATATTCATACTTGATGAGAGATTCTGAACTTTGTAACACCTCAGAACCATTTTATAACTTTTATTTTGTTTTTTACATTCATCTTTTTATCTTTTTTTTTTTTTTTTAGGATACATAAATCACACAAAATGTTACATTAAAAAATAAGAAGTCCCCATATACCCCCACTCCCTACCCCCTGCTTCACTCCTCCCACATCAACTTCTTTCATCAGTGTGCCACATTCATTGCATTTGATGGCAAGATATGTAATGTCCTGCATCTGTCCCTACAATATCATTCAGGACAACTCCAAGTCCCGAAAAAGCCCCCATATCACACCTCTTCTTCCCTCTCCCTGCCCTCAGCAACTCCCATGGCCACTGTCTCCACATCAATGATTCAGTTTCTTCCATTGCTAGAGTCACAATAATTCTATAGTAGAATACCAGTAAGTATTCTAATTCATATTTTATTCCTCCATCCTGAGGACCTGGGATGGTGATGTCCACTCCACCTCTAAAATGAGAGGGGGCTTAGATCCCAAATGGCTGATGGATGGGATTCTCCTGCTTGTAGTTGTAGACTCTCAGTTCCCTGGTGTGGTGGTTGACCATACTCACCTCCCTGTTTGCTGACCTAGGTAAGTCCAATAAACCGGAAAGTAGGTGTTAAACTCTGCTGAGGTTCAGGGCCCAGCTGACACATGGACAGTTGAGAGATTAAAGTCTCCTGAATATACACCAACCCCAGCACCAACCACAGGTTCAGTAAAGGTGACATCTGAGTCCAACTCCATCACACTCAGGAGCACAAATTCCAAAGTAGGGCCCACTGGCAAGGCACTGAACTATAGAGCCATCTGTCATGACCATAGGACCTGGGTGTTTCTGTAGCCCTCAGGAGCACCACCACTACCTGGGGCTGTATCTACTTTGGCCATCTCTGAGATCCTGCTGAGACATGCATAAGTGCGACCCCTCTGATGACCTCCCAACTCATTCTAAAGTCTCTTAGCCATATAAATTCATTTGTCTTTACCATTTCCCCCTTTATTCAAGATCTTTTTCTAGTTGCATCGCCAGCTGGTGCTTGGTAGCAATCCCTCAGTGCCAGGGAGGCTCATTCCTGGAGTCATGTCCCAGGCTGGGGGGAAGGTAATACATTGTTGACATGCTGAGTTTGGCTTAGAGAGTGGCCACATTTGAGCAACATGGAGGTTCTCAAGAGGTAACTTATAGGAACACTGCAGCTCTAGGCCTAATTGAAATTTCAAGCACACAGGCTTATAAGCATAGTCATCAGTATCAAGGGCCCATCATTGGACCTTCCTTCATTGGTCTTTGCCCTTGCACTTGGGGGGTTGTTGCTGCTCAACAGAGTTCCCCGGAATGGGAACTCAGCACTCAGTTGTGTGAAATTCTACTCACTATGTCAATACCCAGTGAACTTCCGAACATATCTACATGCCCTATATACATGCCCTGGAGAACTCCCACCCATGCATTGCCCATCAATGACACCCCACATCAGTGCTCCTCCCCTGCCATAGTTGAACCCCTCTGTGATCCAAATGTTCGAAAATGAAGTCATATTAATATATTGCCAAATTCAATGTGTAAGATTAATTTGAATCCCAAAGTCCTTGCTCTTTCTGCTGTAACACTGCTTTCATAGGGAAGAAGGGTCCTACTCATAGCAGATAAACTTTTTCCCTTAATAACCATTTAATTATCCAAACTTTTTCTGGAACATCGTTTATATGTCTGGCTCTTTACTGAGTAGAGGACATAGAGCACTAAAGAAAATTCATTTCCTTCACAGCTTCTACTCCAGTGGGGAAGACTGTGTAGTGAGTGCAGTGGTGTGGGAACATGGAGATGTCCCAAACCCAATCATCAGAGGGCCTAAAAAGGTCAAAAAGTATATTCTTGAGAAAGTTACTTAATTTCTCTGAGCCTCTGATAAAACAGACATGAAAATTGTAAGGATTGAATGTGACACAGCCTACTATCGATCATATAGTAGTGTTAATGTACTGAGCACCTCATAGTTTTAAAAATTAAATCTGAGGGAAACATGTAGCTCAAGCGACTGAGTGCCGACCTACCAAATGGGAGGTCCTGGGTTCAGTTCCTGGTGCCTCCTAAAAAAGATGAGCAATACAGAGAGCTGATGCAACAAGATGACAACAGATAAAGGAGGAAAAATGCAATGAGAGTCACAATAAAGCAGGGAGTGGAGAAGGCTCAAGTGATTAGGTGCCTTCCCTCCCACATGGGAGGTCCCAAGTTGGTTCCAGTGTCTCCTGAAAAAGATGAACACACAAGGAACAGACACAGCAAGCCCAAATGGGGGGTTGGGGGAGGGGGTAGAGAAATTTTTAAAAAATAAATCTGAATCCACTTGAACTTTCTGTAATGCAGTGTAGCAAGTGTCAGTTAAGTCCTCAACCAGAACATTGAATAAAGAACGGCTGGTAATATTTGTATAGATCAGCAGAGTTTATAAGGCCTTTCAATACATTCTATCACTTGATCTATGAAAATCTTAGGGTGGGGGCATAATTTAAAACACCCCATAGCTGGGCCTTCATTCCTAGCAAAAAGAGCACAATGCAGACCTTCAGTCAACTCAGTGGTTATTGCTGAAGGTTGTAATGGATGAAAGTTTTGGAAACACATCAATGGATTGAAGAGGCCAGAATCCCAGGTAATCCTGAAGGGTGAATTAATGGCCAAAACCAATCACTCAGGCTCTCCACCAAAATGAGTAAGACAGTTACCAGTCTCCAAAGAATTCACAATCTAATTTATAATTGTTTTCCTTGACTTTGAAATTCATAATGTGATTTCTTCACTTGGGCATTTTCTTTGCTTATATGCTTTGCTGATCCCAAAACCAAAAGTTTGCATTTCCTGGGTTTACTCTGGCTAGGTCCCAAGAGGAAGTGGCCAGCAGCCATCAAGAAGTCAGGAGGGGTACTGGGCTGGAATTAAAAGTCACCTAGTGTGCCCACAATCTGCATATGTACAACAATCAAAAGAAGGTTTATAATTGTTGTGGTTTTTCCTTCTTCCTTTCAAAAAACAAAACAAAACACCTTAAAGGCCAAAAGTAAAGGGGGCCTGAATGCTGTCTTATTAGGCTCTATTTGTATATGCTTTTCAGAAGAGAAGCTGTAGAGACTTTTTATAACAACCATTTTCCTGATAACTTCCAAGTGATTCCTTGTCTCAAACACAAACGATGATCACAGAGGAGGAAAAGCCAGGCCTGCGGTAGGGGGATTTCTGAGCTAAGTGCTTTGGAGTGCACCTAAACCACCTGTGTACCACCTCCTTCCTGTTTCCACCTCCCACTACTTCATCAGTTGCCACAATGTGTAGATCCTACTACTTTACTCTGTTTTCCATCCCAGGTTTTCTTTTTCTCAGCCATAGGTCTTTTTGCCTCTTTGCCTCTGTTCTCACCACCTCCAATCCAGCCTCAACCATGCTGCCAAAATGACCTTTCTAAAAAAGCCCAATCTCTCAGCATACCTTTTATTTAAGAAAAAAGAAAAAAACCTACATCACTTTTCTAGCCTGGAGCAAAAGTAGTAAAGATTAAAATAATAAAACTCAAATCTAATCATGTCACTCCTCTCTTTGAGGCTAAAGTCCAAACTCTTTAGCCGGACACACGTGGCCCTTCCAGATAAGCTCCTGTCCTTTTTTTTTTTTTTTTTAAATTGTTAGAGAAGTGAATTTACCAAAAAATCATGCATATAATACAAAGTTTCCAGACACCACCCTATTCTTAACACCTTGCATTGGTGTGGTACACTTGTTACAACTGGTGAAAGCACATTTTTATCATTGTACTAACATGTAGTATGTTTTAACCTAGGGTTCACTGTTGTGCAGTTCCATATAGTTTTTAAATATTTTTCATTCTAATTACATATAAACAACCTAAAATTTCCCTTTTTAATCACACTCATATATATAATTCAGTGGTGTTAATTATGTTCACAATGTTGTGCTTCTGTCACCACCATCCAATACCAAAACTTTTCTATCTTTCCAAATAGAAACTGTTCAAGCTTTAACTCCCCATTCCTTACCCCCACACCGGCCCCTGGTAACCAGTATTCTAGTTTCTGACTATGAATTTGCTTATTCTGATTATTTCATATCAATGAAATCATACAAGATGTCCTTTTGTGTTTTGCTTATCTTACGCAACATGATATCTTCAAGGTTCATCCGTGTTGTCACATGTATAGGAACACCACTCCTTTTTAGGAAAGAATAATATTCTACTGTGTGTATATATCACATTTTATTTATCCATTCACGGGTTGGTGCCTGTCTCTCTTGTAAGTCTTATCACTTGCCAGCCCTCAGCCCACACCCTGCTCTCCAGCCCAACTAAATTTCTTAAGTGCCAGACTGTTTCAGACCTCTCTTTCTTTTCACATGCTGGTCGGTGCCTGGAAAACCCCTCCCTCCTTTCTCCTCTGCACTAACTCCTATGCAGCCTTTGAAACTTGGTTCATGCCCCTCTTTCAGAAAGCTTTACTTAATTTCCCAATTTAATTAAAATTGCTTATGTCAACATGGCAGTTAGTGTTGGAATGTTTGTGTTAAATCCCAGGTCTCTGGATGCAAATTCCAGACAGGCCACTTACAACGCTGAGTACTTAGGCACGTTAACTTCTAGGCCTCAGTTTCCATATCTGTGAAAATAGGACTAAGAAACCTACCTTACAGAGTTGCCGTGAGGGTTAAATAAGGCAACGTCTATAAAATCCTTAGCCTGGTGCCCAACACAGAATAAATGCTCAATAAATTTTATCAGTACCTCTGCACAGATAGCACTTAACACCATTGAAGGATAATGTTCAAAGTGGTAAAATCATGACTCATACAGATATAACATAATAAACATACATTTTTTTAAATCAACTGAGGAGGGAACCAATAAGACGTTATAACTGTTTCAAATAAGAATTGGATTTAAGGAGATGCTCTACTGGATAAAATTCATTTCTTCAATCTGCCCCTTTGAGTCCAAGCTGGCAGTAGTTCCATTTATACATGGAACTATTCATGAAGAAACTTGATGGTTTTGCATGTAGTACACAGGGGCCCAAACCATTAGATGAAAGACCTTTCCACAGATCCTTCCTGAATAACTGCTTTCCAATCCTAACTTGCACTGAAATAGCAGGCAGGATCCATGTTCAGTTAAATCCTCACATGGAGCACTATTCTCTGGGGACTTGCTTTCCAGGAGCTCAAAATTTTCCAAGCCATCAGTTTCTGGTTTCTTTGTGCTCAGGAGTTCACTTCTTAGATTATCCCTTTCCTCTCACATTTTACTAGGAGTTCGCTTCTTAGATTATCCCTTTCCTCTCACATTTACTATGTGCGGCAAGCAGAAACCAGGCTGCACTTTCCACAATTTACCTTGGAAATCTCCTCAGCTAAATATCCAAGCTCAGCACTTTCAAATTCTGCCTTCCATCTGACATCAGAACTCAATTTTGCCAAGTTTTCTACCACTTTAAAACAAGGATCACTTTTCTTCCAGTTTCCAATGATACACTCATCATTTTCTTCTAAGGCCTCATTGGAAGTACCTTAGTGTCCCTATTATCACCAACAGTCTCTTTAAAGCAATCTAAGCCTTTTTTTATCAAGCACCTCATAATTCTTCCAGACTTTACCCAATTCCAAAGCCTTTTCCAGGTTTTTGCTATTTGCAATAGCAGCCCCCACTCTCCTGGTACCAAAATCTGTTTCCTAGGCTGCTCAAAACAATACCATGAAATGGTTCAGTTTAAGCAATGGAAATTGATTTGCTTACAGTTAGAGTCTGGGAAAATGTCCAAATCAAGCATCATCAGGGTCATGCTTCCTTCCTAAAGACTGGCTGCTGGCAATCCCGGGCTCCCCCACCACATGGCAAGGCACATGGCGGCATCTGCTGGTCTCTCCCTTCTCTTCTAGGTTTCATGGATTTCAGATTCTTGCTTCCATGGCTTTCTCTCGTCTGCATTTCATTCTTTGATAAAGGACTCCATTAATAGGATTAAGACCCATCCTGAATGAGGATTTCTCCTTAACTGAAGTGGCCTCATTAAAAAGTCCTACATAAAATGGGTTTAGGGGATCAAGTGTAGCTCAGTGGTTGAGCTCCTACTTCCCATGTATAAGGTCCTGGGTTCAATCCCTGGTACCTTCTGAAAAAAGTAAAATGAAGCAAAATAAAATGGGTTTACAGCCACAGGAATGGATTAAATTTCAGAACCTGTTTCTTTGTGGGGTACGTACAGCTTCAAACCATCACACCTGCTCAAAGATAATGAGATGAAAGGAGGACTAGTCAACAGGAAACTCTGGAAAACGTGTTCTCCCCTGGAAATAAGCTCCATGAGGCAGGGACACTGAGGATCTGAATACGCAGGGTACATTGAATGTATAAAATGGCAATGAATGAATGCATGCATGATGAAGAGCAGAGCTGCTCCAGGAGAGGGCTGCCCTGCTCAGTGCCTTTTAAAGTAGTTCCCAAAGGCTGGTGTCATTACATACCCGAAGCATAATGACTTTTTCGAAACCCTTTTCTCTTTACCATATAATCTTTGGCCTCTTCTGTAGTTGTAGCTGCTTGACAGGAAATAAGACGGGCAGCATGCTGGCAGCAACAGGCCAACCTGAGTACCTGGGCGTCACAGCTCCCTATGAATTCTGGTATATACATTAGCCGGATGGGCTCCCCAGCTCCATTCAGCTCTCAGGTTCTGACAAGCCTGAAGCATTACAATGTTCTCCAAGGCGCTGCCACCAAGCTGGCCTCCCAACCCAGGGGCCTGCTGAAACCCCACCTCACCTCTCACCTCTTAACTCTGCACTGACTGCTGAAGTCTTTCTCCAAACACTCCCGACTGACTGGGCAAACTCTGGCCCAGCCACGGGAAGTACTGTGGGGCCCGCGTGCCTCTCTCAGGCAGCTTTCCAGCCCCTCGCGTCCCATCCAAGTAGCCGCAGCCTCCGGCAAGAGCCACCCAGCCCAAGCCTGACTCCCCAGGAACCTGGGCTGCTCCTGCACACCTGGGGAACGCTGCCCCAGGGCCTCCATCCCAGCCGCCCGGCCTGAGAGCTCAAGAAGCCTCCCTCACCTGGCCAGGCTGATGGGATCACGGTGCCCCGAGGCGACGAGTCAGAAAGACCTGGGCCCGGTTCTACCGCTGCCTGGCAGGGCAGAGGGGAGGCCTGAGGCTCCAGAGCATCTGCCGCCTGCGCCTGGACAGGAGGATCTGCCAGGACAGGGCACCTGAAGATCACCTGGCACCACTGAGTCCCGGAACGTACAGCCGGAGCTGGGGTCCAGGGGGCAGGCTGCTGCTCCACAGAGCTGCGGGGGGCGGCTGCGGGCTGACTCCCTGGGCTGGACACGGCACCCCAGGCCCGCGCCGCTGCAGGGCGCAACGTACCCCTGCGCCTTCTGCCCCTCTGCCGCCTTCCTCCCGACACTGGGACACTGGCGGGTCTAAGTGTTGGAGCACCCTCGGAGTTGGGGGAGTGGGGAGGGAGTCAGTTGGGGAGATGCCGCTTTCAGCTTTCTGCTCTGAATGACAGGAAATGGACGGGAATCGGTGCGCGTTAGCTGGTTAGGGGGGAAGGGGGAGAAGGGGGAAAGGGGGAGAAGGGGGTGGGGAGGAGGGGGGGAAGGGGGAAAGGGGGGAGGGGAGAAGGGAGGAAGGGGGAGAAGGGGAAAAGGGGAGAAGGGGGTGGGGAGGAGGGGGGGAAAGGGGGAAAGGGGGGAGAAGGGGGAGAAGGGGGAAAGGGGGAGAAGGGGGAGAAGGGGGGGAAGGGGAGAGAAAGAAATAAAAAATAAATCTTAAAAAAAAAACCTCCCTCTGGTGTGGTTTGTGCGACAGGCTGGAAGGAAGTAGGACTGCAGGCAAGGATTGATAGTGCTGCAGTCACTTGGGCCAGAGGTGATGGTGGCCCAGGAGAGGACAGGGAAGGCAGGAAAGATTCCGGGGAGTTTCGGAGGTGGCAGGGTGAGCCGGGGGATGCGGGGTGAGGGGCAGGGAGGAACCCGGGGTGGCTGCCAGGCTTTGGCAGCAGGCGCACCCAGCAGGGTGGGGCCCCTATCAGCTCCTGGCACCTGATCCCGGGGTGGTGCCCACCCACAGGCGCCCTGCACCTGGGCTGAGTCCAGAGAAAGTCTCTTCCCGCCCACTCACTTTACGCAAGTCAATTCCACTGACATTACTAAGCACCTGCCAGGTACCAGGAACCACGGGGGCTCTGGAAGGTTTTAGTGGATGACTAAGTGGCTCTCCCACACGCAGGGAAGGTGAAGCCGGGAAGGGGAGAGGGTCGCCTACAGTCAGACTCTTTCTCCTCCCACAGGGCCAGAGGTATTTGCCTCCACCTCTACCCGCCACGGACAGGAAAGACGCAAGGAACTTAGGTTTTAGAGACACCTCTGGGCCCCAAACCCCGTAGAAGAGGCATCTTCCCCGCTCTCTTGCTGCTCTGACAATCTGAAAATTCTGTGTTCTACTGCTGTGAGATCCAGGGGACAAGGAGAGACCCACCTGCCCCTTTCACCTGCAGGACTTGCTGTCTGCGTGGACAGATTCACTCCTTGGAATCAAAACAATTCCCCAGCGGTCTCCTGCTACCAGATCTTAGCCCATTACTGGCTCGGTGACATAGTAACGTTCGGCCAATCCACTATCACACTAGTATGCAGATTAGAGGATTATTCTTACCTGATCCTTAAAAGCAGCCTGCTTCTTAGAAAGGGCCATTCTAGGGTGCCTGAGCCCTGGAAAATACTAACAGGAACAGCATTTACTACTCATTAATTTCATAATTTCTAGATCTTCTTAATTCCCCAAGGTAATTATGGTTCCCATTTTGCAGATGATGAAACTGCGCCTGATTTGGGTTAAATTGCTTATGTAAGGTCACATGGCTAACAGGTATTTGGACTGAAAGTCAACCTGCCCAGCCCTGTCTGGCACCAGTGCCTTCTTCTATTTTTTTTTTCAAGATTTATTTTTATTTATTTATTCCTCCCACCCCCCTCGTTTGTGCTCGCTGTCTGCTCTCTGTCGGTTCATTGTGTGCTCATCTTCTTTTTAGTAGACACTGGGAACCGAATCCAGGACCTCCCATGTACGAAGGGGGCACCTAATCACTTGAGTCACCTCCTTTCCCTGCTTGTTTTGTCTCTCATTGCGTTTCCTCGTTGTGTCTCTTCATTGTGTCACCTTGTTGCATCAGCTCATTGCGCCGGCCTATCGCGTCAGCTTGCTGTCTTGCTCATCTTCTTTAGGAGGCACTGGGAACCAAATCAGGACATCCCATGTGGTAGGTGGGCACCCACCTGCTTGAGCTTTCCCAGGGCCTCCTTCTTGATGTCAAAATGGCCATTAAGCCCTGCTCCCTGGGTCCCCTGCCTCCCTGCCAGGTCCCCCTCTCCCTGCAATAGTCACATCCTAGAAGGATGTTTTTCTCTTGTGCTTTCCTCATGGTTGTTTGACTGGGCCCAGGAGTGGAAGCTCCTAACCGAGGCCAGACTGCTGAGGGGCAGCTCAGGTCCCTGGGTGGAGAAAAGTCGGGAATGGAACAGAATCCTCGGCTTCTGGGCTCCTTTTTCCATTCTCCCGCTCCCCAGCTGGGGTGCTGCTAGGCATTGCAGAGTTCTCCTCCCGCCCAAGCACGTTCTAGAATCCTGACGCTCCTGGGGCTTGCCGCTCTGACTCCTGACCCAGCTCTGAGAGCCCTCGTGCTTTCTCCCGCTCCGCGAGTTGCCATGGCCTTGGCAGTCTGAGGCTGCCGCCTGGGGTTAATTTCCACCAACACTAATGCCCCAAATCCCGGGCTGAGACGCCAGGCCAGGGTACGGCCCGCCGAGCTCGTTCACGTGAAGCAGCGGTCAGGTGACCGCGGCGGCAGCACGGAGGAACCTCCAGGGCCTGTGGGTGCCGCTCTCCCCACACCTGGGCTCCCTGCCGCTGCCCCACACAGCTCTTAGGAAAAATAAAGTCCTCTACACCGAGACCAGTGGTGTTTCTTGGGTCACAAGGCTTCGGCTGTGCCCCTGGGCACATATTGGCGACATCAGGTCCTTGAGCAGGACGGGACGACCTCCAGGACTTGGCAGCGGCTGTGGATCCTAAAGCAGGCAGTGAATCACCACCAGACAGGCCTGGGGGTCGGCACCTCCTGGAGAAGCCCCCGACATAATCCCGCTGGGCCACGACTGAGGGGGTCCTCTCCCCCCCTCCCCCCCAGCCATGTGGCTGAGGGCAGTGAGGACCTGGGGTGCCTCTGGCGGGCAGGCCTCAGGCCCCTTGGCCTGCGGGGTCCTGCTTCAGGAGCGCCCCCCGACCCCCGCTCTGGGGCGAGGAGCAGCCCCCCCCCTCAGTGCACCCACTCTCCACAGTTATCCCTGGAGAAACCCCCACCTAGACGCTGTCACTCCCAACACCACACACACCCCCTGGGCCGACCAGCGCCCCCCAGCGCTGAGGCTCAGAGCGGGCGTCCCTGGGGCGCGGGAAGCCGCCCGCCGCACGGTCCCCCTCAGGGCTGAGGGCGCAGGGGGCTGGGAGAAGGCGGGACTGGGCCCCGGGCCTGCTCCCCCTGCCCGCAAGACTCCCCTCCACGCCCGGGAAGCCGCAGCCGAGCGCCGCGGGGACTGCGCTCAGCAGCCGCGCCCTCGCGTCCCCGCACCCACGCCGAGACCGCCGCGTCGATAATGGGGGGCCGGTGGGGGTGGGGGGCGGGAAGGAAAAAGAGTGCCCAGAGCCAAAGCCCGCTGCGGGCCGCGGCTGCGGGCGAGAGCCTGAGGATCTTAGGATCTGTATGAATACCCCAGGTGCGCCGGGCTGTGGTGTGGGAGTTCCCCACGGGGGCATGACTGTTTTCGTACGTTTACAACTTTCGTAAATATATTTAAAATAATTATAACGCGGTGGGCTGGGGGAGGGAGAAATACCCCGGCTGTAAGATATGGGCTGTAGTTAGTAGCACTCTTCCGATGACAGTCTTCCGTAATTTCTAACAAACGTCTCGCCACAACGCGAGGTGCTGGTGGTGAGGTGATGTGTGGGAGCCCGGGGTGACGTCATGCTTGTTTCGTGAGCTCACGACTTACAATTACTGTGTAATTCTGTGTTCGTGTTTACTTCAACACAATTCTCAAAAATTAAAGAAAAGCTCGGCCCCCGCTCTCGGGTCCCGCCTTCCCGCCGCCCTCGGCCTCCGCGTGGCAGCGTCGGGCGCCCTCGTGCGGGCGGCGGCGGCCCTGCAGGCGGCGCGGGCTCCCGGCCCCCGGCCGCGCCTGCGCACACGCGCCCTCCGCCAGCGCCCCGCTGTCCGCGGCCCCCTCATAGCTGTGCTCCGCTCCCAGCTGGCCTCTCTCCAGCCTGGTTCCCTGCCTGCTTCTTCTCTTCTTTCTCCCTTATCATTGAAAAGAAAATATTTCTTGCATAGAAAAGAACACATTAAATAAACGTTAGGTGCAGAGCGGCGCTTCCGGCCGGGCCGCCGTCCTCCCTCTGTGTCTTCTCAGGGAGACGCCAGCCGTGGGGAGCCCGATGGGGCTCCGTGGTGGAGCGCCGGCTTCCCACATACGAGGTCCCAGGTTCAATCCCCAGCCCCTGTACCTCAAGAAAAAACAAAACCCAGCCATTTTGGAGTAGATTCTCTCTTCCTCCAGAACGCCAGAGATTGCCTGCAACCCCAGGAGCTGGGCAGGATTCTCCCAGGTTTCGGGGACGGCCTGGCGCTGCCAGCACCGTGATTTTGGACTTCTGGCCTCACAACTGTGGGAGGATAAATTTCTGTTGTTTGAAGCCAGCCAGTTTGTGGTGTTTGTTCTGTCAACCCGCGTGAGGAAACTAACACGTCCACAGGCCCACCTAAGCAGCAGCGCTGTGAGGCTTTCTCACCAGCCCTGGCAAGGAATTCTGCTGCACGGAGCAGATGGCCAGGAAACGTGTTTCCTTTCTTCCTTTATCTCTTCCTCTCTGAAACGGCTTCTTCAGAAGAAAAAGGGAAAGAGTCACGTGCCCAAGCAAATCACAGATCTATCTGCTCTGCAGCGTCATCAACACAGCGTTAAGGAATTGCTGACACACAGAAGGGAAATGTGAATTCGCTTCCAGGGAGATTCTGAAAAGGAAAAAAGAAACAGGAGTTTAAAGTTTAATTAGGGCTCTTGCCTGGTGGGATGGGAACGAGCCAGTTCCTCCTGGAACCTTTGGCGGCTAGTGAGAGCGAGGCCCTCGACTCAGGGCTCCCCCTTCCTCACCCGGGCCACGCTGCACCCCCCGGCCTGGGCCTGACTCAGAGGGGAGAGGCAAGGGGTGGGTAGAAGAGGCAGAAACCCCCGTCTCCCCATTCCTCCAGGTCCCTGGCTACACCCCTCAAAGTGCGGTCAGCTGGGGAGAGGAGGTCAGTGAGGCCGGGATTTCAGGGACACGGGACAGGATCAGGGTCCCACGGCTGCCTGCTGGCCGGCTCGCTGCTACCGTGCAGGGTCAACTTAGCTGCTAAAATTTTGTGGGAAAACATTCCTGCTGAGCGACTGACAATTTATAGAACTCCTCTAGCACAGCCTGCCTCCCCAAACAGGAGTCGCCCTGGAGCACCCTAGAGCCAGCTAACGGGGGGGGGGGGGGGGGGGGCTCGGCTTGAAGGCCGACGGTGAGGGGCCCCTCGGCTCACGGAGCAGCCTGGGTCGCCGGAAGGCTCTCCCACAGGCAGAGCCACCGGGCGGAGGCCGACGTGGGTGCCAGGCTGTGAGGAGTACAGGACCGTCTAGTTCCTGTCCTTGACCTCGGGGCAGACCAGGTCCAGAGCGAGATGGGAGCAGGACTTGTCACCCAGGGCCCCCGGCGCTCCGCCTCCGTCGACAGCCTGCTCATGGCTGGCTTCGTGCTGTGACATCACCAGGCGCTGGCAGACGGCACCCCAGCCTGGCCCTGACCCTGTGGCCTCCCCGCTGCCCCAGCCACGAAGCAGGGGCTGCCCTAAGCTGGAGCCAGGTGCCTCCCAGGTGGCAGGAGAGGCTGCTGATGTGCTTGGGGACGTCCCCAGTGGTTTTCAACTTCAGCGTGAAACAACCGGGGATTGTTGAAACATGGCCACACACCCCCATCAAGGTTCTGACTCGGTAGATCTGGGGCTTCCTGAAATTTGCAGTTGTAGCAAATTCCCAGCTGACGCTGCTGGGTCAAGGACCCCAAATTAGCCACTTCCCAGGGACCCCCTGGGGCCAAACTGGCTTAGGCAACCCCACGGCTGGATGCCACTGCCCTGTCTTGCCAGCCCCTGCCCCTGCCTGGCTGGCCAGCCCACGAGGCACCACCTTACACGAGTGCAGGGATGCAGGGGGGTCCACATACGTCCTGAAGCCCACTGAGACCTTTCCTGGGGCCAGGACACAGCCCACGGGCGACACTGCCCACCCCTTCCTCCAGGGCTCAGGGAACTGTGTGTCCATTGACGAATGCCGGGTTCTGTGCTAGGTACAGGCAGACTGCACCTGGCAGACGCCTTCCTCCCTGCCCGGAGGTTACAGACCCACAGACGAGACAGGATGAACCACAGGCTCACCCACGGGGAGCCCCAAAGGGCCAGGCGAGGCTGGGAAGAGGCCCCACCGGGCCGGCTCTGCTCCGGGCGCCAGGACAGCCTCAGAGGAAGTGGCCTCCGCGCTGAGGTTTGGAGGAAGAGTCTGAGCTCACCAGGCAGGGGGTGGGGGGAGGGCCCTGTGAGGAAGGGGAAGCAGGAAGGAGCCTCGGGGAGCGCCTGGGGAGGGGGGTGAGGGACAGCCCAGTGGAGGACCCGTCTACAGGGTTAGACACCGAGTGCGAATTCAGCCCTGGGGTCTGAGCCGCACTAGAGCTGTGTCTTGCCTTCCCTTGGGTCCAGTGGAGTTTCCTACTCTGAATCTCTGATTTCCTCAGCCCTTGGAGATGGGTGCCAATCGACTTGGCTTGCAAGTGAGCATATGGAGGTCCAGTGGGGGGTTCTCCCAGTATCCCTCCCCCACTGGCTCAGGGTGGCAGGTCTGGGGATGGAGCTCAGGGCTCCTGTCCCCCGGTGTCGGCTGCTCATGGCTCCCCTGGGGTTTAACTGACTTCTCGGGGGTGGCACAGGACCTGAGAGCTCCGTCATGGACTGGGCGGTCGTGGGGAAGCAGAACGCGCCTTCCAGCGCTGTGGGATTTCTTTCCTTCTTTTTCTGCGGACTGCACGGGACCCTGGGCTGGGCTGGGAGTGAGAAGACCCGGGTCACCGGCCACCAGCTCCGACACAAGCCCTGTGAACTTGGAGGCTGCGTTGCTGGGGCGACACGCCTTTGATTCCCCCCCCCCGAAAAGGTGAGAAAGGTGTGGATTTAAAGGGCACCATGAGGGAGTGGGTGTAGCTCAGTGGTTGAGCGCCTGCTCGTCAGGGACAAGATCCTGGGTTCAATCCCCGGTACCAACTTGTTCAATCCCCAGTACCAACTTAAAAAACCAAGTGCTTTGCTGAAAGGGCACCAGGAGAGAATCGAGTCAGGTGCGCGGGAGGGCATCCTGGTGGAGGGTGGTGAGAAGGGCAGGGAAGGAGGCGCCTGCCGCCCCTGTGGTCACGTCCTGCTCTGAGGGTGGGAAATGGTGAAGCCCGTTCCCTAATGAGGACCCAGGCTCAGTCCATTACCAGGAGCCCCCGCGCGGGGACGTCACCCCCCCGGAGCTGCGCCTTCTGCAGGATGTGCTGGGCAGGAGCAGAGCAGAGGGGCAGGATGGCAGCGACAGGCCTCCCAAGCCAAGGCGCAGGCCCGCTGGAAGGTCTCATGTGGCAGAGGGTCTGGGACAGAGCTGAATAATCCAGGAAGCGCACGGAGGGGCGGCCGAGCCTGGCTGCCCGCGGCAGCGTCCCTGCCTCCAGGGGGAGGGCGCAGGGGCTGCGTTGCGGGCGGCGGAGCCAGGGCAGAGCCGGCCTTTGGGGGGCTCGGCGGCTTTGCTTCCCCAGGCCCTTTCACGGCATCGTCCCTCCTCTCCCCACATCTCCCCCAGGGCCCCGTCGCCCGGCCCGGGCAGATGACGGGCCTGGGAGGTGAAGGACCGGCCGTGCCCACCTGCCTGCTGGGCAAGGACGGGAACCCAGGGCTCCTGAGCCTCCGTCTTCCGGTCCTTGGCATCACCCCGTGGGGCGCGTCGGGGACCACTGAGGCCGGAGCAGCCCCAAGAGGCCGGTCCTGGGCGTGGCTTGTGATCTGAGCAAGCCACCCCTTCCTGGGCCTGCCTGTCCCTACGTCCTCCTCGTAGGATGTTAAAGGATTAGTGTTTACAGAGGACATAATCATGCCTCTCCTACAGGTTTAAAATGTTGAGTTTAACGTATTAATTAATGAGGAAACCTGTAGGAGACTACAACTGACTCTAAAGGAAACTCTAAGCTCCTGACCTTCCTAATCAGATAATGAGTGAATTTACCAGTGGATGAAAACCTGGTCACTAGCCACAGGAAATAATCAACTATGCTCCACTGGCCACAATTTGCATTTCTACCAAGAATTAATTGCCTGATGGTTTTTACTGGGTGACTGCTATCCCCACAGAACGGTTCATCAAGGACAGACAGGCTGACATCAGCTGGATGGATGAGCTGGCCTGCCCAGCGCAGCCCCTTCCCTTCCAGGTCTCACACGTCCCTGACAAGGTAACACGGGGACGTTGACCTCTGGTCACTCCCAGCTCTGACGTTCTCTGGCTCTAAGCCCCATTGCGCCTTCCACTTGCCCCCGCCAGGATCTGCCTCCTGCTCATCCCCTTCCCCCAGCTCCGCCCAGGAGCACAAGAATAAAGAACCCCCTACCCTCTATGGATACCAGGGACACCTTTCTAAAAAAATCAGTAGTGTTGTTACTTATTAATAAAGCATACGCTCATCCAAAGTGTACCATCAGTGGTATTTGGAATAATCACATAGTTGTGCATTCATCATTTCAGTCATTATCAGAGCATCTTCATGCTTCCAAAAACAACAATAATAATAAACAAAAAAACCCCACAGACCAAAAAAGCTCCGCCCCTTAATAATCACCTTTTAATCTCTCTGTGCTTCCCCTGCCATGCATAGCTGCTGTTCCGTTTCCGTCTTTCTAATTTATTTGTATTTACGTTTTGTATAGATGGAATCAAACAATATGCAGTATCTTTTGTCTAGTTTCTTTCACTTAATATATTTCCTTTTCTTGTTACCCTTAATGGAAAATTATTAATATATTACTATACACTTCTGTCCATATGTTGCTTTGGTTGTATTTTTGCCTAATATCAACATCTGGTAACATTAATGGGCATTTGTTCACTTTCAAAGAAAAACAGTCTTCTATATACAATATTACCTATATTCATTTTTCACATGAAGGTTTGCTTTGCTATACAGTCCCATGTTTCATTTTTTAGCTTTCCTTCTAGTAGGATAAAAGACCTTAGATTTTATCTTTCAACCACTGTCATACCCATATAATAGCACTGCTAGATACAAACACTATGATGTGCTTTCACAATTTCTATTCATTTCTCAAGATTTACAAGCAACTTTTTACCAGTTCTGCACAGATTAACCCTCAGCTTTCCATTCTCCAACGTCATTCTATTTTCTGGTAACCTGTACTCTAGTTATTAACTCCATGAGTTTACACAATATATTTAGTTCATAATAGCACAATCATACAGTGTTTGTCTTTGTGTCTGGCTTGCTTCACTCAACCTAATGTCCTCCAGGTTCATCCATGTTGTCATATGCATCACAGCTTCATTTCTCCTTACAGCTGCATAATATTCCATTATATGTGTACTCCACAATTTATCAATTCATTGGTTAATAGACTTCTGAGGTGTTTCCATCTTTTGTTTGTTTGCTTGTTTGTTTATTAGGAGGTACTGGGGAATGAACCCAGAGCCTTGTACATGTGAAGCAGGCACTTAACCACTGAGCTACACCCTCTCCCCTGTTTTTGTCTTTTCGCAATTGTGAATAATATTGCTATGAACATCAGTGTGCAAAAGTCTTTTTGTGTCAGTGCTCTTAGTTCTTTTGGGATATATCCAGTAGTGGTATTGCCAGTTCACATGGAAAATCTAAACTCAACTTCCTTAGGAACTGCCAAAAACTCCTTCACAGTGGCTGTACCATTCTACGTTCTCAACAGTGAATGTGCGTTCCTATTTCTCCACATCCTTTCCAACACTTGAAGTTTTCTGTCTTTTTAATAGTGACCAATCTGATAGGTGGGAAATGATATCTCATTGTAGCTTTGATTTCCGTTTCCCTACTTGCTAGTGATTATTGAACATCTTTTGGCATGTTTTTTCACCATTTGTATTTCCTCTTTGGACACATGTCCATTTTTTTGCCCATTTTTAAATTGGGTTGTGTCTTAGTCAGCCAAAGGGGAGCTGACGCAAAATACCAGAAATCTGTTGGCTTTTATAAAGGGTATTTATTTGGGGTAAACCCTTACAGTTACCAGGCCATAAAGCATAACTTCTTCCCTCAACAAAGCCTGTTGCCACCGTTGGAGCAAGATGGCTGCCGACGTCTGCCAGGGTTCGACCCCCTCCTCCTCTCTTGGCTCTGTGGTCCCAGCTTCTTCCAATATCAGCTGTAGGCTGGGATAAGGCTTGGGACTTGTTCCTCTTGGGGCTCAGCTGCTCTGCTCTCTCCATAAGGTCAGCTCTCTCACCTCTGCTGTGTCGAATGGGGTCTTCTCTGTTTCCTCACCTATCTGCTTCTTTGTGTGTTTACTTCCTGGGGCTCCAGCTCAAAACTCCAACCTCCCATCTCTGCAGTGCAGTTTCTCTGTGAGCCCCCCCCCCACCAAGGGGGCAGGGACCCAATGTCCTACTGATGTGGCCTAATCAGAGCCTTAATCATTATTTAATCAAGTAAAATGAAACCTCTGAATCCAATATAATCTAATATGCCCAGAGGAACAGACCAGTTTACAAACATAATCCAACATCTATTTTTGGAATTCATAAACAATATCAAACTGCTACAGGTCATTTGTCTTTTTATTGCTGAGTTGTAGCATCTCTTTATATATCACAGATATTAAAACCCTTATCAAATATTGATTTCCAAATATTTTCTCCCATTAAGTGGGCTGCCTTTTCATACTCTTGACAAAGTCCTTGGAGGTGCAAAAGTGTTTAATTTTGAGGAGGTCCCATTTACCCATCTTTTCTTTTGTTGCTCATGCTTTGAGTATAATTTCCAAGAAACCACCACCTACTACAAGGTCTTAAGATGTTTCCTTACATTTTCTTCTACTAGGTTTATCGTCCTGGCTTTTATGTTTAGGTCTTTGGTCAATGTTGAGGTGAATCATGCATAGGGAGTGAGATAGGGGTCCTCTTTCATTCCTTTGGTTATGGATACCCAGTTCTCCCTGCACCATTTGTTGAAGAGACTGTTTTGTCCCAGTAACGTGGACTTGGTAGGTTTGTGAAAAACAGTTGACCATAGAGGCGAAGGTCTATTTCTGGACTCTCAATTCTATTCCACTGATCAGTGTGCCATCTTTATGCCAATACCATGCTGCTGTAGCTTTGTAATATGTTTCAAGGTCAGTCAATGAGAGTCCTCCCACATCACTCTTCTTTTCAGGATATTTCTGTCTATTTGGGTGCACTTTCCCTTCCAAATGAGTTTGGTAATTGCATTTTCTATTTCTGTAAAATAGGCTATTGGAATTTTGGTTGGTGTTGCATTGAATCTATAAAGCAGTTTGGATAGGACTGACATTTTCATGATACTTGGTCTTCAGATCCATAAACATGAAATGTCTTTCTATTTGTTTAGATCTTCTTTAATTTCTTTTAGCAGTGTTTTGTAGTTTTCTTAATATAGGTCCTGAACATCTTTAGTTAAATTTATTCTTAGGTATTTGAGTCTTTTTATTGATTTCCTTCTCAGATTTTTTTGCATGTTGATCTTTTATCCTACCTCTTTGCTGAATTTATTTATTAGTTCAAGTAGCTTTGTCATAGACATTTTCTTTTTTTAAGTACATTTTTTTAAAAGATTATTTTTTATTTGTTTCTCTCTCCTTCCCGACCCCACCCCCACCCCAGTTGTCTGTTCTCTGTGTCCATTTGCTGCGTGTACTTCTTTTGTCCACTTCTGTTGTTGTCAGCAGCACGGGAATCTGTGTCTCTTTTTTGTTGCGTCATCTTGCTGCATCAGCTATCTGTGTGTTCGGCGCCATTCCTGGGCAGGCTGCACTTTCTTTTGCGCTGGGCGGCTCTCCTTATGGGCACACTCCTTGCACGTGGGGCTCCCCTACATGGGGGACACCCCTGCGTGGCATGGCACTTCTTGAGCGCATCAGCACTGCTCATGGGCCAGCTCCACATGGGTCAAGGAGGCCCGGGGTTTGAACCGCGGACCTCCCATGTCGTAGACGGACGCCCTAACCACTAGTACATAAAAAATACAGGGAATTCTCATATACCCCACCCCTAACCCTGTTAGTACTATCTTCCCCTATTAATAGCATCTTACATTAATGTGGTTCATTTGTTACAAGTGATGAACAAATACTGAAGCATGGCTACTGACCATAGTCTGTAGTTTTCATTATGGTTTACGCTTTGCAGTGGACATTGGAATTTTCTAAATAGAGGATCATGTCATCTGCAAGTAGTGAGTTTTACTCCCTCTTTTCCTATTTGGATGCCTTTATTATTTTGTGTTTCTAATTTCTCTAACTAGAACTTCTAGTACAATGTTGAATTAACAGTGGTGACAGTGGGCGTCCTTGTCTTGTTCCTGAGTTTAAAGGGAAAGTTTTAACTTTTCCCCATTGTGTATGATGTTGGCTGTGGGTTTTTCATATATACCCTTTATCATATTGAGGAACTTTCCTTCAATTCCTATCTTTCTAAAAAAATTTTGTCAAAAAGGATACTGAATTTGTCAAATGCCTCTTCTGCATCAGTCGGGATGATCATGTGAGTTTTTTCCTTCAATTTGTGAAATGTAGTGTATAATAGGTTTTCTTGTGTTGAGTCACCCTTCCATACCAGGAATCAATTCCACTTGGTCATGGTGTATAATTCTTATAATATGTTGTTAGTTTCAATCTGCATGTATTTTGCTGAGGATTTTTGTATCTATGTTCATTAGAGATTGTTCTGTAATTTTCTATTCTTGTGCTATCTTTATCTGGCTTTGGTATTAAGGTGATGTTGGCCTCATAAAATGTGTTGGGTAATTTTTCCTCGTCTTCGATTTTTGGGGAAAGGTTAAACAGCATTTGTGTTAATTCTTCTGAAAATGATTAGTAGAATTCACCTGTAAAGCCATCTGGTCCTGGGCTTTTCTTTGTTGGGAGATTTTTGATGACATATACAATCTCTTTACATCTGATTGGTGTGTTGGGTTCTTGTATTTCTTGTAGGGTCAATGTAAGCTGTTTGTGCATTTCTAGGAATTTGTCCATTTTGTCTAGATTGTCTAAATTGTTGGCATACAGTTTTTCATAATATCCTCTTATATCCTTTTTATTTCTATGCGGTCAGATCTAACATCCATTTTTTTATTCCTGATTTTATTCATTTGCATATTCTCTCTCTTTTTCTTTGTTAGTCTAGCTAGGGGTTTGTTAATTTTATTGAGTTTTTTTTTTTTTTTTCTTTTTTAGGTACCAGGGCCTTGGGATAGAACCCAGGACCTTGTATGTGTGAAGTTGGCACTCAACCACCGAGCTTACATCAGCTCCCCTGAGTTGGTTTTTTCATTTGTTTTGCTTGTTGTTTGTTTTCTGATTTTTCCATGAGGCAGCACCAGGAATTGAATCCGGGACCTCCCATGTGGGAAGCAGGTGCTCAGTGGTGCTCAACTGCTGAGCTACATCTGCTCTCAGGTTTTGTTTATTTTTTCCATTGTCTTTTGTTTGTTTGTTCTCAATTTTATTTATTTCTGTTCTAATCTTTATTTCTTTCCTTCTGCTTCCTTTGGGATTGGTTTGCTGTTATGTTTTTTTTCCTAATTCCTCTAGGTATTTGGTTAGTCTTTGACTTTAACTCTTCTTTTTTAATATGGGCCTTTAAGGCTATCAATTTCCCTCTTAGCATTGTGTTTGCTGTATCCCATAAGTTTTGATAAGTTGTGTTCTTGTTTTATTTGTCTCGAGATATTTACTAATTTCTCTGACAATTTCTTCTTTTCCCCACTGATTGTTCAGAACCGTGTTGTTTAGCTTCTACACATTTGTGAATTTTACCCTTTCCTATCTAGCATTGATTTCCAGCTTCATTCCATTAGAATGTAAGAAGGTGCTTTGTGTAAGTTCAGTCTTTTTATATTTATTGAGACCGGTTTTGTGACCCAACATGTCATCTATCCTGGAGAAGGGTCCATGAGCACTTGAGAAAAATGTTTAACCTGCTGAATTTCGTTGCAACTTTCTGTATATGTCTTTCTGGTCTAACTAGTTTATCATATTGTGCAGGTTATCTTTCCTTGTTGCTCTTCTGTCTGGTTGTTCTGTTTAATGGTGTGAGTGGTGTGTTGAAGTCTCTACCTATTATTGTAAAAATGTTTATTTCTCCCTTTAGCTTTGCCAGAATTTGCCTCATGTATTTTGGGACACCCTAATTAGGTGTTACTTCTTCCTGGTGGATTGTCCTTTTTATTCATATATAATGACCTTCTGTTAATATATAATTGTCCCTTTTATTAATATATAATTGTCCCTTTAATAATATATAATATATAATTAAAACTTCTTTGAATTTAAAGTGTTTTTTTCTATATTAGTATAGCTCTCCCTGCTCTTTTTTGGTTACTGTTTCCATGGAGTATCTTTTTCAAACCTTTCACTTTCAGTCAGTTTGTAGCACTGTATCTAAGGTGAGTCTCTTGCAGACAGCCTATGATGGCTCATGTTTTTCACCCATTCTGTCTGCGTATCTTTTGATTGGGGAGTTTAATCCATTCACATGCAATGATATTACTGTAAACGCATTATTTACTTCTACCATTACATTTTTTGGCTTTCATATGTTATATCATATTTTTGTCTGTCTTTTTACTCTTTTGATTATCTTTTCTGATAGTCTTCCCTTGTATACTCTCTTGTCTTTTTCTTTAGGGCTATTAGGCTCCCTTTAATACTTCCTGCAAAACTGGATTCTTTTCTATGAATTCTGTTAGTTTCTGTTTATTTGTGAATATTTTAAACTCATCTTCATATTTGAAAGACAATTTTGTAGGATAAAGAATTCTCAGCTGGCAATTTTTCTCTCCCAGTACCATAATTATATCATACCACTGTCTTTTTGCCTCCATGGTGTCTGATGAGAAATCAGCAATAAGTCTTACTGGGCATCTCTTGTATGTGATGATTTGTTTCTCCCTTGCTGCTCTTTGAATTTTCTCTTTATCTTTGACATTTGACATTCTGAATAGTATGTGTCTTGGAGTAGGTCCATTTGGATTTATTTTGTCTAAGGTATACTGTGCTTCTTGGACATGTAAATACATTTCCGTCATGAGAGTGGGGAAATTTTCAGACATCATTTCCTCAAATACTCTTTCTATCCCTTTTCCTTTCTCTTCTCCTTCTTGAACTCCCATGACAAATGTTTTTGTAATTCATGTTATCATTCAACTCCTTGAACCCCTGATCAATTTTTTCCATTCTTTTCTCTCTTCAATTTCAACTGTTCTATCTTCTGCATCACTTGTTCTTTCTTCTATCAGTTTGAGTCTGATGTTGTATGCCTCTTATTATTATTATTATTTTTTAGGTATGGGGGCTAGGAATTGAACCCGGGACCTTGTATGTAGGAAGCCAGTACTCAACCACTGAGCCACATCAGCTCTCATGAGTTGTTCTTTTTTTCATTTGTTTGTTGATTGTTTGTTTTTGGGAGGCACCGGAAACTAAACCCGGGACCTCTGGTGTGGGCAGCATGTGCTCAACTGCTTGAGCTGCATCCACTACTTCTCTAATGTGTTTTTATCTCATCTATTGTGTCTTTCATTCCCATATGCTCTGTTATTTTTCTATTCATGTTTTCAAATTCCTCTTTGTGCTTGCCCCATGTCCTCTTTTTTTAGATTTATTATTTATTTCTCTCCCCTTCCTTCCCCCCATTATCTGCTCTCTGTGTCCATTTGCTGTGTGTTCTTCTGTGTCTGCTTGTATTCTTGTCAGTGGCACTGGGAATCTGTGTCTCTTTTTGTTGTGTCATCAGTTCTCCGTGTGTGCAGCACCACTTCTGGGCAGGCTGCACTTTTTTTCGTGTGGGGTGGCTCTCCTTGCAGGGCACACTCCTTGCACGTGGGGCTCCCCTATGCGGGGGACACCTCTGCTTGGTACAGCACTCCTTCCATGCATCAGCACTGAGCATGGGCCAACTCACCACATGGGTCAGGAGGCTCTGGGTTTGAACCCTGAACTTCCTATATGGTAGACGGATGCTCTATCAGTTGAGCCAAATCTGCTTCCCTGCCCCATGTTCTCTTAATGTCCTTTGTCTCTTTAGCCATATTGTTTTTCAACTCCTTGATTTGATTTAGGAGATTTGTACAAATTTCATTGATTAGTTGTCTCAAATCCTACTTATCTTCTGGGTCTTTGGTATATCCCCTTGCTTAGGCCATATCTTCAATTTTCTTAGTATGGCTTATAATTTTTTGCTGATGTCTAGGTGTCTGATTATGAGGGTGACTTTACTCTGATGCTCAATTTCTCTCTCTTTCATAAGGATTTAGTGGCAAGAGACTGTGTGTTACTGCCATTCTTTGATTCTTGCTTCAACCTGCTCTAGTACTTTTGGATTATCCCTGTTAGGTGCTCAAATCCAGATCATGGACCCAGTAATGGGTTGCAGACCCAGTTCCTAGGCCTTGGGAAGAGAGGCTATAAAGGCCTAAAAAAGCTTCTCTTATTTATTTACTTTTAATTGGTTTGCATGCACAATCTCTGCCCACCAGCAAATGGCGCCCTTCGGCAGCCCTCTCAGGTCAAACCCTAGTGCCAATGTGTTCACTGCAACACCGACGGCAATACTGTGACAGAGGATCCAAGCTATTCATCTAGCAAATCAAACTTTCTCAGCGGCTCTTCTCCAACCTTTGCCAGCAGCCCTCTCCTTTTTTCCTAGTAGGAAATAATTCCACTCCTCTCTGCGTCCTCAACAACCAGTCCCAGTAAGTAGGGAGGGCGTTTGTTAGTTGGATCTCTTTCATTCCTGCTGGCTTCCAGGGCAAACCATGATGTGGCCCCTCCTGGCCTGCAAGGGCTTGTAGGACACAGCAGACCAAATTTGTGAGCCAAAAGCCAAATCAGTCTTAGGCTGCACCCTTCTCTCTCCCCTTTCCTGAGGAGGTGGACCCCAGCGGCCCCGTCTGTGATAGCCACCAGCCAGTGGCCAGAGAATTCAAAGCTGTCTGCTCCGAGGATGGGGGCGATGGGCACTGGCAGCCACAGCTTTTATTCACAGAGTTTCCCATAAAGATTCTTTTCTTTTGCCCATTTGTCTTCTGGGTGGTGTCTAGCCTTCTCCTGGTACCCTAAACCCTAAAACATTATTTTTCAGTCGATTTCTCCCTGTCCTCTAGCTATTTTTCTGGGAGAGACAGGAGTCTGTGTCTCCTTAATCCTTCATCTTCCTGGAAGTTCTACCAGAGATGCCTTTTAAAGAGAATTGGTTTTCTCAGCTGGACCAGTAGCTTATCCACTTTGACTTGAAGTCTTTAATGAATAGCCCATAAGTCTGGACCAACTTAATTATCAAATGTGCACTTGTGTTAATAAGTACCTTTCAGTTCATGCAGGGAGCTAACACGATTGGAATAAAAAAGGAAGAAAGCCATTATCTTGAAATGTCTGGACTCCAATCTGGGTGAACCTGTTGAAGTCATTATGAATAATTATGGGCTATTATGGGCTATCAATTTGGCTTGGAGTGCAGCATTAATTATCTACAGGTAATGAATAACTGGGCAGCATGTTGTCCCTCCAAGGCAAGGATGTTAGGGCAACTTTCTGTTTTTAGTTTCCTTCCATCTCTCTTTTTGTGAGTGCCCTCCACTCCATCACCTGGCTTTCACCCCAATGGTTTTTCGTTTGTTCGTTTTTAAAATTGAAGTATATTATTTACACATGAACATATATAATCAATAAGTATATAGTAAAAGTTATGAACTTATAAAATAAACGTGGAAGTTTCCTTTTGTAACTGGAGACTCCAGAAGCTTTAAACAGATTTCCTAATTGTACTGATTTCTCAACTCAGTGAGTTGGCTGCTCCCTTCCAATGCGAACTTTAAAGAAGCCTCTGGGGCCTGAGTTTGGAGGGCCACAGAGGAAAGGCGACTTGCCCATGCTCCTAAAGTTTGGCTTGGCTGATGTTGTCTACAGAGAGAAAGCATGAGCGAGAGAGAGAACATGAGCGAGAGCAAGAGCAAGAGAGAGAAGATGTGGAAGGGAGAAAAGCTGGGACCTTAGGATGGACTTTTGAGGCCATTGCAAATCTTTCAAAAGTTGGAGGAGGGGGTTGGCTCCTTCAGACTCCACTTCAGCAAGACGAAGGGTGATTCCCCTCACTACCCATTATTCTAGCCCAGCTGTTTGTGGCAGATTAAACACGGCCACCAATTCTTTGCTGCTCCTCCTCTTAGAGGTCTATTTCTCCAGCCCTTGAGTCTGCCTGACATCATGACTTCCCTTTGCCCAGTAGAACGGAGCAGAAGAGACATTGCATGAGTACCAGAACCTAGGCCTCAAGACGCTTGCAGCTTCTGCTCTCTTTCAGAACACGGTCAGCCACAGACTGCCATGAAAGGAAGCCAGCCTTGCTTCCTGGGGGATGAGAGCCCACATGGAGGAGAGCCTACAGTTAGCCTAACGCTCCAGATAGGTGAGTAAATCCAACTTAGCTCTTCTAGTCCAGCCCCACCCAGCCACTAGCTCAATGCATGCATCCCGGTGGGCTCTCCTGAGAATAGCAGAAGACTTGCCCAGGCAATCCACAGAACTGGGAGAAATAATACTTATTGTTTAAGGCCACTAAGTTTTTGGGTGATTTGTTACATACTATTAAATACCTGATCCACTGCGAGTTTCCATTTCCTATTTCACCCTCTCCTTTTCTCATGGCTGCATCTGCACGTGGCGATCACACACCTTCCCTCCCCAAGGCCCAGCCCCAAAGCTCCACCTCCAGGTGGCAGTCCCCAATTCCCCAGTCAGAAGACTTATCTCCCTCCTCTGATTTCCCAGAGCCCTTCATCTGCACCTCCCTTCCACCTGGCTTTGCAGGTATTTGTATGCCTGATTTCCTCACTGGACAGTGGACTGTCTCTTCATCCATGAGCACCTGCTCCGTATTAGTCACAGCCTGTACAGCACCGAATGAGACAGACAAGCCATTGACCCCACTGAGTGACATTCTCCCCTGGGAAGACAGACGAGACTACATAAATGAACAAGAACAAGTCAGATGGGGCCCAATGCTATGTCAAATGCTTAAAACAGAGTGATGTTATTTCAAGTGACTAGACAGAGTCTTAAGTTGGGAGCCCAGGGGAGGCATCTCTGAAGAGGTGACATTTAAGCTGAAATTCAAATGTCAAAGAAAGACCAAGCATGTAAATTCAGAGTAAAAAATTCCAAGCAAAGGGAACAGCTAGAACAAAGGGACAGAAAAAAAGTAAAGGAATCTGGAACAGGAGAGGGTTGGTCGACAGTGATGCTAATGAAATGTAAGCTCCAGGAGCCTATACAGATTCCTCCAAAGTTCTGTGGTTATTTGTATTTGTAATTTTAGATTATTTTTCTAATCTATTAGAATAATAGATTTAAATAAAGTTTAGGTCCCCCAAAACCTAAGTCTGTCCCTAAGGGCTGGAGCATGGTGGGGGGGGGGGGGGGGGGAAGAGATAGATGATGCAGTTAGAGAAGGTTGTGCACTTTGTTTAATCAAGGTTAAAGAGTTTGAATTTTATTCTAAATGCAATTTGAATCCATTAGAGAGCTAAAGCAGGAGTAAAACACAAAATGACATTTTTCACGTTTGACTCTGGTTGCTATGTGGAGAATGTTTTGTAGGTAGGCAGGAGTGGAAGCAGGGAGAACTGTTAGGAGGCTACTGTAGAGATCATGGCTTAGACTGGGGCGGGGGGGAGCATTGAAAATAATGAAAAATGTTCAGAAGTAGATGGTGGTAACATTTACTGAGTTGGGGACAACGGAAGGAGAAGCAGGTTTCAAGGAAGGGAATCGAGTTATATTTTGACCATGTTAAATTGAAGATGCTTATTAGACATCTGCAGTGGTTTTAAAATGTGCCCATAAAATTTTTGATGCTCTTTCCTTCAAAAGGTGGATCCTGTTTCTCCTCCCCTCAAGTGTAGGCTAAGCTTCTCGACTCACTTGTAATGACTAGAATGGTGGAAGTGATGGTACATGACTTTAGGACCAGGGCATAGAAGCAGCATGGCTGCCTTTTCGCTCTGTCTCCGGGATCCCTCCCCCTGGAGGAAGCCAGCTGCCACGTTGAGCAGCCCTCTGGAGACGTCCTCATGGCGTGAAGCTGGCTGTGGAGAAAGTGGATCAGTCTATTAGCTCTGAGACCAGAATGGAGCTGCCCGGAGCTGATAGCAGAAAGAACCCATAGTGAAAGCATTTGAATGGCCTAAATTGATGGAAGGGTTGGAGAAGGGGCAAGAGAGAGCGGAGGCCAGCATTCCCTAAGAATAGGGTGGGGAAGACATTTAAGTGCTGTGCTGGTCTTGGGCTCAGGGAGTGGAGATGAGGGGTCTAGGTCATCTTGGGAACCTCTCCCCTCAGTCCATCTCTGGTTGAGGGAAGGGAGGAGACAGGGAGGTCCTAGTGGAAATAAATGACATTGCCCTTCCTTTTAAATCTCTTTATTTTATTTTATTTATTAATTAATGTGTTTAGGAGGTACCAAGGAGAACCCAGGTTCTCATACCTGGGAAGCAGGTGCCCAACCACGGAGGTACATTGCTCCCCAGAGAGATTTGTGTTTTGATTTTTTTTCTTTTCTCATGTTTGTTTCTAGGAGGTACCAGGGATTGAACCCAGGACCCATACATGGGAAGCAGGTACTCAACCACTTGCGCTACATCTGCTCCCCTAAATCTTTTTAGATTGGACTCTCATGAGCTCAAGCTTGGGTGGACAGTGAGAGAAATTTCAGAGATCTGGAAAATAGAAGAGGCAATATGGACACAGGTGAGGGGAAGTCCAGGGAATTCAGTTGTCTGGAGAACTCTCCATCAGGGCCAGGTCTACCCTGAGGCAAGGTGGCTCCTAGGGCACAAAAGTTAAGGAGGCGTTCTCTCTCAAGATCATGCAAGATCTTGGTCCCTGAGAGTAGGCGCCTCTTGAAATGATGCACCCTAGGTGCCTTGCTTGCCTCACCCTGATCCCAACCCTGCTCCCCACACCAGCCCTTCTTTGCCTTTGACCATGTCTTAGAAAGTAACAGACTAGCATAGAGCAAAACAGCAAGCTCTTCTCTCTCTTGCTGGAAGGCTGCCTTCATCACGTTGAGACTCTGACCCTGCTCCCTTTGGCCTGTGCCCTCAAACCCTCATGTCTTTCTAGTCTTTCATGTGGGAAATAGAAACCACTCTCCGTAATCTAAACAGAATGACCCAGATTACGCTGACAGGAGTCTTCCCACACTCACAACCTGCCAGACAGGACCACAGCTCTTCAGGCACTTTAGACACGTCAAACACTTCTGTGTTGACAGGGATCTGAGCTCAGGCTTCCCAGACCTCCAGTGTTTCCTGTGTAGGACCTAACACTGGACAATTTGAACCCTTCTCCAGGATATGGGCATGGAGATTATTCTCCCACTCTCCTATGTCCATTTATATTACACCAAGGGACTGGAACCATTTTTAAATGTTTACAATCAAAGATACTTTAAATGCCCTGATCTTGCTTCTTCAAGTCCCTCGGCAGAGTGTCAGGCTAGGGATGGGTCCTAGGAGACGTAGACCTCCAGGTTAGGGCTTTGACCATTCCTCCCATCACATATTCCCGCCCCACATACATCCATACATCTTCCCCACCTTCTGTATGAGGTGGGCCATTTGATACATCTTCCTGGAACTCTGTGCTCCACGTGTGACCTATACAGAAATATCGTCCAACCTGAGCTCACTGCTGATTTGGACTAAAGCCCTGGTGACCATTTAAACAGAAATGCATTTATTGCTCTGAATATTTCATGACAGTGTAGACCAACTGGCATGATTTATTAAAGGCGGGTCACCCATCATGAGTATTAATACATTGTGCTGCAAAGTGTCAGCCAAAGGGAAATTAGCTTCAAGAGACAAGGCTGATGTGCCCAAGTGGCTATTATTCAACCTCATTCTGGCTTTTGATGATACGTATTTTGGGGGCTGTTCATCATGTGGGGCCTTCCAATTACCATTCTGTCTTGGGGAGGGAATGCCCCAGTCATCTCCCAGACACAAGGGATGGGCTAAGAAGCAGCTTTCTCTAGCAGAGACTTTAATTTCTGACATCTAATTGGATCCCAATGGGTAGCTATTGTATTAGGAGGGATTTAGGCAGGCAAAGTCAGAAGCAACTCTCTGCTTTCCTGCTGCAATACTGTTTTCATTGTGTTGCACATCCTACACTAATCCTTTGGTCTATGCTGTCAAACCCACTCAGCAGTCAGGGTTCTGCTCCGGAAACAGAAATCACTCTAGGTATCTGAAGCAAACACAGAACTGACAGTTGAAAGGGCTGGAGGAATTGGGTGACACCCTGGACTTTATAGAATGGAATCACATTTGAGGTTGCCACTGGAATTGTCCATTCAACCTTGACCTTTCTGTATTTTATTATCTTGTAACTGTTAGTTCACTACTAATGATTTAAGAAATTATTAAAAATACATTGTGAGAATAAAATAATACAAACCCTATTTTAGTTCTGCATTATTTTTTCATGAAAATATGGCTTTTCAATCCAATTTTGGACCAATTTGAGCTGCTATAGTGTATATGAGTATGCTTGTTTCACCCCAACTTATGAGAACTGCATGGCTTCATTAAACATTTTCTGTTTTTTTAAAATTAAGAAATATTTTTATTCAAAAAATATTCAAATCAAATTATCTCTAGAAGACAATCCACCCAAAAAACTCCCAATAAAAAGGTGAGTGCCACTAAGGCAGACTGAGGCAGGACTCATATTTTTTTCTTTAATTAAATGCTATCACACTTGAAAAATGTTATTCTTAAAGACCAATATTTCTCTTCCATTTGTATAGTAGTTTATCACTTTCATGTTCTCTTTGGGAGTTGCCTCTTCTTACTCTTTACCCGTCTATTAGTCATAACTTTAAATAAGGTATTATTAATTAAATATCCCTTTAGTTTCCTGTCTTTATCAAAATATTTTTCTGCATTTATTAAGCTGATCATATGATTTTTTTCCTTTATTCTGTTATTGTGGTAACATAAACTGACTTTTTAGATAATTGTATGTTATATTTCAAATCAGTATTTATAAAAGATTTACATGGGGGAAGTGGATTTGGCTCAACTAATAGAGCATCCACTTACCACATGGGAGGTCCAGGGTTCAAACCCAGGGCCTCCTGACCCATGTGGTGAGCTGGTCCATGCGCAGTGCTGATGCTCACAAAGGGGTGCTGTGCAGTGCAGGGGTGTCCCCCACGTGTGGGAGCCCCAGGCGCAAGGAGTGCGCCCCACATGGAGAGTGGCCCCATGCAAAAAAAGCGCAGCCTGCCCAGAAGGGGCGCCACACACATAAAGAGCTGACACAGCAAGATGATGCAACAAAAGGAGACACAGATTCCTGGTGCCGCTGACAAGAATGCAAGTGGACACAAAAGAACACACAGTGAATGGACAGAAAGAGCAGGCAATGGGGGGGAGGGAGAAAGGGGAGAGAAGTAAATAAAAAATAAGTCTTTAAAAAAATAAAAGATTTACACAGATGTGAAGAAAACAGGAAAAATATGAAAATTACCAAAATTAAATTTAAATATTCCATTATGGATGAATTAATCAGGATAAGAAAGACCAGGCTGCAGAAGAAAGTATACAAGAAGAAGTTAATAACTTACAAAACCAAAAGTTTAATTCTCTGATGTGGATTAGTGGGCACTCTTCTCCATCCAGTGGTTCAAGATCTTCTACACCTCAATATGTTGCTAGCATATTTTTACCCTTTCTGTTGTTTCTTCCTTTCTGATGTTCCAAGATTCCTTCTTTTTATTATTTCCTTTCTGTTTGGCCATTCTTTTAGGATAGCTCCACTGGTGACAGTCTCTTAGTTTTCCTTCATCTGAGAATGTCTTCATTTCCCCTTTACTCCTGAAAGGTATTTTTGCTAGATATAAAATTCTGGCTAGATATAAAGTTCTTTTTTCTTAGCACTTGAAAATGTAGTGCCACTTCCTTCTGGCCTTCATGGTTTATGATGGAAACTGTCATTTGAATTGTTTTTCCTTTATAGGTAATGCTCTGCTTCTCTTCTGCTTCTTTTGACTTTTTTCTTTGTTTTTATTTTTCAGGAGTTTGACTATGATGTGTCTTGGTTTGACTTTCTTTGGATTCATTCTGTTTGGGCTTCACTCAGCTTTTTGAATCTGAGGTTTATGCCTTTTATCAAATTTAAGAAAATTTCAAACCATTATTTCTTTGTATATTTCTTCAGCATCACCTTCTTTCTCCATCTCCTTTCATGAGTCTGATGAGACACATGTTCAGTTTTCTATTGTAGTTTGACAGGTCCCTGAGGCTCTGATTATTCTTTGTCAGTTTATTTTCTCTTTGTTTAGATTGGGGATGATTTTATTGATATCTTAAAGTTCATGAATTCTTTCCTCTGTCCCCTCCATTCTACAGTTGAGCCCAACCATTGATTTTTATGTGTATTATTACATTTTTAAGTTCTAAATTTTCTATTCAGTTTTTCTTTATGTCTTCCATTTCTTTGATGAGGCTTTCACATTTGTTTCAGGTGTTCTCATAATTGCTCACTGAGGCATTTTTAGAATGGCTGCTTTAAAATTCTTGTCAGATAATTGTAACATCTGTTTCATCTCAGTGTTGGCATCTGTTGATTGTCTTTTCTCATTCAAGATGAAGTTTTCCTGGTTCTTGGTATGATGCATTATATTTTTTTCAATCGAAACCTGGACATTTGGATAGTATAAGACATTGGATCTTATCTGAATAATTGGTTTTAGCAGTCCTCCTGTAATACCACTCAAGTGGTGGAGGGGAAAGTGCCACCTTGTAATTGTCAGGTGGAGGTGAATGTCCAGACACTCTGCTCAGCCTGATTACGGCTGGGCAGGGAGGGCTCCCCACTAAGCTGAGTGCTGAGTTGCTAATACCACACTTGCTGGGAGGTACTAGTCACTGCTCCCCATGTGGCCTCCACTGACACTGTGGCAGGGGTGGGATGTGGGTGCACCCTCATTGCCACTGGGCAGTGATAAAGTCCAGACTTCCCACTAGGCTTCCTCTGATACCACCCCAGCAGGGAAGGGGAGGGGCACCTTGTTAAGGCAAGATAGGTGGTGGCAGCCCAGGTTCCCTGTGTGGTCTCCACTGGGGAGCTGGGGGGGGTAGCTTGTTACTGCCCAGTGGGCATGAGTCCCAGCTCCCCAGCTGGCCTTCTCTGATACCACGCTGGCAGGGAGGTTGGGTGGTTCCTTACAGCGTGGTTAGGCTAGAAGGCTAGGCTCCTGGCTCAGCCTTTGCTGGTGGGCATGGGAGTGGAATTGCAACTTTTTCTTTGATGTTTGGTTTGAGCAGAGCAGTTATTGTATAAAAGTTTTCTGTCTTGCTAGGCTGTCCCTTTCCTGGTTCTTTTGCTAGAGAGAACAGGCTTTTGTTGGGGCACCTGTTGGTGCTTCTGGCTTCTCCAGCATCCAGTCTGGGAAATATAAGGCAGAATTATATATAAATATATAAAAATAAGGACTCACTGCCATGTCATTCCTTGGGTCCTGAGGTGCCTAGCTCATCTGCTTTCTTCTCTCTACCTTTCAGAGTCTTTTTTTTTTTAACTTGTAAATTTTGAAATACATTCAAACTTACAGAATAGTTACAAAAATAATACAGACCCCATACAGAGAACTCCAACATACCCCTACTCTCCTCACCCAGATACCCAGGTCCACCAATTTTAACCTTTTCAGAGTCTTTTTATAGTTGTTTCATATATAATGTCCAGGGCTTATATAGCTGTATTTGGTAGTGGGAATAGGGAAAGATACTCCTCCTCCACCTTTCCTGAATTTTTCTTTTAAGGAGGTGCCGGGGATGAGCCCGGGACCTCCTACATGGGAAGCAGGTGCTTAACCACTGAGCTACACCTGCTCCCTCTGAATTGAATTTTTACAATGACATTTTTAAAAAGGTGTATTGAAGGATAAACCACATATCAAGCAACTGAGCCTTAGAACTATACAATTCAATGGTTTTTAGTATGTTCACAGTCAATTTTAGAACATTTCCAAGCTTTTCATCACTTGCTCAAAAGGAAACCCCTTACCCTTTAGCCGTCACCTCCGTATTTCCCTGTCCCTCTTCCAACAATCCTCTCCCAGCCCTAAACAACCACTAATCTCTGTTCTGTCTCTATAGCACTACCTATTCTGGACTTTCCTGTGATTTGACTCTTAGAGGACACGGTCATCTGTGACTGGCTGCCCTGGGATGAAGTGGTGAGGCGCTCTACCACCTTTTGCCTGACCTCACCCAGCTGTTAAAGGCCAGGATTTGCCAGGTGATTGTGCTACTGTTTTGAACAATGTCCTGGAGCAGAAAGTTCTCTCTAAATCAATCCAATCACACTGCTGCTTGTTTGACGGAATAGTTTCTGAGGTCATTGTTGGATATTTGTTCTGAACTCAGGAGGGCTTCTCCCAGCTGTCTTTTCCCCAGTTCTCTGCTGCAATTTAGCTGGCATGCAGTCTAGGCTGGACCTTCGTTAGGTCCATGACCCTCCTTCCTCTGTTCTTGAGAGATCCCATAGGTTCAAATCTCTCTACACGCTGCGGCAAATGAAGCCAGGGCCTTCGGAACCATCTGTTCTCCAGCCTCCTCCCCCTGCACAAAGCCTCTGAGCCAGGGCTCTGGAGTTAGGCGTAGGGACCAAGGCAAACTTCCTCCTGAGCGACATCTCTGCTCTAGGAGCTGGGTGCTTGTTGGGGGAGTGAGGACTTCTTGGCATGGCTCTCCTGGCACGGAACCACACCACAAGAGCCACGGAGCAGGGGGATAAGGACTCCAGGATTCTCAGTGTCCTGCACCCAGAGTGAAGTCGCTGATGCATCCATGGGGGCTGGGCAGAAGAAGGGAGCCAGGCTCTCTGGACTTAGCCTCAGAGCTGGCAGCTGAGGGCAGGCTGAGACGTGCTGAAGATCTGCTCCTCCCAGGAAAAAACCTCCCCGCTGGGATCTGGCGGAGAGGGAGCCCTGGGTTCTTGGTTGTAGCATGTGAAGTGGAGTCTCGGCATTGCTGAGCTGGGCTGGGGCTGAAAGAGGTTTCTATTCAAATACCACCAATTCCAACCTTTCTTCCTGAATTCTCATCTGTCTCCTTGAATAGATGTTTCTTTATTTGCTGTTTGCCCTTATGACCATTTCCAGAGGCTTTAAATGTTTGTTTTTAAACAGTTTTCACCAGATTCACTGGGAGCGGGTCAGCAGGACTCACGCTGTCATGCCGGAAGTGCCTCCTCTACAATGGCATTTTAAAAATTTTTCAGAAGTAACTGGGGGTTTAACCCAGGACCTCGTACATGGGAAGCAAGCACTTAACCCCTGAACTATATCTGCTCCCCAGTAAGACGTGGTTTGCTTGTTTGTTTGTTTTTAGGAGGTATAGGAGGTTGAACCCAGGACATGGGAAGCAGTTGATCGAATGATGAGCTACATCAGCATCCAACAATGACATTTTAATGTTTCCTTTGACATTTCCTGTAACTTGTGAAAGTCATACAAAAAACCCAAAGTAGTGTCATTATTTATCATTGAAAACACCTGTTTATACTTCTGTATCTTCAATTACAAGGAAAATCATTTTAAATGTGTCTTCCTCAATAATCGATTCATCTCATGTTTCATACAAACTACTGTTCTTTTTCATAGACTGCAAACACCTTTTTTTCTTTTTTTGGTACCAGAGCTGGGGATTGAACCCAGAACCTTGAATGTAGGAAGCCCACACTCACCAACTGAGCCATACCGGCTCCCTCGCAATCTCTAAATATAATTTCTTCTCCTTAGCCTTTGCAATGTTGCTCTGCAATGTTGCAGGAGTTTTCAAAGCCAGATATTTCAAACTCTTTGAAGAATTCTAATATCTCCCGGATATACTTCATTGCAATATCTATCTGTATGCTTTTACACTGTAATAAATTTAATGACCAAGCTTATATTGCCTGGGTGCTGGCAGGTCCTGTCTCTCTAAGCAGTCAGTGACAGTTAATGACAGACTGCAAGTGGTATGTTTTCAGTTGCTGATTTTTAAAGATTGAGCTGCAAATGTTATGGGCGAAGATCAACAATCTTCCAGAAGGAGCTTTTAATTTCATGTGCATAGGGGGAAAAAAGTGGTTGCGATTGTAGAGGTTAGCCAATTAGAAGATGAAGAGGAAAGCAGGAAAGGCTGTCGATGGAGTTGGGACAGGCGGAGCTTATGGCTTCGTTGTGTAGGCGTGGGGAGGAGGGAACGAAGGGGAAACGTGAGGTGTGTGCACCCTGGCTGGACACAGGTGTTTCTGGGGTGACCAGTGCTGGTGGCAGCTCTGTCAGGCCAGCCTCTGACCAACGCTGTCTTCTGCACGGCCACTGCCGGACTCCTCCTACCGGCTGGACAATGACTCCCAGGATTTCCCCTCCGAAGCTTTACTGGGGTTAGGACAGGTGGAGCGCCCCCTCTTCCCTTTCCCTCTCCATTAATCAGCCAGGCAAGCTGCTGCGACAGAGGATCCTCAAGGACAGACTGCAGGGTGGAAGGGGTCTGGCCGTGCCCGTTGGGGAGCCTTTGAGTCTGCAGGAAACTCAGAGGTGGCAGGACCGCGCCTAGGGCCGAGGGAGCCCCTGCGGCGGGCGGCATTCCCCGGGGGCGCCTCGGGGAGCGCGCGGTGGGTGCGGCGGGGACTCCGGTGAGCTCAGGGGCCATCACGAGGAGCGCGTCGGGTCCTGGGGGAGGGGCTCGCGCTTCGAGGGAGGAGGCAGCGACCCCTGCCCGGAAACGGCAGGGGCTGAACCCCCAGGGCTCGACGCAGCGGAGCGATTCAACCGCGGCTTCCGGGGTGGGGTGGAGCCCCCCGCACACGCTTTTCCAACCCCGGAGTGGAGCCACCGCGATCGCAGGGTTCCCCCGGGGGTCCCGGCCCGCCGGCTCCTGCCTCCCGGGTGCCCGAGAGGCCCCGAGGGCGCGGGACACCCGCCGTCCCCCGAGCCGGTGGTTTCGGGCGAGTCCAGGGCGCGGGGCGCGCCGGCTGTGCGGTGGGTGCCCAGGCGCGGCCCCGCGGAAGCGCGGGCGCAGGGGGCGGCGAGAGCGCAGAGCCGGTCCCGGGGCCTCGGGGTCGGAAGGAGCCGGACCCGCCGGGTGGACGGGGCGCCCGGGAGCTCCCGGGTCCCTCGCCTCGGCGACGCGCCGGAGCTGGCGCGGGGGGCGCGTCCCTGGGTGCGCAGCACCCTCTGGCGGCGGGAATGCCTTGAGTCCCCGAACTGCAAAAACCCGGAGCGGGGTTAAACTCCTGTGACCGCCCACCTTGACTCGTTTACGAGGTTATGCTGGAGTAGACGAAGCACACACCCGCAGCCACCTCAGCAGTTGCAGTTCATTTCCCCATCAACGTGGGTTAAACGCCAGTGCCCAATGTGTTCTTGCTGTGATGAGTCATTTTATGTAAAAAAATGTCGAGGTTCTTTTTGCGGCCCTTGGCCATCCTGAAAGCGACAGAGATTATCTTCAGGTAATTTACAAATATATTTTCCCCAGGATCTCTACTCTGACTATGGATCCAATCACTGAGTTTCTATAATAGCCTCAGTGACTCTCCAAAGATCTGACCTCCTAAGGTATCACTGGGACGAGCACCTTAAAGAGAGTTGCATGTCTGGAATAATGATCAGCCAGAAACTGCCTTTAGCCTCCGTGTTTTACCTTTTGCTTCTCTGCCTTTGTAATAGCCACCTCTGTAGGAGAATTAAGAACACTTAAAATTCACTAATCTGTTGACCATTCTTAACTGGGTTTCCTGCTGAGGTCAGTAACACCTGTTTCCAAATCATTTCAAAATGCGGACCTCCTCAGAGCATATCTTCTCTTAGAGAACACATTAACCTTCTTATCTCTAGCTAATCATCAAATTCTGGGGAATTGAATGAATTCTCCCATCTGGCAGAGGTTCTAGGGCTAAGTTTAGATCTGTTGTGGAACACCCTGCCTGATATTTTCCTGCTTCAGTTTTAAGAAATGAACCATTGATAAACAAGATAAAATCTTCATTTTTAAAAAAGACTTATTTTATTTATTCATCTCCCACTCCCCTCCCCATCGTTTGTGCTCACTGTATCTGTTCATTGTGTGCACTTATTCTTTTTAGGAGGCACTGGGAATGGAACTTGGGACCTCCATAAGTGAGGGTGGCACCCATTTGCTTCAGCCACCTCCACTCCCTGCTTGTTGTGTCTTTCATTGTATTTCCTCGTTTTGTCTCTTTGTTGTGTCTTCTCATTGTGCCAGCTTGTTGCATTAGCCTGTGGCACCAGCTTTAGGAGGCACTGGGAACTGAACCCAGGACTTCCCGTGTGGCAGGCAGGTGCCCAATGCTTGAGCCACATCCACACCCCTAAAACCTTCATTTTCAAAATAAATCTGTTTGAGGCATAAATAATTTTCACACAGCAGCAAGGAAATAATGAAATTATCCTTCAAGAAGCATAGCAAGACTTAAAAGTATTGAGGCAGGTTAGTATAGTGGAAGAAGGAAGGTGGCTGAGACCTGGCAGAGAACATGCCCCACAGACAGCATGTCCAGCAGACCACATGGCTGTGAGACCCCACCCAGAAACCTCCTGGGGGTAAGGCTGCTACTAAAGAACAAAGCTGGAAAGATCCTGCGAGACCCTGGTCACGAAGTCCCATTTGGAACTCTTTCTGAGGTCAAAGAGAAGTGCCAGAAAACCCCAAACAGGCCTCCTCATTGGGCCCCTGAAAGCCAACAAGTGGGGATCGTGAGGCAACCAACGAGAGCAGCAAACAGCTGGGGCCCCACCCAACATTAGGAAAGGGGAGGAGCAAAAGTCTTAAAAAGGCCTAACCTGGGGCCCCACACGTGCATCCCACCCCGTAGTACACCCGCAATCTGTCTCAGGCTGTGCACTGGTTTTTTTTTTTCTCTTGTTTCTTTATAAACTCTTTACTCCCTTGCCTACCCTATGGCATGTCCTTACATTCTTTTATGTGACATAAGCCAAGCACCTAGAAGCCCAGAGTTCAGAGCATTCCTCTAACATATTTGGCGAGCCAGCCAGGAGACAAGGAGGCAAGTAACACTCCCCAACCCCTGCCAAATACTGGTGGGTTTTTAATTAAAGCCTTTCTGTGTCCTCTTTTGTTCCATTAGTGAGGCCCCAAGACTCTCACCCTGTGCCAGGCGGAGAGGTGTGTTCCTTACTTAGCCCCCAGGAGGCCCTGGAGATCATCTTAATCTATTTCCTCCGGGGACCCTGAGGCTGTTTGCCTGTAAGCAGATCAGTCTCTGCTACTTAACTGCCTCTTTTTTTTTAACCAATATTCATAATGCATTTATTTAGAAATCATTTTTTACAGAAAACAAGAGTGATTTTTCTTTTTTTAGAAAAAAGTAGTATTTTAATATAATGTCATCAAATATGAGAATATGTATCAAAAAAACTGCAACAAATTGGTCTTTAAACAAAAATTTAAATTGTTGCCTAATGTCTGGTTTAACTGCTAAATTCAGTCCTTGGAAGTGGCCATAAAATAAGTCCTCATGACCGCTCTCCAAGACCTCTGCAAGAGTAGGCCGAAAGAAAGGTCCCCAGCCAGGTCATTTCCTAGCAGAAAGCCCAGACCCACACATCTCCCAAGGCCTCTAAGGCTCTGGGGATGCCCAGAGACATAAGGCTCCCAATCCCCGAACTTGAGGACAGCAAGCAGGGCTCCTGACCTCCTGGATACTGGCTCAGCAAGCAATCTGTTCAACCAGGTCTATCGGTGGGATGACACCAAGGCTGATGGATGCATTTCTCCTCCCCTAGGATGCTGGGTGGCTTATCCATGCCTATTGATGGCTGATCTTTCCTGCCACACCACATGGCCATAGTACAGTCAAGGGTGGGCTCTGTATGAGACCCTGAATTCCAGCTCAACCTGTGTAAGAGAGAAGGAGAGACAGACAGATCTGAGGGCCAGAAACCACGTGGTCATGTCTCCTTAAGGAACGAGGAAATGCACTACCAAGCCAGTCAATTTTCAATAAGCTCAGGTAAATTAATCAGAGGCAGGATGAAAGCTAGCCTTATTTCAAGGAAAGCTAGGAGAGGCAATAAAAATACCCTCTGGTAGTTCCTGACTCTAGAGAAGGACAGATCTTCCTAGGAACTCACTTTATTGCCAGTCTGCCTCAGATGTCCATAGAAAGCTGCAGAAACATTCCCTGGGCCCCCAAACTTCCATTAGCTCCCTTTCAGAAACAGACTTTCAGTTCTCAACAATCAAGACGCAGCTGCTGAGAAGGAGGTGAGGAGGGGCAGGCTCATGGCTAGGAAGCAGGCTCACCTTGTAAATGCCACCACTCAAGGCACTGTCACCTCGGGTTACCTGAACCCAGGAAATGGCCCCAAGCTGCCTCACCACCCAGGTGGAGTTCTGCCTCAGGGGAGGACGGAAGGGGCCTGAAGCTGTGGGTGAACCGTCAACCAGGAGGAGGCTTGCGGGATCCTCCAGGAGGCAGGTGAGATTGTTAATTTCTTATTTAACATGGGAGCCAATTACTCAGTCCCAGCCTGTACTCTAGAGCTCTGCAGCCCCGGTTGTGCCTAATTAGGAGGTTGCTCAGGGAATCAAGATCTAGGCCAGTTATCAAACCTCTCCCCTGCCTCTAGCCCGAGATTTAAGAAGTTCCTGACTATTCCTAGCTGCCTGCTTAGTCCCTTGCAACACTTGAGCCCTTCCAGCGAAAAAGCCTTGTAGGACTTTGCCCCTTGGGAGGTAACTGACGGGATGCAGCCCCCCAGAGCAGCCCCAATTTGTGTCTTGTTGGGGACAGGGCTTCTCTAGACCCCTTAGCTTCTTACCTAGCAGCTCCCCAGGGATTTTCCTGGAGGAACGAAGCTGGAGGGTCCCTGCATGAGGTTTCCGCAATGAGCAGACACTGGGAGCTTTGCATTAAGGTGCTTCTAAAGTCAGGTCGTTCCCTAAGCTAAGTAAGTGCGTAAAATTCTCTCTCCTCTTCTAGTCTGTATTGGCTTTAACTTTGTCAGTCTGCTTGTGCCTAGGAACTTGTAAATCAGGGTTCATCTGTCACAAACCGATAACGGTAAAAGGTAACCTAAAAATGCGTCTTTACTGTCAATACTATCTTGCAATTAGATTTGCGGTATTTTAGTTCACCTGCTGGCAAAGTCAGAAAACTTAGCAATGTAGTTACTAATAAAATTTTTTAGTTGCCTAGTTAGTAAATGGAAGTGCCCTATTTGTTTTAAAGTGAAAACTTACTGGAAACTATAACTAAGTTAAGATCATTATTTAGAGGCCTTTATATTATAAAACAGCAGAAGCTGAAATTGTTGTAACTGGGTGAATTTAGTGTGTTGTAGCAGAGAGAAGTTGGGTGTACATGCTGTTGAAGGCCAGGATGTGAGAAGCTGAGAAGGAAGACTTATTAACAGCCAGCTCTGCTCGGTAGACTCCTGTCCTAATAAAAAACTGAGCCCCAAATAGGATTTTTGGGTTCCTTTTATACAGAGGATGTAGGAGTGGGGAATCAAATGGTGCTTATATGCAAAAGGACCTTTTTTTGTTAGATTCTTAGAGTTTCAAGTGTTTTATCTGAGTACCAGCTAGATCTTGCATTAACACATATCCCCCATATTCCAGGTAAGCTTGAATTAACACATATCCTCCAGGTAAGCTTGAATTAACACATACCCCCCACATGCCAGGTAAGCGTGAATTAACACATATCCTCCAGTAAAGCTTGAATTAGCACATACCCCCCACATGCCAGGTAAGCTTGAATTAACACATATCCTCCAGTTAAGCTTGAATTAGCACATACCCCTCACATGCCAGGTAAGCTTGAATTAACACATATCCTCCAGGTAAGCTTGAATTAGCACATACCCCCCACATGCCAGGTAAGCTTGAATTAACACATATCCTCCAGTTAAGCTTGAATTAGCACATACCCCTCACATGCCAGGTAAGCTTGAATTAACACATATCCTCCAGGTAAGCTTGAATTAGCACATACCCTCCACATGCCAGGTAAGCTTGAATTAACACATATCCTCCAGTTAAGCTTGAATTAGCACATACCCCTCACATGCCAGGTAAGCTTGAATTAACACATATCCTCCAGTTAAGCTTGAATTAGCACATACCCCTCACATGCCAGGTAAGCTTGAATTAACACATATCCTCCAGGTAAGCTTGAATTAGCACATACCCTCCACATGCCAGGTAAGCTTGAATTAACACATATCCTCCAGTTAAGCTTGAATTAGCACATACCCCTCACATGCCAGGTAAGCTTGAATTAACACATATCCTCCAGGTAAGCTTGAATTAGCACATACCCTCCACATGCCAGGTAAGCTTGAATTAACACATATCCTCCAGGTAAGCTTGAATTAGCACATACCCTCCACATGCCAGGTAAGCTTGAATTAACACATATCCTCCAGGTAAGCTTGAATTAACACATACCCCCCACATGCCAGGTAAGCTTGAATTAACACATATAGTTTGCATCCTCCCTGAATATCCAAAGCCTATGGGGCTTATACCTCTCAATTGGCCTTCTGGGAACTAGGCATACTTGGATATAGAATAAGTTTGAATTTATGCACAGGCCATATTAAGTCTAGACTTACTGTGATGGTGATCCTAGACTAATTTACTGTTGTTTATGGGTACTTCAAGCCTAGCCTCAAACCCTTGCTTTTGCTTGCTATAGTATTGGTAATGATTAAGGGAAGTATGTGAAGGGTGAGATAATAAAATTTCATGGGAGATAAACCTATATACTGAGAAATACTGTGCATTTTCTTTTTTTTCTTTTTTTTTCCTTCAAGATTTATTTATTTATTTAATTCTGCCCCTCCCCCGGTTGTCTGTTCTCTGTGTCTATTTGCTGCGTCTTGTTTCTTTGTCCGCTTCTGTTGTCGTCAGCGGCACGGGAAGTGTGGGCGGCGCCATTCCTGGGCAGGCTGCTCCCTCCTTCGCACTGGGCAGCTCTCCTTATGGGTGCACTCCTTGCGCGTGGGGCTCCCCTACGCGGGGGACACCCCTGCATGGCGCGGCACTCCTTGCGTGCATCAGCACTGCGCATGGGCCAGCTCCACACGGGTCAGGAGGCCCGGGGTTTGAACCACGGACCTCCCATGTGGTAGACGGACGCCCTAACTACTGGGCCAAGTCTGTTTTCCTGTGCGTTTTCAATATAGCATGGAAGACCATCAAAATTAAAGGAGTCCCTGAAAATCAAGTCATCAGAAGCCTCTACTGGTTGAGCTGCAGCCAGCATTGCCCTGAGACCAGGTGATTAGGCTTTTGTCCCTGGGTAAAGAGAGAGGCTGTGGTAAGCAAATGGTTTCTGATGTTGCCTATTAAATTGAATCAGAACACCAAGTCTGTCCAGATGGGTCATGTACAAACATAAAAAGATTTATGATAATTAGATAGTTGCAGATTGAGGAGGGTTGTTGAAGAGCTAAATTTAAATCATGTAATGCCTGTTCATGTTTAGGTTTCCTGAGAAGAGGATGGGCTACTGAGAACATCGTTAGATCACACAGAGGTATGGTAAATTCAGGAAAGTTGGGAATCCATTGCCTATGATAACTAGGAATCCTAGCCAAGGATCCTCTCTTTTGATAGTGATCCGGGAACATTTGAATGGCTCGTGGATAATCTGGGGTGAGGGCTTTACTTCCTTCACATAAATTGTACCCGAGGCAATTCATTTTGTTTTGACAAGACTGTAACTTTTCTTTGGAAATTTTATGACATTCTGAGCCAAAACAAGTTGATTGAGGACATCAGTTGCAGCGTTCATCTTGCCTTTGGAACACAGAAAAACTATGTTAACTATGCATTGGATGAAAGTAAAATATTTTAATATTTAAGGTCCTTAAAGTCTTGGTAAAAATTTCAGAAAAATAGGAGGATGCTTAAGTAAACCCCCGAGGCAGAGCGCTCCAAGTATATTTTTGCCCTTCTCAAAAGAAGGCAAAGAAATATCAACTAATTTACTAATGAAAACAACACAAATTTGCAAATGTAAAATATGTACCCTCTGGAAGCACCTAAAAATAAAATAGTATTTGAGTGTAGTACCACAAGGGAAAAAGTAATGTCTGTTCTACTTATGGCTCTATTGTCATGAACATTAGATTTCCTAAAATGGGAGGCTAGGAGTAGTTCAAAGACTGGTATAAGGTTTGGTAGACTTTCATTAGGCTTTCAGGTATTAGCCCTTCTTCAGCTTCTAGTTTTAGAGCCAGGGCTCTTAACCTTTTTGTACCATGGACCCCTTTGCCAGTCAGGTGAAAACCATGGACCCTTTACTAAGTCCGCACTATACGGTGTATTATTAATAAACAGATCACACCTGCACCAACACATCCCCACAAGAATGATGTGTTTGTTTTTAACTTCACTCCAAGCTCATGGACCTCCTGCTAAGGACCCCTGTGCTGGAGGCCTTGCTCAAGCTTGGGTGGGGGTTTGGGTGGGGCAGTCCGGCCTTGGTGGGTCCAGCTTCACTAATTCTGAAACTATCAGCAGGATTTCTGGCCTATCAAGATCTCCCTGTGGAGATCTTCATTTTGGGATTTTATAGGTCAGTTAGGGTCCAAATTAACTAAAAATTCATTATGAATTGAGGAATCCCCATTGAATTTTAAGGAAGAGGTAATCAAGATAGTGTTTATTCTGCAGTTCCATTTGCGCAGTAAATCTCTATTAAGTTGGGAGGTATCATGTCAGAAAGAATATTCCTTGGTCTGAGATCTGAGCATAACAATTACGGGTGGAATGTTGGGAAACGTCTGAGGGCTATTAGAGAAACCCACCATCTGAACAGTTCATTGACTCCAAGGTGTTGGCGTCAGAACTTAAGGCTGAAATTAATTTTTTTGTGTGTGCAATTTCGTTGTCCTTTAATACTTAGAGAATGTCACCTTTTGAGTTTAAGGGAAATTAAGTACTTGCTTACCCTCCTCATAACACCTTCATTACTCATCTTCCTTATTTCTTTCCTTCCATTTCTTAGCTAGCACAGTAAAAAAAGTTTCTCTAATGTTCTTTCTGCTTATAAGAGCCACAAGTGTCATCATCAAAAGGCTCCTTCCCTCAGTTTTTGATGATGAAGATGAGAGCATCTATTTGTAAGGGCCTCGGTTTATTCTGGGTCTTTTTCTTATTTTGTTGAAAGGCTTTTTCAATATGTTCAGTTACCTACCCACTAATATGGCTGTAACCAAAAAGACGACGAAAACAAGTGCAAGCAAGGATGTGGGGCAACTGGACCCCTGATTATTTCTGGCTGGAATGTAAAATGGTGCAGGCACTTTGGAAAAGTTTAGCAGTTCCCCCAAAAGTTAAATACAGGGTTACCATGTGTGGGAGCCCAGAGACTGGGGTACAACACCCCCTCCCCCAGTGAAACACAGCCTGAAGCATGTAGCCACCTGTGTAAGATGGACGCTACGAGTTAAAAAGTAACAACCTCCCTGAAGGAAAGAACCTACAATTGCTCCTGTAAACTTTAATCCTCACAAGGCTGCATTCTCCCTTCCTGTGATAACATCGCCAAACACCCCCGCTTGTGTACCTCCTGTAACTTTTGCAGAAACTCTGTTCTCATTCCCTGTGGAATGTCTTAGTCCTGAGATCCCGTATATTCCCTCTCCTTTCCTTGCCTCTTTGCAGGGCGCTAACTTCGTACTTCGATTGGCCACCATTGAAGCTTCTTTTGTATGTAAGTCCCAAAAAAGCTCATGAATAACCCTTGGTCTTGTGTCTTCTTTGGTCTTACAACTGTCCCAGCCCGTGTCCTTCAGAGTTGGGTTGAAACAATTGGCGACCCACAGCCACAGATGGAAGGACAACAACAGTAGCGGGCATGAGCTCTGGGAAGGGAGAATCCTCAGTTGTCCTGTGGTGTCCCTGTGGGGACGGATGGCTGCCCTCCGGGACGAGTGGGTACCAGACAAGTAGGAACCTACGATAGATATGGGATTGCCCACTTGCCTGGCTAGCGTGGAACTCCGTGTGAATGGGGACACCCTGAAAACGTGGATAGGAGTAGAGGGTGTGCTGCAAGAATTAAGATTATGAAGTTTAGTGAAAGTACCAGGCATGCTGCCACAGCATTTGGGCTGGCCATTGAAATGGATGGTAAGTTTAGCTGCAGCAGATTGTCTCAAGGAAAACAAAGAAATCTGCAACATAGAAGGAGTTACAACCACAAAGGAATTTGTGGACTTCCACCTCTGTCTTAGTGGCAGGTCTCTCTGAACAATTAGATAAGAAAGAAATAGTTATTCAGAAGTAGAAATGATAAAAGGATCTTTAAATCATGTTAAACCACTTATGCCAAGGAAGGCTAAATCACAGATACAAGATCCCATGCAAGCAGAAGTGCTAAATAGGGCATTTGTCAGTGAAACCATGCTTGTAAGAAAATATTTGGCTAAAGAGTTGACTGAGACAAGGAAAACATTCTGGCAGCAAATATGCTAACCCCTTGAAGCCTGGGTGGTGTGACTGTGGGTTAGTCGAGGCTGATAGAATTTAACTGCTGGAAAAGTAGAAAAACTTAGCAACATTAATGTTCTCGTTTGGGTACCATGCTAATTCTAATTGGGCCTGAGTAGCCACATTGATAAAATTTGTGCTGTTAAAATTCAGTTGGTGGCGGACTTGGCCCAGTGGTTAGGGCGTCCGTGTACCACATGGGAGATTCACGGTTCAAGCTGGCCCATGTGCAGTGCTGATGCGCACAAGGAGTGCCGTGCCACGCAGGGGTGTCCCCGTGTTGGGGAGCCCCACGCGCAAGGAGTGCACCCCGCAAGGAGTGCGCCCCGCAAGGAGAGCCGCCCAGCGTGAAAGAAAGTGCAGCCTGCCTAAGAATGGCGCTACCCACAGGGAGAGCTGACACAACAAGATGATGCAACAAAAAGAAACACAGATTCCCGTGCCGCTGACAACAACAGAAGCAGGCAAAGAAACAAGACACAGCAAATAGACACAGAGAACAGACAACTGAGGGGGGGAAGGGGAGAGAAATAAATAAATAAATCTTTAAAAAAAAAGTTTAGTAACTTTTGAACTGGACAAACCTCTGAAAGTAAAAGAGAAAAAAAAAAAAAAAAAGAAAAATGCTGGCTGCTTTCGTAAGCCTGCAATTAAATCATGGCTTAGTCTTGATAGCAACCAGCCTCCTCTGCCAACTTGTCCCTAAAAAAAACTGTTGCTAGTGTTGCATGCTACTGGGTATTTGAAATAAAGAAAAGTTATGTTGGTATATAACCAAATTGAATCATTATTCTGACAAGCTTGAGTGTTAATGGTAATTGTATGTTGAAAAAGAGGTTTGCTTGGAAACAGTTTCCAAAATCATTGTGGTAACTCAAGTATGGAAGGTCTATAGAATGTGCTTTATTATTATTAAGGAAAAGGAAAGTAATTTTGTCCCAAGAAAAGACTGGTTATTAGGAAAGAGTAAAATGTGGGAAAAAAGCCAAATGGTTACAGAAAGTACAGAAAGTTCGTGGAAAAGGAATTTTTGTGGTCAAAGTTGAATAAGATTTAATGGGCCTATCTATAAAGTTTTAAAAGACTTAGTATCAAATAGTATATATAGTAATGCAAAACTAATTTGGTTCTCTGTTAAAGTAACAAAGTTTCTTAAATCATTAGTTTGTTTTAATTGAAGGCTATAAAAATGTTTCTCATGAATAATTGGTATACAAAGCAGAGAGTCTGTTTTATCAAAATAGCTTCTTGTACTTTAATTTTATCACGTCCTTGGTTTTTTAAGAAAAAACAAGTCTTTGTCTTCTCACTTTTAAAAGGACATAATGGTCAAACCTAACAACTTTAACACTTTGCTTTCTCAAAGTCAAACCCTAAAACATATCTTTTTATGTCAAACTATTGGAAAAGTTTGTTCTTTCACCTTGAAGAAAAATGAAATAATAGAAATAGTTATGTTTATTTAACATGTTATAAATTGAATGAAAAGTGTTTAGAAAGTGTTATAAAATGAAAAGGGATTTTCTAACCTGTTAATTAAAGGTGTATGGGTAAAATGTTCATATAAATACTTTAAAATATATAAAATTTCTAGAGATTTAATAAGGTTTTCTGCATAATATTAAATAACAGTATAATGTTGTTCATCATGGTTTTAATTATTTTAAAGATTTTTATGTCACAGAAATAACCTCTCTATCTGGGAATCAAGAGGCAGATGCTTTGGCTCACATTCATCTGATTTGCCCCACCTCTGCTAACGAAGTAGGCCTATGGCTACATAAAGAGAGTGGCCATGTCCGGGGGAAGGCGGGAGGAAGGCTGCTACAGGGTGGCACATAATAGTAAATTATTGTGAATTAAATAAAGTAACAAACATTGCTGTTTATTGCAAGAAGTTAGTACCCGGTTATGTCACTAAGACTTTGAATGCTTTCTTAGTATCTCCTTAGACAAGTCAAGCCAGCTTGCGTTCGCCCCCACATGGGAAGGCAGCAGTGGACTTTAACAGTGCTTCCCCGAGGGACGTGCGTAGCCCACCCATCTGTCACGGCCTCCGCGAAGGAGCTGGTTGGTGGGAAAAACCTGTGGCTGTTAACCCTACTTCATTATATTGATGATGTTATGTTCACCAATAATTCTCTTTCAGAGTTAAAAGAACCATCAAAGACTTTAGTATATTTATCGCATCTTGAAAGCCAGGAATGGGCAGTCAATTGGGACAAGCTGCAAGGTCCCAGCTGCTCTGTCAAATTCTTAAGTGTTGTTTGGTGGGGTAAGATAAAAACCGTATGCTCTGCTGTAATCGATAAAGTTCAAAGTTTTCCCAAACCACACACTCCAAAACAATTGATGGCTTTTCTGGCGTTGGGGGAAGTAGAGACCGTTCATCCTTCATTTAGCTCAATATTCACACCATTGTGTGTGTTAAGAATGAAAGGCCATACGTGGGAATGGGAGCAGCCCAGCAGGTAAAGAGGGCAATAGCACAGCTCAGGCAGGAAGGGAGAGGATGGACCCTGACTTAACCCTGTGAATTGGAGGTGGCCAGCGCCGATACTGGCTTTGGGTGAGGTTTGTGGCAAAGGTAACATTCTAAACAAGCACCCTTGGGTTTTAATCACAGTTGTGGAAAGGGGCCAAATTATGATATAGCCTCTTAGGAAAGCAACTGCGTACAGCGTGTCATGCTCTGTTGCAAGTAGAGGGCTTACCCCGATAGTGCCCCGTCACTCTGAAGACTGCCCTCCCTGTCCAGGGATGGACTGCAGATACTAGAAACAAGATAGGAACACGCTGCCCTCGGTGGGTAGAGATCTGTGGAAGGGCATCTGGGACACCCGCCAGCAGTCTATCGCATCCCTGCCCGCTCCTCTAACACCCCTCTTGGGAATGTTGAGGCAGATGCCCTTGCGAAGATCCAGAGCCATACTTTGAGGCCCGAGAAGCAGCGTAGCGGCACTGGAGGAAAAGCGGACACCGTGGCTACCAGCCTCTGTGGTGGCACTTCCACCACCCGCAAGGGTCTGTCATGCTCACTTGGTTGACATGACAAGTACCTCACTGGATGGGACTCACTGGCCGAGCACGAGGACAGGTGGATCACGCTGGTTCCCTCCTGCTCTCAGAAGGGGCAAGGTTTGCTTTCCCTGCCACAGACACTGCCACGGGACTCTTGTCACCGGCGGGCTAATCGCCGCCTTAAAAAAGGTAAGTGGCCTATCCAGGGTGCCAATCCAAACTGACAGCGACCAAGAAACTCCACTTACCAGACACCTCACGCAGTCTTGGGCTATGGACCAAGATACTGTTTGAACTTTCCATCTGCCTTATAACCCTACTGATTATAAGGTCTTGTAGAAATGAATGGCCTTTCCAAGGAACAAATAAAAGACAATGAGGGGTCTTTACAACAATGGGCTAAGTGGCTGCATCCAGCCTTGACCTGTTTAAATTCTGGCTGAGGGGTACAGCCCTAGCTCCAATTGAAATGCTAACAGCAGAACCAAAAGAATACAAGTTAAAGGGCCAGCCACCCTCCAGCCCAAAAGGGGAAGTAATAATTATCTATGGTTGCCTATGCCTCAAACCATACAAACTGAGGAAAATGAGGTCCTTTGGCCATGGTACTGGCCTGCTCAGCCTTACTGGCTGGGAATCTTAAGTCCATGGGAAATAGGAGTCACTCAAAACATTGTTATAAAACCACAGTTTATACAAAAAATACCAGAAAAATCTTAATTAATCCAGTGTCTCCTATTCCCACTGGGGGACTATGTGTATTTATGTGGACTCTTCTTATGCCTAAGCTAGTTTTTTTGTTCATTTGCTTGTTTTGTTTTTTGTTTTTGATGAATGACAATTTAATTTTTTACACTTAAAAGCTGATGAAAAACCACTTCTAATACTCTTAAAGAAAATCCAACATCTCAGTTGAAAAGTATGGTAACCATATTTACTCATTCAATACTAATTAAATTGTCTAAAACAGAACTTGAAAAGATCCAGCATGTATGGTTTCAGAACAATGGATTCAAGATCAAGTATACATGTTACATGCATCAAGGCTAGATTACAAATTATTATAGTCATCATCATCATTGTGTTTTCTTTTCAATGCATTTGATGGTTCACTGGCAGTATCTTGTGATGATACCATGTTAGTGGTAATAAGAATGTTTTTAGACTCAATTAATGCTGGATTAATTAGAACATTCTGAACGCAGATGTTGCAGGAATGGATGCTTTTACAGCCAGGGACTGTGAAATGAACATCTGTACTGTCAACCTCTGCCCTGCGAGGGACATTGGCGCCCCTACTTTAGAGGAAACGGTCATAGTTTGTGGGGTTGGTGAGCCTAGTATGGGGGTACTAGGTCTGCTAGTAACTGAACCCACATTTAACTGGGGAACTGTTATTCTTCTTACAGAACGAGATGCCTTTTTTTGTAAAGACTTAAGTTTATGGTTTGGGGCAGTTAAGCAGTATCTATCAGGAGGCCACCTAGGACCTGAATATGGCTTAATCAATGGCAAAAGGGTTTGATTTCTTTGCCTTGCAATATCTAATAAAAAATCTCTTTGGGGAGGGGAGGTAAAAGATTGGTCGGCTCGACACCGGCTTGCCAATCACGCATCATCTGCATCAACAGTAGCTTTCCTAGCATGGCTTGAAAAAATTTTTGCATCATCTAGAATTAGGGTCACATATCAGAAGGCAAACTCCAACATCCGATTTGTAATTCTTGGCTCACATCCTGTAATCTCATATCCTTCAGGATCTGTGCCCTCATCTGAGCTTTCCGGGCATGCTCTTGGGAGAAGCCATCTTGCCAGACTCCGTGACATCCGGTGATCAGGCTTCTTTAGCTAAATCGCCCACATTACTGTATTTCAGTCCTGATCTTGATGCAGGTTCTTTGCCTAGTGTAGTTTTTCCAACCCCGGGTGTACCGGTGAGCAGGATGTTCAGCTGGAACGCGGGCCTCACCGCGATGGCTCCAAGCGCCCAGACGCACACACCCCACGTGCAACAGCGAGGAGCTGGAAGCCCCAAGCTCAGTTTTGATGTCACTAGAGAAAACTCAGAGAATGTAAAAGGGGACAGTTTATGGTATTAATAGGAAGCCTCCTCTAACCCCCCCTACCTGATGCTTTGTTTTCTGCTAATGGGAACGCTGCTTATATACTGCCAAACCAGCACGCTCTGCCCCTTACTGCGCCCCATAAACATCTTTCTTCTCGCCCACAGAGCCCTAGCCAACACCTTCCTGCAGTGGCTGCAGCAGGAACTCACAAACCTGCCAGCCTTGGGCGCTACTCAGGTAGGGGAGTAGGGAACCTGGGGCACGTGGAGAACCAGGGGCAGGGAGTCACTTCCCGAGAAACCTGGGGCAGGTGGCGGGTCACTTTTCTAGAGACCTGAAGCAGGTGAAGTGTCAGAAACCCCAGCAGCTGACAACAGGTTGCAAGATTTCTGGAGAAAGATGTCTGCTTGCAAGAGGTGGAAGCCTAAGGGCACTCAAACAACTGGCTCAACTTACCCAGTAACCCTCCCCTTGCCCAAGGGCTTATAAGCTGTCAACCAACAACCCTTGAGGTGTGCTGCTCAGCACACACCGCAAACACTTGCTCTCCCTTTCCGTCCTGCAACACTGTTCAGTAAACCATCTTGCTGCCTAGCTCCATCCTTGAATTCTTTCCTGTGATGGGACAAGAACACTCTCCGTCAACGCTGCCGACCGTCCTTGGACTCTGACTGCTGTAAATTTGACAGCGTGGAACACCTTGCGGGCATGGTATAATACAACCCGCCAAGGACTTTGGAACAAAACCCTTTTCTTTAAAACTGAAACCCAACTGCTGTCTTTCAATAGGACTCGTAATTATACTCTTCCCTTGTAAGAGAGCAAGTGATATTACGATATACTGTATATGATAGTTTAGAATGGTTAACAGCTGAGTTTACCACCCCAGATCACATCGCCCCTGTCTGTATGAAACAACAAGAGGGAATCTGTAATGTGGGGTGGTTGCCCCTGAAATATGTAATTTCACTGTCCAGCATTAATGTTCAATGTTGTGTAGATATTCCTGATCGCTCCCATAATAATTCACAAGCGCTAAAGCATGTGCAAGAGCACATACAGCACACTGATAAACTGGCTACTGACCTCCTATCTGGTGGGTTTTATTCCCTTTCCTGGCTCTGGCAACTTTTTCATAGGTCTACTAGCTTCTAGTGGAGGACTCTTACTATTTTTCTGTTTTCTGCTATTCTGTTGCTGTGGAATGTGATGCAGTGTGTGTCTCTGGTTAATGCCAGCTGCTACCAGGGGTGGCTGGTGGGGGCCCTGAGGCTGGTATGCCCCTCCCCCTTAGTGAACCGCAGCCTGAAGCAGGAGCCACCTGGTGGGAAATGGACACTTACTAGTTAAAAAGTAACAAACCTCCCCAAAGGAAAGAATGTACAAATGGTCCTGTAAACTTTAATCCCGCAAGGCTGTATACTCCCTGTAACATCACTGAACACTCCCTTTGTGCACCTCATGTAACTTTTGCAGACACTGTTCTCGTACCCTGTGGAATGTCTTTGTCCTGAGACCCCTTACACTCCCCCTCCTTTTCCTGCCTCTTTGCGGGGCACTACTGTCATACTTAATCAGCCGCCATCGAAGTCCCTCGTCGGTAAGTCCCAGTAAAGCTCGTGTCTAACCACTGCTCTGGAGTGTTCCTTGGTCTTATGGCTGCCCCATCCCATGCCCTTCAAAGTTGGGTTGAAACACCATATGACTCAGAAATTCCTCTTGTGCATATATAATCAAGAAATTTGAAAGCATGTTCACACAAAAACTAGCACAAAAGTGTTCAAAACAGCATCACTCAGAATAGCCAAAAAGTGGAAACAACCCAAATGGATTGTTTCCATTTGGACAAATGGAAATGATGAATGGGTAAACAAAAAGTGATATGTCTGTGTGACAGAATACACAAAAGCATGGATGAATCTCAAAACAATTATGCTGAGAGAAAAAGCCAGACACAGAAGGCCACATATTGTATGATTCTATTTATATTAAATGTCCAGATAGGTAAATCCATAGACACAGAGAATGGATGGTTAGTGGCTGCCGGCGACTGAGGAGAGAAGGGACCAGGAGTCATGGCAAGAAGTATGGGATTCCTTTAGGCGGGTCATGAGAATGTTCTGGAATTAGTAGTGATGGCCGTACAACCTTGTGTTGAACTAAAAAACCACTGAACTGTATACTCGATAAGGGTGACTTTCATGGTACATAAATTCTAACTCGATTTTTAAAAATATGTTCAGTGAGTAGGCAGAGTTCTGGCAATAGGGCTTTTCCCTGTTGCTGACATAGTAACCTCCCGTAGACGGTTTCTAGTCTAAGACCATTTAACAAAAGGTGAGGAGAGAGCTGGAGTCATCTGCCTCAGGATTTATTCCTGCCTGTTCTCAAAAGGTGTTAAAAGGTGTGGTGGTTTGAAGCTCTATGTACTCCTGAAAAACATGTTTTTAAATTTGATCCCTTCCTGTGGGTGGGGACCCGTTGTTCCCAACCCATGAGATGAGGTTCCTTCAGTTAAGGGTGGCTATCTCAGTCAGGACGGGGCTTTGTCTTATCACTGGAGTCCTTTATAAGAGAACGAAATTTAGAGAGGGAGAAAAGCCACCAAAAATAGGAAGCTGAAATCATCAAAACCTGAAAGAGAAGGGGGAGGTGAGGAGATGCCACCTTGTGCCTTGCCATGTGACAGAGGAGCCCAGGATTGCCAGAGGCCAGTCCCAGAACGCCCCAGTCTCCCAGGAGAAAGCATCTCCTTGAGGTTGCCTTGACTTGGACATTTTCCTCAGCCTCAAAACTGTGAGTGAATACATCCCCTTTGTTAACTTGACCCATTTCATGTGATTTGCTTAAGCAGCTATAGCAGTTTGATATGGTTATGAATTCCAAAAATAGATATTGGAATATGTTTGTAATTTGGTCTGTACCTGGGCATGATTAAGTTATGGGAAGGGCTTTGATTGGGCCATGTCATTAGGGCGTTCAGTCCCCTTAGTGGGTGGGGACTTGCAGGTAAAAGGCATGGCAAAGGACAGAGTTGAGGGTTTCTGATGTTGGAGTTTGATGCTGAAGACTTAAGCTGGAGCCCCAGGAAGTGAACTCACAGAGGAAAGAGAAGCAAGTCCCAGGAAGAGAGGAACCCTGAGCACGGAAAGCAGCAAGCCCTGGGAAGAGAGGACCTGAGCCAGGAGAAGAACAGAGAGGAATAGAGATGGCTCCTAGACACAGCAGAACCCCCAGGGAGAGAGACAGAGCTCTTCACCTGATAGTCTACAGCTGACCTTGTGGAGAGAGGCAAAGTCTAGAGAGCCTCATAGTCTACAGCTGACCTTGTGGAGAAAACAGAGGAGCTGAGCCCAGAGGAGCCCAGGAAGCCTGAACCCTGGCAGACGTCGGCAGCCATCTTGCTCCAACACGTGGAAATAGACTTTGGTGAGGGAAGTAACTTGTGCTTCATGGCCTGCTGTCTGTAATCTCCTAGCCCAAATAAATACCCCTTTATAAAACCAACCAGTTTCTGGTATTTTGCCTCAGCACCCCTTTGCCTAATACAGCACCTAGGAAGAAAGCAAGGGCTCTATTCAGGTCATGTCCTTTGGACTCATCCTTTCTTTGCTTGCAGAACTGTACTCGATTCTAATCTATTTTTCATAGGAAAACGTTGGGGAGAGCTTCCAAAAGATCTTGCCTAATATCTACAGGTTTTCTAAACCCCTCTGGTTCCCAATGCAAGTTATATTTTCTTAGTTTACTCTCAACGTCTGCCCACTCTTTTTTTCCATTCAGTATTGTTGCATCTGGATTCCTACTAACATACAAACTGGAGATCCTGGGACTATATGTTCCTGAAATTATTCTGAATTCCTTGGTAAATTTCTGTATATTTTTTTCCCAGGCTTTGGAAAGTTCTTGCCATGAGTTCTCAGCTGAGTTTTTAGTTCATCCCTTATCCTTCCTTTTGTAAGTTTCTCCAAGGAAAGAGAATAAACAAAATCCTAAAGGACCCCCTCTTGCACGCCTACGAAGCGGGCCCGGGGTGTGAAGACTGGACGTGGTGAACGCGGCTGTGGCAGCCGAGGCTTGCCCCTCCCCGGCTGAAGTGCTCATTCCCCCAGCCGCTGGGGGGCTCAGTGGTGACAGAGGCCAGGTACGTGCTGCTCCAGGAACTGCCCGCAGCTGAAGAGAGTCGCCTCCCCTAAGGTGGCATCGTGGCAGCCTACAGCCAGTGGCTGTTTGACGAGAAAGTACCTAGACTCACTAGTCAGCCTGGGACATTTCTGACGGGTGGCGCCAGGGCTCCCCGAGGGGCGGGCTGAGCCCTTTGGTGTGAGTGCATTGTTATGTAACTTTTCCCTCTACCCAGTGCTTACCCCCAATCCCCACTCTCCACTGGGGTTCCCCAGACATTAATCCACAATAAACTTCCTTCATGCAAATCCCCATCTCAGAGCCATGTTTTTTAGGAAACGACCCCAATCCGGAGGCAAACATAGACTTGGGATAAAGAGAATGGGAGAGAGATAAGGTCATTAGGCACTAACATAGAGGTGGATTTATCTACTACCGTGCTTCCCTTCTTAAGAAGATACAGGGGGTGGGGAGCAGATGTAGCTCAGGGGCTGAGCGCCTGCTTCCCACGTGCAAGGTCCCGAGTTTGATCCCCGGTACCTCCTAAAAACAAAACAAACGAAAAAAACAGCTTCTACTGGGGAGCAGGTGCAGCTCAGTGGTTGAGCGCCTGCTTCCCATATAAGAGGTCCTGGGCTCAGCCCCCGGTACCTCCTTTAAAAATATATATATATATACAGCAGGTGGTAGAGAGGCAGCGCCTGGGCGCTGGGCCAGGCCCGGGGAGGGCGCGGACCCCCGCCAGGCCCTGCCCGGGTCCGGCTGCCCTGAGCCCTTCGCGGGGCTGGGCCGGGACAGCGCACGCGCGGGGCGGAGGAGCGCGGAGGGGCTGCGGCCCAGGGCTGTGGGCAGCGTGAGCGCTGCGGTCTCAGAGCACCGGCATCAGCAGTGCGGGGCTGAGGTCCTGCGGGGGACGAGCCAGGCACGGGAGCACGCGGGCGCGCGGGATGGAGAGGAGTCCGCGGGAGCGAGGAGCCGTGGGTGCCCGACAGGTGCCCCGGGAGGAGCACCCCGACGCAGGGTGCCCGGGAGGAGCACCCCGACGCAGGGTGCACGGGGCGGAGGCGCTGCGGGAGCTCGACAGCCTTCGCACCCGCCGGCTGGACACGCTCACCCAGCCCGGCGGCCTCCAGCCGGTTCGGGAGGAGCAGGAGATTTCCGAGAGGAGCGGGGAAGCGGAGGGTATCGTGGATCTCCAGGAGTGGGAGAAGCTCAGCTTTGAGGTGAAGTGCCGGGGGACTCCCCTCCTGAGCCGGCTCTGCGCCGCGGGGACCCTGGGGGCCCTTGAGCGCGGGGGATGTGCATGTAGACTAAAGGACGGTCAGCCCCGTCCTCCCAGGGTCAGGTGACCCAAGGACCCTGACCTTCAGCGCCAAGAAGTCCAAGGCCTGTGCTGTGGCCCCGGGCGCCTTGACCCCCGGCCCAGTCCCTGGCTACACCTCCCACCAGGTGGGCCAGAGCCTGTCCATCCTGCTGCCTCCGTTTGGCCACAGGGAGGCCGGGCCCACCTCCCCACCACCTCTCAGATCCCGTTTCTCGGCAGGGTCCTTTCCCTAGATGTGTGTGGCCTTTCTAAGGGAAACTGGGCCGTTCCCACTGGGCGGCTCTGGGGTGGGGCTCCGCTCCAGATCTGGGTGCAGCCCTTGCCTGCGGGGCATCTGGGGCCAAGCTGCTCCCCACGGGCCTCACAGCTCCAGCCTGCACCTGCCCCGGGAGGGTGTCTTGTTCATCACGTGACTGAGCCATCAGGGTTTTATGAGGGTGGGTGGTGGTGGGACAGGTGACTTCTGGAGAAGCCCTGCCTGTCCACCCCCTGCCCCCCCGCTTTGCATGTGTAGGTGTTCCCTGGCAGAAAATCCTGGGGCCAAAGCCCCTTCATCCCCTCATTTCATTGCTTCTCAATCTTTTTCGTGACCCGGCACATGGAGAAAATATTATTTTTCTAGTATACGAGGGCAAACCGATAGTGATTTAGAACTCCAGTCCAGCTGCTGCTAGCCAGAGGCCTCTGGCTTGGGGGCTGTGTGACATCCGTTCCCCCCCCCAGGTCCTGCCAGCTCCTCCAAAGAAGGGATCCTACCTCCAGGTAACCCGATTGCAACCATCGGCCCACCTCGGACCTGGCTGCTGAGCTCCAGGCGGCAATGGCATGACATTTTCCCAGCGCCTATTCCCAGCCGATGGCCCCCTTCGACCTAAAGTGCAGACCTGGGGGTGAGGGCTTCCAGCCAGCACTGAGGGAACACGGGCATCATTAAAGGCTTTTAAGGACTTAAAGAAAAGATACAGCAAGATGCGTGCTGCCTAGTTTGGGAGATTAATAGTAGTGCTTACAGAGTGCTTACTGTGTGCACTATGTGCAAGGCACTATACGAAGTTCTTTAGATAAAGTCATTCAGGGAAGCGGACTTGGCCCAGTGGTTAGGGCATCTGTCTGCCACATGGGAGGTCTATGGTTCAAACCCCGGGCCTCCTTGACCCGTGTGCAGCTGGCCCATGTGCAGTGCTGATGCACTTGTATGCAAGGAGTGCCCTGCCACGCAGGGGTGTCCCCAGTGTAGGGGAGCCCCACGTGCAAGGAGTGCGCCCCATGAGGAGAGCCGCCCAGCGAGAAAGGAAGTGCAGCCTGCCCAGGAATGGCGCCGCCCACACGGAGAGCTGACACAGCAAGATGACACAACTAAAAGAAACACAGATTCCCGTGCCGCTGACAGCAACAGAAGCGGAGAAAGAAGAAGATGCATCAAATAGACACAGAGAACAGACAACTGGGGAGGGGGGAAGGGGAAAGGGAAAAAAAAAAGGCATTTAATATTCATGACAACTCTAAAAGGTAGGTCCTTTTTTTTTTTTTAAGATATTTTAAAGATTTAAAGTTTTGATGTTGGAGTTTGATGCTGAAGTCTTAAGCTGGAGCCCCAGGAAGTCAGCACACAGAGGAAAGAGAAGCAAGCCCCAGGAAGGGAAGAACATTGAACCCAGAGAGAAGCAAGACCCTGGAAGGGAGGAACCCAGGAACCCTAAACCCTCGCAGCCATCAGCAGCCATCTTGCTCCAACAAGTGAAAATAGACTTTGGTGAGGGAAGTAACTTATGCTTTATGGCCTGGTATCTGTAAGCTCCTACCCCAAATAAATACCCTTTATAAAAACCAACCAATTTCTGGTATTTTGCATCAGCACCCCTTTGGCTGGCTAATAAACATCTCAAACAGAATCAATCTGAATAGACCTACTCCAAGACACCTGCTATTCAGAATGATAAATACCAGAGATAAAGAGGATTCTGAAAGCAGCAAGAGAAAAGCAATGTGTCACATACAAGGGAACCTCAACAAGACTGAGTGCCAAACTCTCATCAGAAACCATGGAGACAAGAAGAAAGTGGTAAGACGTATCTAAGGTTCTGAAAGAGAAAAACCACCAGACAAGAATTTTTAAATTTTATTTTTAGGTACCAGAGCTGGAGATTCAACCCCAGACCTCCTATGTATGTCATGATTCCTTTCCTTTGCCCCTCTTTCCTCTGTGCAGTGTCCAGCCTTCCTTGGTTTCCTAAATCCTAGAAGATTTTTTTCAGCTCAATTCTGCCTGTCCTCTAGCTATCTTTCTAGAAGAAAAGAGAGTCCCATGACTTTCTAGTCTGCCATTTTCCTGGAAGAGCAGTGAACTACTTATACATATGACACAACATGGATAACACTCAAAATAATTACACTGAATGAAAGAAGACAGATAAAAACACATTTGATATTATTCCATTTATATAAAATTCTAGAAAATGCAAACTAATTTACAGTGACAAAACTCCAAGATTAAGAACCCCAACTCTGTCCTTTGCCATGCCCTAATGACGTGGCCCAATCAAAGCCCCAATCATAACTCAATCATGGCCAGGTACAGACTAGATTACAAACATAATCCAGTATCTATTTTTGGAATTCATAACCATATAAACTGCTACAGGGTGCATGTCCTTTTTGGATATTGATATTTATGTCTTTCATAAGACAGTTTTCTGTCATTATTTCCTCAGATGTTCTTTCTGCACCTTTTCCATTCTCTTCTCCTTCTCGGACACTGATAACATGTGTTTGTACATTTCAAGTTGTCATTCACTTCCCTAAGACCCTGTTCCATTCTTTCCATTCTTTTCTCTTTCTATTCTCTCTTTACAAGTTCAGTTGCTCATCTCTACAATTCACTAATTCTGTCCTCCAGCAGTTCAAATCTGCTGTTATATGTTTTAATATATTTTTAACCTCATCCATTGTGTCTTTCATTCCCATAAGCCCTGTTACTTTTTTTTTTTTTGCAGGCTTTCAAATTCTTCTTTATGCTCATTCAGTGTCTTCTTAATATCCTTTATCTCTTTAGTCATATTTTCCTTGAAGTGATTTAGGCAACTTGTGTGATTATCATTGATTAGTTGTCTTAAATCCTATGTCTCATCAGGATTTTTGGTTTGTTCCTTTGCTGGACTATTCCTTCCTCTTTCTTAGTATGGCTTGTAATTTTTTGCTGATATCTAGGCATATAACCATGTGGCTGAATTTACTCTGACAGTCAATTTCTATCTCTTGACTAGTGGTTTTGTTTCATGACTTTTCTTTGATTTTTGGTTCAACTTATTTTAAGTCTTTAAAATTGCCCAGCTTAAGTTATCAAAATAAGACCAGGGACTCACTAAAGGGGCTCAGATTCGCTCCAAGCAGACTGGGGTGAGATACTCCTAAAAGTGGGTTTTCTCCTTGCATTTTCCAGGCCTTCCAGCAGAAGGCGCTCTTCAGATTAATCTTTTCACAGAGATGTCTTCTTTCATCCTCCACCGGCTGGTGATTCTGGTCTGGCCAGAGCCGAGATTCAAAGTGGGCTATGCTGGCCAAATTCACTGAAGAGAGACCACTCTGCTCTCTGCCAGTTCCCCCTCTTCCCATCTTCCCAGGGAGGAAGATGTCTGTTTCCCTCTCAGCTGGTTGCAGCCAGCTTCAGATTTTATCCAGGCTGTTCGCCTTGAGGGTGGGGGATGGGTGCGCTTCCTGGCCATGGAACTTAGCAACTCATGGTTTTTGTTTTGGCCTCGTTGTCTTTTCTCTACCTTGCCCTCCTGGAGGATGCACAGCACTCTTCTGGTGTACAGATCTCCAAAGCAGCAAACTCAGACAGCTCTTTGCCCTTCCTCTGTTGTTTTTCTGAAAGAATTGAGCCCTGCCTACTTTCTCCGATGCCATCTTCCCAGAAGTCCTCTAGGAGTAAATTTAACCAAGAAGATATTCAACTGGCCAGTACACTCATGAAAAGCTGACCAACACCATTAGCAATTAGCGAAATTCAAGTCAAACCACAGTGAGCTACCACTTCATACCCTCAAGAATGGCTATTGAGGCACAGCGTCAGGCAACAGTCTGGCTTGCCTCTCTGGCCAGCTCTGGCGTGAAGTAGGTACCGCTTCCGCTAGGGTAAGGGTGGCTGGTACGGGCGCTCCGCCCTCGGCCTGGTACAGGCATCACCGCCCTCGGCCTGCCCTTCGGCCCTCCCACCGCACGTCATCTCATGCCCACCCTGCTTGCCAGCCGACCGCCTAGCCTTATAAGGGCCTGTAGCCTGCCCGGACCAATAGGGAGCTGGGGCCAGCAACGGCCCTCCCCGCACCAGCCCAGTATATCAGTGCCTGCAGTTCCGCAATAAACCAGATCTGCGCCATCAGCCAGTCTCTGTGGTCTGTCTCCTCTAGCCGGGCGGCGTCGTCCTCGCCTCCTGCGACCCCATGAAGCCCTGCAGTGGCTTCAGCTATTTTAAAAATGAAAAATAACAAATGTCGATGAGTGTATTAGTCAGCCACAGGGGTGCTGATGCAAATTGCCAGAAATCTGTTGGTTTTTATAAAAGATATTTATTTGGGGTAAAAGCTTACAGTCACAAGGCTGTAAAAAGCCCAACTCAAGATTGCTTTCTCACCAAAGTCAGTTGCCCCATGTTGAATCAAGATGGTCCCCAATCTCTGGCTGGTCTCTCCTTGCCCCCTGGGCCTCCTCTTCCTCTTGGGGCTCTGTGGGCCCAGCCTCTTGAGGCTTCATGCCTAAGCGAAGTCCTCTCTCTCCTGGCGTAGGGCTTATTTCTTTATGGGCCTCCTATGTCAGTCTCAGTTGTTCTGCCTTCTTCCAAATCTCAGCTGTAAGGTATCAGGCAAAATGTCTCATCTCTCCCTGGGGCTTCAGCTGTTTGAGCTTTCTCTTTTTTGTCACATGGTAGGACAAAAATGACAGAGCTCTTTCTTCCTGTGTGTCTGTCTGTCTGTGAGAGTCTGTTTATATCGGACCCACCAAGAAGGTGGGGACTCAACCTGAGTCATGTCTTACTGATGTGGTTGAATCGAAAAGTCCTCAAAATGGGAAGCGGACATGGCTCAAGTGGTAGAGCATCCGTCTACCATATGGAGTGTCCAGGGTTCGATCCCTAAGGCCTCCTGACCCATATAGTGAGCTGGCCCACGCACAGTGCTGATGTGCTTTGTCACGCAGGGGTGCCCCTGCATAGGGGAGCCCCATGTGTAAGGAGTGCTCTCCTCAAGGAGAGCCATCCCATGTGAAAAAAGCGCAGCCTGCCCAGGAGTGGTGCCACACACCCAGAGAGGTGATGCAGCAAATGATGCAACAAAAAAGAGATGCAGTTTCCCAGTGATGCCAGATAATGCAAGCGGATGCAGAAGAACACACAGTGAATGGACACAGGGAGCAGACAATGGAGGGAAGGGGAGAGAAATAAATAAATAAATAAATAAATAAATAAATAAGCCCTCAAAGCAATCTTAACACATAATCTAATCAACGGCCCATCAACTGAATTTAATATATTATCTCAAATTAAAATGAAGAAGGAGGGAGGGGGCAGAAGCAGGCAGAGGAGAGGAAAAAGAGGAAGAGGAACAAGAAGGAATGTGACTACCCTGCACTGAGCATCTGCCCTCAGCCTGACTTCCACCTTCTCTTTGGCAACTACTACCGCTGCCTAGTTGTTTTCGTTTCTGTTTTTCATTTGGGGGTAGAGGATAAAAGAGAGGGAGGAGGCATCTTTGCTTTGATCTCCTTTAAAAAAAGATGAAGACCAGAACCTTGTGTTCTCACCCTTCCTTGCGCTTGCTCTTTCTCCGATGGTGGGAACGTGCATGTCTGGTTTCCTCACTCTGACTTCTCCAGAAGTGACTGGGAGAGCTCCTGGCCACGTTTTGTTCTGCTACTGTCATCTCTTGGATGTCCCGGAGGCTTGACTGGTTAGGTCCTGCTGGGGTGCATGAGCACTCCCTTCCCCCATAAGCACAACTGGCCCCTGTCCACCAGCGCCTTGCCAAGACTGTTCTCCCTGTCCCCTCGCTCCTGGCCCTCTGCAGCCACCCAGGCTGGGGAGGGCTCTCCACCGTGGAGCCCGGCCTTGGGGAATCACAGCCTCAGGGGAGCTGAGATCTGGGAGAGCAGTGAGAGCTGCACAGTGTGGAAGAATTCAAGACAGCTCTTTAATGGAATACTGGAAAATGTTCATGTCAGATGGAGGAATGAGCTGGCAGCAGAAGAGGGCACATGCCAACGTCAACGCAGTGACAAAGGGAGAATATAAAATTTGCTGTGTCACATTATAACACAAGATCTTGAAAAGTATTGATAATGAATGGGAAAAGACTTAATGTATGCCACATGGAATGTGTAGAAATTTGGGGAAAGAGTGAGAATAGCATTAAATACCTTCTTTAAACCTTCATGTGCATCTGTCCACAGTACACAGCAGTTGCTGCAACAGTGAGTAACTGCAAGATATGAAGACCAGACCAAGTAGCTTGAGTAAGAGGGCATTTTTACGGCTCGAGCACCCGCTTGCTTCCTGTTGTACAGTTGGTTATGGTCTGCTTATACTTGCCGTCACCTGAAGATAAGTGAGCTCAGTTCAGAAAGTTTATTTTCTTTGAAGACTGGAAGGCTTTATTGCCAGGAAGCAGATGTGGCTCAAGCTATTCAGCATCTGCTTCCCACGTGGGGGTGGGGGGTGCTTCCCTGTGCCTCCTAAAAACAACAGCAACAAACAAACAACATGCATATAAATGAGGAAAACAACAACAACTCAGGAGAGCTGATGTGGTTCAGTGGGTGAGTGCTGACATCCCACTTCTGATGTCCTGGCCCTGGTACCTAAAAAAAAAAAAAAAAGAGAGAGACTTTATTGCCAGTATCTATGTTTTTAATGTTGTAATATCACAGAGACAGAAAATTGTGTTTTATGAATTTTGTGTCCATGAAAGCCAGCTGCAGAAAATTAAAAATATTTATAAAATGGGTTCACCTTTAGGTATTAATACTCTCATTTGACAATAGGATTATTTAAATGACTCGATATTCTGAATACAGATATAGCACAAAATATAGAATTGCATAAGTGTGCTTTGTTAAATGGTGAAATAAGGTAAGCTACAAAATCATCATATTCATTTAAACAGCAAAGCAAATTGTTCTGACATATCTCGAGTCTTTTGAATAACCTGCATTTCCCATTGCCTTTCCTGTAATTAACCATTTGAATATTTCAGTTTAAGCAATGCTTCTACAAACTTCTTGTAACTACTCATAACCACATAGTCATTACTTCATTTCAAGACAGATTCTGCCTTCACAGAACACATTCCCTCACTTAATGCCATCACAATACCTTCTACAACTTGCCATATGCATTCAAGTTTTGTCCTACATACTTCCATTCTGGTTTTATGAAAACCAGCCATCTTATCTTAGGATGAAAAAAATTTCTTGAACAAACTTACCAAATTCCAGTCACACTCCCACAAACTTTTTACTTCTTTCAATATCCATTTAAGTTTCACATCCTTCATTTCATTCTGTGAAGAAAAATAAACTATTCATTTCAATTTAGGCAAGAATTATCTTTTGTGAAGAGGTTTGTAGTAATTTCATTAGTCAAGACTTAGAATTTTCATCACTTTAAAGATTTAATATACGTAATGCAAATTTATCTTTTTAGCATTCATACTTATTTATTAATATAAGCACTTATTTAATTTTTGGCCAGTTGAGTAGAGCTCTTTTATGAATTTTCATTTATCAATTTAGTATTACCAATTTTTATTACCATTAAAATGTACACTGGCACTGAACAAAGAGACAAACACAAAAAGACTGACGAAATACTGACAGAAACATAAAGCTATTAACTTGACTCATAATTCTTATTCCTTTGGTATGGCTACTTTTAGGTTTTTCATTATTTTGTATCTTTTTTTATAGGTTTTGTTTTGTTTTGTTCTTTTTTTTTTAAGATTTATTTATTTATTTAATTCCCCCCCTACCCCGGTTGTCTGTTCTCTGTGTCTATTTGCTGCGTCTTGTTTCTTTGTCCACTTCTGTTGTCATCAGCGGCACGGGAAGTGTGGGTGGCACCATTCCTGGGCAGGCTGCACTTTCTTCACACTGGGCGGCTCTCCTTACGGGTGCACTCCTTGCGGGTGGGGCTCCCCTACGCGGGGGACACCCCTGTGTGGCAGGGCACTCCTTGCGCGCATCAGCACTGCGCATGGGCCAGCTCCACACGGGTCAAGGAGGCCCGGGGCTTGAACCACGGACCTCCCATGTGGTAGACGGGCGCCCTAACCACTGGGCCAAGTCCGCTTCCCTCATTATTTTATATCTTTGATTTTACTGCCTTTAAGATTTTTTTCCTGGACTCAGTGTTGCTTGTAATATGCAAGCTTGTTTTTGGAAACACTTTTACTAGTAATCAGCAATAGTTAGGAATATTTGAGCATTATAAATGCCAGTTAAGCTTTAATACAGAAGTGTAGATAGACAGGCATTTAACACATGTATTTTGGATTGTTGCTTTTTAGGAGTGCACTTAGACTTAGGAGTCAGCTAAAAGCTTACTTGTAAGAGACAAGCAGCTATAGATTTGTTAAGGTTATTAGGGACAGCTGGTATTGAAATTTCTGTAAAACAAGAAGGATCAGAACAACAGGACCTGAGACGGTGCCTGATGTGGGAGGGATGAGAGGGAGAGGGGAGCGTGAACACCACAGGCTTTCTGCCTGGCCACTGCCTGCAGAGGGAGGACAGGAGCTGGGCGGGAGCCTGGCGAGCGGGGAGTCGGGCTCGCGAGTGGGCGGGGAGTGGGGAGAAGGAGCGGGTTCAAGGGGAGAGGTGGGGGAGCCGGGAGGATGGAGTGAGTCAGGGGCTGCGGAGGCGCAGGCGGAGGGGGAGGGCGTGGCCAGGGAGATGGGAGTCAGGAAGGGTTTTCCGCGTTCGCAGGGGTGGGGCGGGGAGGGGAGGCCAGCACCGCCCTAGTGCCTGGACCAGGAGGAGAGAAGGTGGGGGCGGAAGGCGGTGACGATGGCGGGGAGGGGAGTCGGAGGACGGGGGTGGGGGGCAGGTGATGTCGGGGTATACATGGAGGAGGTGCAGGGGAGCCCGAGCAGCCGGATCCAAGTCGGGTTTTCAGGGATTTGGCGGTGGAAGGGAAGAATAAGAAAGATTTTGAGGAGGTTTTTGGTGTAAAAGAAGAACAGGATTGACAGAGGGAGGGGCAGATACACAGATGAGGGAAGGCCTGAGTGAGAGGAACATCAGGCCACTTGCACTGTGCCGAACAAAGTTCTTCAAGTCTCGGAAACCTTGGGAGTCAAAAGTGCATTTTCTTTCTAAAGATTTATTTGCTTATTTATTTCTCTCCCTCCCCCCCCCCCCCCCCAAGTTGTCTGCTCTCTGTGTCCATTCGCTGTGTGTTCTTCTGTGACCGCTTCTACCCTTATCAGCGGTACGGGGATCTGTGTTTCTTTTTGTTGTGTCATCTTGCTGTGTCAGCTCTCTGTGTGAGCAGCGCCCTTCCTGGGCAGGCTGCACTTTCTTTATTGCTGGGCGGCTCTCCTTACGGGGCGCACTCCTTGTGCGTGGGGCTCCCCTACGTGGGGGACACCCCTGCGTGGCAGGGCACTCCTTGCGCGCATCAGCACTGCGCGTGGGCCAGCTCCACACGGGTCAAGGAGGCCCGGGGTTCGTACCCTGGACCTTCCATGTGGTAGACGGACGCCCTAACCACTGGGCCAAGCCGCTTCCCAAAAAGTGCATTTTCTGACCATTGACTTTCATTGTCCAATTCGTATTGTGGCCACACGGGGGATGAACAGAAAATGAGCTTTTTAGGTTTGATTTCTCTTTCTGGGTTCAGAGTTTTAAGGTTCTGAAGGAGACAATCCTGGTGCATAGTTTTTTGGGGGGCGGAAACTGAATCCCCCATTTTAGGTGGCTTGGGCAAGGCTAATGATCTCTAGGACAGGGGAGATTCTGAGTGAGACAGGCATCCGCGAGTCAGTCAGAAATCTCCAAGGAAACAGGAAACTGTGCTTGGAGTCAGATGTCCCAGAGCCAAAGGGTTCCTTCCCACGAGGACACAGACTTTCCACCCACATGGCCCCTGGGGACAGCAGTGAGGGTCACTGACCTAGCGCTTAGCACTTTGGGCAGGTTGTCCTGGACAATGGAAAAAGGAGAGAGAGCAGAACCCCCAGTGGAAAAAACTTTTAACTCACCCAGCCGAGGTTTAATGTCTGGTGTGGATGGGTGCTCAGCCACTGCAGGGGGGAGACTTCTCACCAATCAATCCATCAGTCAACACGACCCCAGGCTGGGTTTTCAGCACCAAATGTTAGAGAAAAACAGTGCTCACGGGACGCAGGCAGGAAGTTTTTTAGGAAGTTCTCCCAATGGAGGGCTGCCAAAGAATAGACTTCAGCCCCCCACCCCCCGCTGGCGTGGCGGGGGTCTGAAGGGAGACTTCAGCCTGCTTGTGGAAGGTGCAGGTGTGAATTGATACAGTAGGTCAAATCTCAAATCGGTGGGGAAATGTTAGTCCCTGGGGAGGAGGGTAGAGTGAGGACGGACGGCCTGGGGCCAATACGGGATTGTAAAAGTGAATTCTTCTCCCTTGGCTCGGGGGAGGTGGGCTAGGAGGTAGGACGTTCTCGGAATGTAGAAGGGTTTGATGGGCCTGGGCCAGGGGTGAGGGGCCTTACCTGCTGCATTCCCCCTGTGCTCTGGCTCCTCCGTCATTCCTGGGGGGAGACGCGCCGCCTTCCCCCACGTAGGCAGCTTGCTCCATCGATGGGAATGGAGTCACAGCCTGACGACCTGGTGATCACTGCAAGCTTGGAAGGGAGAACTTCTAACCTAAAGCTTCTGCTAAATAAGCAAGAGTTTTGTCTTTAGGTGAAATCTGGATTAGGGATATCAGAGCAAATACACTTGTATAGGAAGGAGAGGCTGACTGGGGGAGGACATGCTTATGTGGCTGATGATAGCTGTGGAACTTTTGTTTGAAAGGTGTATTTTACTAACATCTGCAAATGAGTGTTCGGAGGAGTCTGGTGATAAGGATAGGACTAATGCAATCTTCTCTCAGGAAAAACAAAATGTTAGTTGCTCTCAAGATTTTTTTCAAGCAATGTGCAGAATTGGAGTAGCATAGGTAAATTCAGAAATATCCTCTGACTTTTCATATGAAAATGAAGTTACTTGATGAATATGATTTTCTAGGTAGTAGTATCTTGTACATGTGGTAATCAATATTGGTTGTTGTTTTTCTTTTGTCTGTTTTTTCTTTTGATTATAATTATTATCTGTTGGAGCTTCCAGATAATGAAAATATTAAGTTTCATTTCATACCAACTCTAGCTTTTCTACATGATGTGGTTTAGTAAAACTATCTCCTCTTTACGATCTTTAGTGGAAATATGTTAGGTTCATTATTTTGTTTCTTTCTGTTGTATTTTACCCTTTAAAACACTTAAAATTTTATCCAAAAAAAGAGCACATTAGTTCTATAAGTTTGAAGACACTCTCTTATACAATATCCAAATTGCCTTATTTTTTCTTTTTTTGCTCACAGACTTCATAATCAAGCTGATTTCTCGTCTTTCTCTTTTCCATGCTATCCTTTTCAGATGCTAAAACTTGCAACAACAAACTAACCAACAAAACCCTTATAAACCTAAATTTTCCATTTACTTTGCCTGGGCCTAAACTCGAAAGACTAAAAAACATTTAAAGATGATATTTTTGGCCTTGTGTTATTCCTATTTTTCCACAATGTACAATAGCTTGTTGAGGAGAGCCAGAGCAGTTCATCTTCAGATTATTTGTGAAAAACACAGCAAAATGGTACAGTGCTCTGTCATCTTTTAGAAAAGAAAGAAGGCTCCGAAATTGTTTCAGTAATAACACACTCATGTGTGTTGGACTTCATGGATGGAATTTATAATCATGACTAATGTGGGCCATGACAGTGCTAGACTAAATTCTGGTATTCCAATGGACTAAAATATATTAGGAAAACTTTATTAATTTGAAGTATATGAAATGGGAGGCAATAATATGATTTTATGTGAGTACGTTTATTTTTATTATAAGAACAAACAATTTGTTAACTTTTACAAAAGAAAAAGAAAGGAGGGGGATGGTAGAGGAGGAAGGGGGAGAAAGGGGAGAGGCAGATGGAGGGGGGTGAGGAGGGACGAGAAGGGAAGGTGGAAAAAGGGGAAGATTGGAAATGAAAAGGATTTGAGAGGAAGACACAAATATAGAGGGTAAAGAATATCCAAAGTAGAAGTCTTGAAGGGGACTTTTTAAGTGTGGGTTTGGGGTGGAAGTACAAATGATATAGCAAGTTGGGTGATGGGTATCTGGGAATTTATTATGCTATTCTAGTTCTTTTGTATCGTTTGAAAATTCCCTGAATAAAAGTTAAAAAAAAAAAAAATCAAACAATGTAGTTCACTGCATTAACACAAAAAAAGGAGAGAAAATATATGACTACCCTAGGACAACTAACAAGGAGAGGAAAGAATACATGTAACATGGGGCCATTGTTAGGACACTGGAATTCTCCTGCATGATGATGTTGCAATGACGGATACAGTGAGAAAGTGTGGGAGGGGAGGTGTTGGGGCATATGAGAATCTCCTATATTCTTCATGTAACATTTATGTAATCTAAAGTTTCTTTAAAAATTAAAAATAATTTTTACTGCAAAAAAAATTGGGCAAATACATTTCTCCATAGAAGATATAAAAATGGCCATTAAGTACCTGAAAAGAAGTTTGACATCATTAGTCATTAGGGAAATGCAAATCAAAACCACAATGAAATATTACTTTATACCCATTAGAGTGGGTATAATCAAACAAATAACAGACAATAACAAGTGTTCGTGAGGATGTGGAGAAACTAGGACTCTCATACGTTGCAGGTGGGCATATAAAATGGAGCCGCTGCTGTGGGAAACAGTGAGGCTGTTCCTTAAAGAGTTAAACATAGAATTACCATATGATTTGGCAATCCCACTTCAGGGTATATATTCAACAGAATTGAAAACATGTTCACACAAACACATGTTCACGTATGTTCATAGAAGCATTTATCATAATAGCCAAGAAGTGGAAACAAATCAAATGCCCATCAGCTGATGAATGGATAATCAAAATGTGGCATATCCATGCAGTGGAATGAAGTAGGGACACATGCATTGGACATATAATGCTAAGTAAAAAGTCAGACAAAAGAACAAATCTGGTATGATTCCACTTATATGAGGTATCTAGAAGTGACAAATCAGAGACAAAGTAGAAGAGAGGTTAAGAGTGGACGGGGGCGGTGGACTTGGCCCAGTGGTTAGGGCGTCCGTCTACCACATGGGAGGTCCCTGGTTCAAACCCCGGGCCTCCTTGACCGGTGTGGAGCTGGTCCATGCACAGTGCTGATGCGTGCAAGAAGTGCCCTGCCACGCAGGGGTGTCCCCTGCGTAGGGGAGCCTCACATGCAAGGAGTGTGCCCCATAAGGAGAGCCGCCCAGCGCGAAAGAAAGTGCAGCCTGCCCAAGAAGAGCGCTGCACACACGGAGAGCTGACACAACAAGATGACGCAGCAAAAAGGAACAAAGATTCCCGTGCCGCTGAGAACAGAAGCGGACAAAGAAGATGCAGCAAATAGACACAGAGAACAGACAACCGGGTTGTGGGGGGAAGGGGAGAGAAATAAATAAATCTTTAAAAAAAAAGCATGAACAGGGCAGGGGAGTGAATTGGTGGGAGAGGGAGATTGGAAATAACTGCTAATGGGTATGAGTTTTCTTTTAGGGGTGATGGAAATGTTCTGAAATTAGATAGGAATGATGGTTCTACAACATTGTACATATAGTAAAACCACTGAAGTATACACAGAAAGGATGAGTTTTTTATGTTATGTAAATTATATTGCAATTTTCACAAAAAACAAAAAATGAATCCTTTCTTATTTTATTATTGATGAATGAGGATCATAGTACCTCAGAAGAATGTTGGAAGAATAATTAAATGAAGGAATGGAAATGTGGTAGCTGAATTTGTCAGTGAAAACACAAGATAAATTTATTTTTCTTATTTTCCATATAAACTATTTGAACAATATACACAGAGTAAATAATTTTAATATTATAAATTTTCATATTTGCATGTATAAAATTCCATCATTCCTGTCATAATGTTTCTTTTCCCTGACTTCTGAAGTTAAAACTCTGCCTTGCTTGAAATCTATGTAAGTTTTGCTCGCTTGAATCTGTTTAAACCATAGAGTATTTCCCTAAGGCATACTACGTTGCACCATCTCCAAATGTTCTCAACCTTTGAAACAGAAATATGAGATTTCTCCTAGCTGTCAAAGACTGGTTCACTGTGAGATTGGCTGGATAAAGTGAAAAGCCGCTAGAGGGCACTGTACCTTCTCTGGTTGGCAGGAGAGATTTCTGTGAAGAAATGCTTTACCTTAAAGGTTATGCTTCATACAGTGAGGAGAACTTGGAGTCCTGAGAGCTGTTTATTCACCAGTCAAACCATTCATGAAGTGACTGCCCTTAGGAAAATCATTCCGTCTCTGGGCCTCAGTTTCCACGGCGGCAAGGTGTGGGGGGTTGGCTACATGATTGCCAAGCTCCTTTCTGCTCTAAAATTCCTGTCTTCTACTGCCTTAACCCAGGAAGACATTTGGAAAAAAATAGCAAGAATTGTACCTGCTTTATTTTATTCTCTTCTCCAGCTCACCCAAACAGGCTTCCCTTCCTGCCCTCCTTATTTCTGTTTCCAGCTATTATGATTATTTTTTCAAACTAGCTTAATATTTTAATAAAACAAATCTCAAAGAAACAGCCACCCTAGTTTATTTTTTGTAGGATGAGAGTCATTTTTGAACTTCCCCTCCCAAGGACCCTTTACTGACAGCTTATAACAACATCATACATAGTCATTCTTAGAGCACTTTCCAGATTTTGCCAATCATTTTCTCTTTTGGTTCTCACAATTGATCAGTGTTGAATTTACCTAATGAGCGAACTGAGGCTTGGAAGAGTTCGCTGAATTGCCCGCAGTACGACAGCTAGTAAGTTACAGCACCAGGCCTTCCAACCCCACAACCTGCCCTCCTCACGCCAACACTCCCCTTCAGGGCAAGACTGAGGTTTTTAGGACTGAAAGCATACACATCTAAGCTGGCTGTATTAATTTCCTATTGCTGTTCCAACAAATTACCACAAACTTGGTGGTTTAAAACAACACAAATTGGTGGCGGACTTTGGCCCAGTGGTTAGGGCGTCCTTCTACCACATGGGAGGTCCACGGTTCAAACCCCGGGCCTCCTTGACCCGTGTGGAGCTGGCCCATGTGCAGTGCTGATGTGTGCAAGGAGTGCCCTGCCACGCAGGGGTGTCCCCCGCGTAGGGGAGCCCCATGCGCAAGGAGTGCACCCCGTAAGGAGAGCCGCCCAGTGCGAAAGAAAGTGCAGCCTGCCCAGGAATGGCGCCGCCCACACGGAGAGCTGACACAGCAAGATGACGCAGCAAAAAGAGACACAGATTCCCGTGCCGCTGACAACAACAGAAGAGGACAAAAAAGAACACGTAGCAAATGGATATGGTGGGGGGGGGGGGGGGGGGAGGAGAGAGAAATAAATAAAAATAAATCTTAAAAAAACAACAACAACACAAATTGTGTTTAGAGATACAAGTTCAGTGGCAGCAGTTCCCACAGTATTATCTGACCGACAGAGAAGAGCAACCACAGAGCTCTGCAGGGATGATGGAGCTGCTCTCGCTGCTCTCACACTCCTGGAGAAAGGCATGTCCCCGGGACCTTCCCGTGGCATTATAATCTCTCTAAGCGTTTGGAAGCCCTCATCTGCATTGTACCAGGGCAGTTCTTGCATTTCAGCTTGGAGTAATGTAGGCCACCTTTTGGTCCACGTGTCCCCCAACAATCCGAACAAACTGCTCAAGCCTTTTCTAACCCCTTCAGCTGCAACAGCGAATCCAGAATCTCTGCTCAGTGGCTCCCTTTCAGTAAATTCAGCTGGATCCAACTTTGTGTTCTTCCCACTGTTATCCCACCATCCCACCCCTTCACCCCCTTAACAGCCATCCCCACCCATATTCCCCTGCCTTGTTTATATAAATTGGAAAAATCATGCAGCTCTGTTGGCGTATAGCTAGCCCCCTCATGGGTCACACATTGTGCCTCACCTTTCGGGACCTGTTGGGACTTGAGTCTAGTTACGGATTTGGAATAAAAGAGGGGTGGTGGGGGTGGGTCACGGGAGGAATTAGCAGTGTCCTGCCTGCCAAAGGCACTACATTACAGTTTTATCTGGTGAAACAGGATTGATCTCTCAGATGGGAATTGTGAGGGATGTTGCCTCAGGGGAGGCAGTTCCCGGTTTCTTAGGCACAGCAGGGCTAATCTCTTCAGGCAGAGGTGGGCTATCTGATTCCATGAGGAAGACTGGAGGTGGGGTGGCTGGTTCCTTAGGGCAGATCCTTCTAGGTTTATCTGGCACAGAAATCTCAGCAGAATGAAGGTTTTAATCTCCCCCAGGGACACCATTATCAGCCCCTAAGTCTCCAGTCCAATATTTAAGAACCCATTCCTTCCCAATCAATGCCCTCACTTTAACAGCAGGTACCCGGCAAGGTTGGAAAGTCAATTTGTGTTATAATTCAGCTACTCACACACTGAGACTCTGGGTTTGATTTTCAGAAATCTCAAAAGTGTGGCTTCAGAAAAAAAAAGAAATAAGTATTTCTTTTGAGACACACATAGAAATTTTCATGTCCATCGTGTGGTTCTTGAGGTGGGAATTTGAATCCTTGAGTTCACCTCTTTCTTAACAACTGATTCAGCATATTTAGGAGCAACTAGCCAACCTCGTTATACTTTTTAACTCCATAAATTCTGTTAAGGGAAACGGATGTGGCTCAACCAATTGGGCCCCTGTCTACCATACAGGAGGTCCAGGGTTTGATGCCCAGGGCCTCCTGGTGAGGGCAAGCTGGCCTAGTGGTGGGCTGGCCCATGCCTGAGTGCCAGTCCATGTGGGAATGCAGCCCTGCACAGGAGTGCTGCCCTCCTTGGGAATGCCGCCCAGTGCGGGAAACCTGCCCCACGCAGGAGTGCTGGCTGATGCGGAGAGCTGGCGCAGCAAGATGATGCAACAAGAGACACAGAGGACAGAAAATAAGAAGATGTAGCAGAACAGGGAGATGAGATGGCACAAGAGAGTGATCACCCTTCTCCCACTCTGGAAGGTCCCAGGATCAGTTCCTGAAGTCATCTAATGAGAATACAAGCAGACACAGAAGAACACACAGCGAATGGACACAGAGAGCAGACAACGGGGGAAAAGAAGGGGGAAATAAAAATAAATCTTAAAAAAAATAGATTCAATTAAGATATCAAATACACTGTCACCCAGAACCTTGCCTGTTATAAGCACTTGAGTAGCAATACCCAGTGGTGATATTTTGCATATCTCTACTGCTAAATCATGCAATGGACTATCAGTGCCATCCTGAGCTCTGGAAATAGAATCTTTAGTGCTATCATTGTTTAATTTTTAAAAGTCAGTTTTATTGATACTTATTAAGAAAGCATATAATCCATCCAAAGATTACAATCAATAGTATTTGATGCAATTACATAGTTGTGCATTCATTACTTCAATCGTTATTAGAGCATTTTCATTATTCTAATGATAATGATGATAATAATAAACAAAAAAACAGGCAAACAAAAAACTCTACCCCTTAATAATCACCTCTCAGTCTCTGTGCTTCCCTGCCATATGTAGCTGCTATTTTGTTTCAATCTCTCAAATTTATTTATATTTATATTTTGTAAAGATGTCAAATAATGTATGGTACCTTTTGTTTAGTTTCTTTCACTTAGAATATTTCCTTTTTTAACCCTCAATGGAATTTTATTAATATGTTACTATACACTATGGTCCGTATTTTGCTTTGGCTGTATTTTTGCCTTATATTTACATCTTGTAACATTAATATAAATTTATTCAGTTTCAAAGAAAAGTCTTCTATATGCAATATTGCCCATATTCATATTTCATGAGGCTTCACTATGCTATACAGTCCCATGTTACATTTTTAGCTTTCCTTCTAATAATATACATGACCTTAGACTTCCCCTTTCAACTACTGTCTTACCCATGTATTAGCACTTCTAGTTATAAACACTATTTCTATTCATTTCTAAAATTTACAAACAACTTTTTAGCAATTCTGCACAAATTAACTCAGACTTTCCATTCTCTAACCTCGTTCTATTTTCTGGTGACCCGTATTCTAGTTATTAACACCATGCGTTTACACAATACATTTAGTTCATAACAGCATAATCATATAGCATTTGTCCTTTTGTGTCTGGCTTGCTTCACTCAGCATAACGTTCTCCAGGTTCACCATGTTGTCATATGCTTCACGACTCATTTCTTCTTACAGCTGCATAATATTCCATTGTATGTGTACAGCACAATTTGTCTATCCATTTATCAGTTGATAGACATCTGATTTGTTTCCATCTTTTGGCAATTGTGAATAATACTGCTATGAACACCTGTGTGCAGATACCTGCTCATGTCACTGCTCTCAGTTCTTCTAGGTATAAACTCAATAGTGGTATTGCTGGTAACGTGGCAAATCTTTATTCAACTTAGTCAGGAACTGCCAAACAGTCCTCCACAGTGGGTGTACCATTCTACACTCCCACAAACAGGGAATAAGTGTTCCTATCTCTCCACATCCTCTCCAAAACTTGTAGTTTTCCTCTTTTTAATAGTGGCGATTCTAATATATTGTAAAATAATATCTTATTGTAGCTTTGATTTGCATTTCCCTAATCGCTAGTGGTAGTGAACGTTTTTTCACATGTTTTTTCACCATTTGTATTTCTTCTTTGGACACATGTCTATTCAAGCCTTTTGCCCATTTTTAATTGGTTGTTTGTCTTTTTATGGTGATTTTTAGCATCTCTTTACATATCATGGATATTAAACCCTTATCCATATGTGATTTTCAATATTCTCCCATTGAGTCAACTGCCTTTTCACCCTTTCAGCAAAGTCCTTTGAGGCACAAAAGTGTTTAATTTTGAGGATATTTTATCTACCTATTATTTCTTCTATTGTTTGGGCTTTGGGTGTAAGATACAAGAAACCACCACCTACAGCAAGATCTTGAAGATGTTTCTTTACATTTTCTTCCAGTAGTTTTATGGTACTGGCTTTTATATTTAGGTTTTTTATCCATTTTGAGTTGATTCTTGTATAGGGAGTGAGTTAGGGGTTCTGTTTCATTCTTTTGGTTATGGATATCCAGTTCTCCGTGCACCATTTATTGAAGAATCTTTTTTGTCTCAGTAACGTAGACTTGGTTGGTTTGTCAAAAACCTGTTGGCTGCAGAGGTGAAGGTCTATCTCTAGATTCTCAGTTCTATCTCATATATTTCATATATGCCCTTTATCATATTGAGGAACATTCCTTCTATTCCTTTCTTTTGAGTTTTTTATCAAGAAAGGGCTGGATTTTGTTGAATGCCTTTTATACATCAATCAAGATTATCATTTTTTTTTAGCTTCAATTTGTTAATGTGGTGCATTAAGTTCATTGATTTTCCTGTATTGAACCATCCTTGCATACCAGGAATAAATACCACTTAGTAATGGTGTATAAGTCTTTCGATATACTGTTGGATTCTATTTTGAGGTATTTTTTTGAGAATTTTTGCATCTATGTTCATTAGAGGGATTAGTCTGTAATTTTCGTTTCTTGTAGCATCATTATCTGGTTTTGGTATTAGGGTAATTGGCTTCATTAAATGTGTTGAGTAATTTCCCTTCTCTTCAATTCTTCTGGCAGAGTTTAAACAGCATTGGTATTAATTCTTCTCAAAATGCTTGGTAGAATTCACCCAAGAAGACTTTTGGTCCTGGACTTTTCTTTTTTGGGAGATTTTTGATGACTGAGTCAATATCCTTAAATGTGATTTGTTTGTTAAGTTCTTGTATTTCTTGTAACATCAGTGTAGGTTGTGCATTTCTAGTAATTTCTCCATTTCAAACTAGGCTGTCTAGTTAGAGTTGGCATACAGTTTTTCATATTCTTTTATGATTCTTTTTAAAATTTCTATGGGGTAGTTTAGCATTCCTTTTTCTATTTCTAATTTTATTTATTTGCATTTTCTCTTTTTCTCTTTGTTACTGTAGCTAGGGGTTTGTCTATTTTATTGATCTTCTAAAAAAAACCAGCTTTTGGTTTTGTTGATTTTCTCTATAGTTTTCTGTTCACAATTTCATTTATTTCTGCTCTAATCTGTTATTTTTACCTTCTTCTTGCTTTGTGATTGGTTTGCTGTTCTTTTTCTAGTTCCTCTAGGTGTGCAGTTAGGTCTTTGGTTTTAGCTTTTTCTTCTCTTTTAATGAGCTGTTTAGGGCTGTAAATTTCCCTCTCAGCATTGCCTTTCTGTATCCTATACGTTTTGATAAACTGTGTTCTCATTTTCTTTCTTTCTAAAGATTTATTTTTTATTTATTTCTCTCCCCTTCCCTCCCCCCCCCAGTTGTCTGTTCTCTGTGTCTATTTGCTGCGTGTTCTTCTGTGACCGCTTCTATCCTTATCAGCAGCACCAGAAATCTGTGTTTCTTTTTGTTGTGTCATCTTGTTGTGTCAGCTCTCTGTGTGCGGTGCCATCCTTGGGCAGGCTGCACTTTCTTTTGTGCTGGGCGGCTCTCCTTATGGGGCGTACTCCTTGCTCATGGGACTTCCCTACATGGGGGACACCTCTATGTGGCATAGCACTCCTTGTGTGCATCAGCATTGTGCGTGGGCCAGCTCCACACGGGTCAAGGAGGCCTGGGTTTGAACCGCGGACCTCCCGTTTGGTAGGCGGACACCCTATCCATTGGGCCAAGTCTGCTTTCCTCATTTTCATTTGTCTCAAGACGTTTACTAATTTCACTTACAATTTCTTCTTTGACTCATTGATTGTTTAGAAGAGTGTTGTTTAGCTTCCACACACTTGTGAATTTTCTCATTTCTCATCTATTATTGATTTCCAGCTTCATTCTTTTATGAACTGAGAAGGTACTTTGTATAATTTCAATCTTTTTATATTTTTTGAGACCTGCCTTGTGAGCTAAATGTGGTCATCTTGGAAGAAAGATCCATGAGTACTTAAGAAGAATGTGTAACCCTCTGATTTGGTATGCAGCACTCTGTATGTCTATTAAGTCTAACTGATTTATCATATTATTCAATTACTCTGTTTCCTTATTGATCTTTTATCTAATTGTTCTCTCTGTTGATGCGAGCTGCATGTTGAAGTCTCTAACTATTATTTTAGAAATACCTATTTCTCCCTTCAGCTTTGCCAGCATTTGCCTCATGTATTTTGTGGTACTCTGGTTAGGTGCATCGGTGTTTATGGCTGTTACTTCTTCCTGGTGGATTGTCCCTTTTATTACTATAATGACTTCTGCATCTCTTATAACTTTTGTGCATTTAAAGTGTTTTTGTCTGATATTCGTGTAGCTACCCCTGCTCTTTTCTGTTACAGTTTGCATGGAATATTTTTCTAACCTTTCACTTTCAGCAGATTTGGCTGGCTCTAAGGTGGGTCTGTTGTAGACAGGTATAGATGGTTCATGTTTGTTTTTTTTAAAAAATACATCCTGTCAGTCGATGTCTTTTGATTGGGGAGTTTAATCCATTCACATTCAATGATATTACTGTAAATGCACTATTTGCTTCCACCATTTTATTTTTTGGTTTTCCTATGTCATATCTTATTTTCATTTGTCTTTTTGCTCTTTTGGTTATCCTTTTTGATGGTCTTCCTGTCTACACTCTCCTCCAACCCTCTCTCCTCTCTTTTTCTTTCGGGCTGAGAGGATCCCTCTAATGCTTTCTGCAAAGCCAGATTTTTTTCTTTTTCTTTTTTCTTTTTACAATTTCTCTTATTGTCTGTTCACCTGGGAATATTTTATACTCACCTTCATATCTGAAGGAAAATGTTGCTGGACAAAGAATTCCGACTGGCAATTTTCTCTTTCCATTTCTTTTTTATATCATACCACTCTCCACAGTTTCTGATGAGAAATCTGCACTAAGTCTTACTGGGCATCCCTTGTATATGATGGTTTGTTTCTCCCTTGCTACTCTCAGAATATTCTCTTTATCTTTGACGTTTGATATTCCGAGTAGTATGTGTTTTGAGTAGGTCTATTTGGATTTATTCTGATTGGGGTATGCTGTGCTTCTTGGACATGTAAATTCATTTCTTTCATGAGAGGTGGAAAACGTTCAGCTATTCTTTCCTCAAATATTCTTTCTTCCTCTTTTCCCTTCTCTTCTCCTTCTGGAATTCCAATGACATCTATTTTGTTGGGCTATATGTTTTCATTCAACTTCCTGAGCCCCTGCTAACTTTTTCCCTTTCTTTTCTCTCTGGACTTCTCTTTAATTTCAGCTGTTCTGTCTTTTTGTATCACTTATTATTTCTTCTATCATTTCAAGTCTACTGTTAAAAGTATCTAATGTGTTATTGATCTCACCTATTGTATCTTTCATTCCCATAAGCTCTATTGTTTTTCTATGTAGGTTTTCAAATTCTCCTTTTTTTTTTTATAAGTACTATTTTTTTTTTAAGATTTATTTTTATTTATTTAATTCCCGTCCCCTCCCCCAGTTGTCTGTTTTCTGTGTCTTTTTGCTGCGTCTTGTTTCTTTGTCCGCTTGTTGTCATCAGCGGCACGGGAAGTGTGGGCGGCGCCATTCCTTGGCAGGCTGCTCCCTCCTTCGCGCTGGGCGGCTCTCCTTACGGGTGCACTCCTTGTGCGTGGGGTTCCCCTACGCGGGGGACACCCCTGTGTGGCAGGGCACTCCTTGCGTGCATCAGCACTGCACATGGGCCAGCTCCACACGGGTCAAGGAGGCCCGGGGCTTGAACCGCGGACCTCCCACGTGGTAGACAGACGCCCTAACCACTGGGCCAAAGTCCGTTTCCCTCAAATTCTCCTTTGTACTTGCTCCATGTCCTCTTTTTTTTCCTTTTTTTTAAAGGATTTATTTTTATTTATTTCTTTCCCTTCCCCCCCCCACCCCGATTGTCTGTTCTCTGTGTTTATTTATTGTGTCTTCTTCTTTTCCACGTCTGTTGTCAGCGGCACAAGAATCTGTGTTTCTTTTTGTTGCGTCATCTTGTGTCAACACTCCGTGTGTGCGCCGCCATTCCTGGGCAGGCTGCACTTTCTTTCGCGCTGGGCGGCTCTCCTTATGGGGCGCACTCCTTGCTTGTGGGGCTCCCCTATGCGGGGGACACCCCTGCGTGGCACGGCACTCCTTGCACGCATCAGCACTGCGCATGGGCCAGCTCCACATGGGTCAAGAAGGCCCGGGGTTTGAACCGCGGACCTCCCATGTGGTAGACGGACGCCCTAACCACTGGGCCAAGTCTGCCGCCCTCCATGTCCTCTTAATGTCCTTTATCTCTTTAGCCATATTGTCTTTCAACTTGTTGATTTGATTTAGGAGAGTTGTATGAACAAACTTGTTGATTAGTTTTCTCAAATCCTGTGTCTCATCTGGAATTTGATATGTTCCTTTGCTTGGGCCGCATCTTCCATTTACTTCCTATGGCTTGCAATTTTTTGCTGATGTCTAGGCATGTGATTATGATGGTGACTTTACTCTGACACTCAATATTTCTCTCTTGAATAAGGATTTAGTGACAGGAACCTGTGTGTACAGCTGTACTTTGATTCTTGGTTCAACCTGCTCTAGCTCTTCAGGGTTATCCATGTTACTTGCTCAAATCTGGGCCATGGACCCAGTTATTAGTTGCAAATCTGCTTCCAAGGAGGGAGGCTGTAAATCCTGGAAAAGCCTCTTATTTATTTACTTTTGATTTCCTCATGCATTTCTTGTTTCTGTCAGTAGATGGTGCCCTTTGACAGCCTTCTTAGTTCAAACCCTGTTGGAAGGGGTCCTCTGCAACCCCAGCTGCAAAGAAATGACAGAGGACCTTGCCTCCATGCGATCAGAGTCTCTCAAATCAAATTTTCTCAGAGGCTGTTCTCCAGTCTTTGCTGGCAGCAACCTCCCTTTTCCCAGGTAGGAAATAACTCCTCTCCCCTCTGCATCTGGAACAACCAGTCCTGGTCAGTATGGAGAGTGTTTAACAGATTTGATCTCTTTTGTCCCTTTCTGGCTCCCAGGGCACACAATGGTGTGACCCTACCCAGCCTGGAGGAGTTCTGGGGGACACGGCAGACTAAATTTCTTGTCCAAAAGCTGAATCAGCCTCGGGTTGTGTCTCTCTCTCCCTGTTCCTGAGGGTGGGTCCCTGAGGCCCCTCTGTCCATAGTCACCAGCCAGAGAGTGGAGAATTCGAAGCTGTCTGCTCTGAGTGGGGCGGCAGGTGGGCCCAGCAGCAGCAGCTGCAGGTTTTACTCATAGGGTCTTCCCATCAAGATTCTTTTCCTGTGCCCTTCTCCCTTCTGGGTGGTGTCCAGCCTTCGCCTGGTGCCCTAAACCCTAGGTCATTTTTTCCAGGCCATTTCTGCCTGCCCTCTAGCTATTTTTCTGGAAGAGGAAAGATTCCTGTGTCTCTCTAATCCTCCATCTTCACAGAAGTCCCAAGAGTGCCTTTTAATCTAATCAGATTAGAGAATCAATTAAAAAACTCCAGAACCAAGTCAGAAATCTCATCCTTAAGACTCTGTTTCTCAAGAACCACCCTTGGTCCAGCATCTGTATTGGTCAAGGTTCTCCAAGGAACAGAATTGACTGTGTGTGTGTGTGTGTGTATGTGTGTGTGTGTGTGTGTAAATATTATAAGATTCATTATGGGCGTTGGCTCACGTGACTGTGGGAATTGGGAAGTCTAAATTCCGTGGGGCAGGCCTCAAGTTGGGAACTCTGATGAAGGTTTTCATAAATCCCCCAGACAATGCCAGCTGCTTGAAGAAGAAATGGAAATTCTTCCTATCGGCTGCTGAAATCTTCACGGCTCCCTTTAAGGCCTTCAACTGATTGGCTGAGACTTCTCTCGTTGCCGAAGGCAGTCTCCTTTGTTGATTGCAGATGTAATCAGTCATAAACACAATCAACTGACTAGTGATTTAAATCCAAGAAATACCCTCACAGTAACAATCGGGTCAATGCTTCCTTGACCAAACAACTGGACACCATAATGTAACCAAGTTATCATATGAAATTAAACATCACAGTAATTTTCTTGTGCTGTCTTTTACCTGGCCTTGGTATCAAGGTAAAGCTGACCCCATAGAATGAGTTAGGAAGTACTTGATCCTCTTCTATTTTTTGGAAGAGTTTAAGAAGAACTTGTGTTAAGTGTTCTTTAAATATTTGGTAGAATTCTGCAGTGAAACCATCCAGTCCGGGAATTCTCTTAAAAAGTCAAAAGTTTTTAATTACTTAGTCAATCTCTTTACTCATTATAGGTCTGTTGAGATTTTTCATTTCCTCTTGTGTTAAATTAGGTAATTTGTGTGTTTCTAGGAATTCATCCATTTCCTCTAGGTTTTCTAATTTTTTGGCATGTAATTGTTCAAAGTACCCTCTTATAATCCTTTTTATTACTGTAAGGTTATTAGTAATGTCCCCACTTTCATTCTTCATTTAGTTGTGTCCTCTTTCTCTCTGTCAGTCCGGCTAAAGGCTTGTCAATTTTATTGATCTTTTTTAAAAAAATAACCTTTTTGCTTTGCTGATCCCCTCCCTTGTTTTCTTATTCTCTATTTCATGTATTGGCACTCTAATCCTTACTATTTCCTTCCTTCTACTAATTTTGGGTTTCATTTGCTCTTCTTGTTCTAGTTTCTTCAGGTGTGAAGTTAGGTTATTGATTTGTAATCGTTCTTATTTTTAATGTAAGCATTTAAAAGTATAAATTTCCCTCTGAACACTGCCTTCTCTATATCCCATTAAATTTTGGTATGCTGTACTTTCGTTTTCATTTGTTCAAGGTATTTCCTGATTTCCTTGTGATTTCTTCTTTGATCCATTAGTTGTTTAATAGTGCATTGTTTAATTTATACATATATGTAAACTTTCCAGTTTACCTTCTATTATTGATTTCTAGTTTTATTCCATTGTGGTCTGAGAAGATACTTTCTATGATTTCAATATTTCAAAATTTATTGGGATTTGATTTGCAGCCTTGCATATGATCCATTCTGGAAAATACTTCATATGCACTTGAGAAGAATGTGTTTTCTGCCGTTGTGGGGTGGAGTGTTCTATATATTCCCAATTAGGTCTAATTGGTTAATAGTATTGCTGTTTTCAAAATTGTCTGTCCTTGGTTTTTGACAATTGCTCTATAATTATCTTGGTATAAATCTCTTAGAGTCTATTCTGCTTGGAGTTTGTTGAATTTCCTGATGTATATTCATGTCTTTCATTGTATTTGTGAAATTTTGGGCCATTTTTTCTTCAAATACTTTTTCCTCCCCTTTTCTCTCTCTTTTGTCCTTCTGGGACTCCAGTGATGGATGTGTTTGGTATACTTGATGGTGTCCCAAAGGTCTCTCATGTCTGTTCATTTCTCTTCATTATTTTTTTTTCTGTTCGTCACCTGGATAATTTTAATTGTCTTGTCTTCAAGTTCACTAATCCCTTCTTTGGCCTGTTCAAATCTGCTGTTGTCATGGACCAATGTTGGTTCATTGTTATTTGTAGCAGTTCGATATAGTTATGAATTTCAAAAATAGATATTGGATTATGTTTGTAAACCAGTCTGTACCTGGCCATGATTAAAATATGATTAGGGCTTTGGTTGGGCCATGTAAGTAGAGTGTTGAGTCCCCACCCCTTGGTGGGTGGGGACCCACAGATTAAAGGCATGGCAAAGGACAAAGTTAGAGGATTTTGATGGTGGAGTTTTGATTTGGAGTTTGATGCTGGAGTCTTGAGCTGGAGCCCCAGGAAATAAGCACACAGAGAAAAGAGAAGCAAGACCTGGGAAGAGAGGAACCCAGGAAGTCTGGACCATGGCAGATGTCAGCAGCCATCTTGCTCCAACATGTGAAAACAGACTTTAAGCTTCTACCCCAAGTAAATACCTTTTAAGAAAGCCAAAGACTTCTGGTATTTTGCATCAGCACCCCTTTGGCTGACTAATACATTATTAGAGTTATTTTCATGTGGTAACAGAAAGAACTTTTAACATTGCTATAATGATAGTGGTTACCAGAGGTTCAGAGGAGGGAGGTGGGATGAATTGGTGGAACACAGGGCATTTTTAGGGCTTTGGAGTTGTTCTGTATGTTACTGTAATGATGGATACATGACATATATTTGGCAAAACCTATAAAACTGTACAGTGCAAGTATAAACCATAAACTATAGACCTTGGTTAGTAGCAGTGCTTCAATTTTGCTCATCAGTTATAATAAATGCAACTCACTTGCCTCTTCTGTCACTTTTACTGGACCTGTGGTTGGCGCTGGGGTTGGTGTATACTTAGGAGACTTGAATCTCTGGATCGGCCATGTGCCAGCTGGACCCTGAGCCTCAGCAGAACTGCATCTCATACTCTCCAGTTTGTTAGACTTACCCAGGTCAGCTAACAGGGAGGTGGAGATGGTCAACCACCACCACAGGGGACCAAGAGTGCCTACAACTGCAAGCAGGAGATCACATCCATCAACCATGTGGGACTAAACCCCCTCTTGATTTAGAGATAGAGTGGACATCACCATCCCAGGATCCACAGGATGGAGGAATAAAATATGGATTAAAGTGGACTTACTGGTATTCTGCTACAGAACTATTGTGACTCTAGCAATGGAAGAAATTGTATCATTAATGTGGAGACAGTGGCCACGGTAAGTGCTGAGGGCAGGGAGAGGGAAGAAGAGATGTGATGTGGGGGCATTTTTGGGACTTGGAGTTGTCCTAAATGGTATTGCAAGGACAGATGCTGGACATTATATATCCTGCCATAACACACTGAATGTACTGGGGGAGAATGTAAACTACAATGCAAGCTATAATCCATGCGGTGCAACAGTGCTCCAAAATGTATTCACCAAATGCAATGAATGTGCTACAATGATGAAAGAGGTTGTTGATGTGGGAGGAGTGGGGGTGGGGTGGGGTGGGGTATGTGGGAACCTCTTCTATTTTTTATTTTTTTATAAACTTCTTAAAAGATTTTATTTATTTATTTGATTTCCAGTACCTCCTGAAAACAAAACAAAACAAATAAATTAATATGAAGAAACAGATTGTCCATGAATCCAAAGAAGCTTACTGTTTAGGCCCCCTGGAAGGAGGTCCTAACAATGTGTTCATAGGATGATGTATAGTTTTGTAATCGCAGCTTTGTTTCCTTTTCCTTCAAGTGGATGTCTTAGTTTGCTAAGGCTCCTTTCACAAAGTCCGCAAATGGGCTAGGCTTAACCAACAAACATTTAGTGGCTCGCAGTTTCAGAGGCCAGAAGTCCCAATCAAGGCTTTCGCAAGACCGTGCTTTCTCCCAGTGTTGGTAGAGCTCGGGTGACAGCTGCTTACAGCCTTTGGGGTCCTTGGCTTGTCTCTGCTTCTTGTCAAGGGGCGATGTCCTCTCCTTTCTCTTCTGGACTCCCCTGACTTCCTGCTTCTCGCCACAGCCTTCTCTTTATAAGGCCTCCAGCAGTGTGCATAAAGGCCCACCTTGCTTCAGGTGGACCCCACAGTAATTAAAAACAGCATCTGATGGGAGAGAGTGTTGCTGTGGGGGGAGTGGTGGGGTGGGGGCGGTGGGGTTGAATGGGACCTCATATTTTTTGAATGTAATATTTTTAAAAAATGAATTTAAAAAAAAACAGCGTCTTCAAAAGGTCCTATTACAATGGGTTCACACCCACAAGAATGCACATTAACAACTTATCTTAATTAGAGTGCCCAATTTGGCGGACCACAGGGGGCCAGTGATGTAGGAAAACAATGCCTCCTCACCCAGGGTGTCCATGTCCTAAATGTCAGAATCTGGGAATATTTTATGCTATATGGCAAAGGGGAATTAAGGTTGCAGGGGGAATTAAGGTTGCCAATCTACTAACCTTAAAATAGGGAGATTATCCTGAATGTGTAGATGGGCTCAATGTAGTCACAAGGTTCTTTAAAAGTGGAAGATGGGGAGAGGATTGTGGGGACATGGTGGAGTGGAAAGCTCTGGCAAGAACTCTTTGAATCAACTAGTTTGAAACTCTGGAGTCTAGCGGAACACTGTACAGCATTCAGGGGAGACCTGGAGGAAGAGGCTGGTAAATAATGGTAAGTATCAGTGAGTATCACACTAGTGTAGCAGCTACAACCACCCGTCCCCAGCCACATCGCAGGCGGCAGTGGGAACTGCAGCCTGGGGTCCTATCGCAGCTTGCTGGTGCCAGGGTGAGTTATAGGGACCAGTTCTTCCAAATCTGATCGCTGCTTTGATCAGCCACTTCAGATTGCTGGGGGGCCAGCTCTGGGGTGGCCATTGTTCTAGCCTACCCCCCAGGCAGAAGTGGGAGTGGAGTTTTAAAGAGGCAGTACCTACTTTTTCCCTTCTTTTCTCTTTCCATTCCCAGTTTGGGGAAAAAAAATAGTTTTGAAAAATCACAAATATATGGCTCCAGCCCTTGACAAAATAAATAAAACAACAAAAAATCTGGTAATCCCAGAGGAGTGGGGGAACCAGATTTCCAGAGTTACAACATAATATTCAGAAATGTCCAGAACTCAACGAAAATTACAAAACACATAAGTAAGCAGTAAAATATGACCCATGCAGAGGAAAAATGAAAATTTCCAGGAACCATCCCTGAGGAAGCACATGCATTGGAACTATGAGTCAAAGACTTTAAACTGGCTGTATTAAATATATCCAATGAGCTAAAGAAGTCCATGTGAAGACTAAAGAGAATTAAGACAACATTGCCTGAAGAAAATAAAGAGGTGGAAGTTGTAAGAAGGAACTAAACAAATTTTGGAGGTGAAAAGTATGGTAATTGAAATGAGACACTCACTACATGGATTCAACAGAGATTTTTTTCTATTTTAACTCATAATAAACTTTATTTTTAGAGAAGCTTTAGATTACAGAAAAGTTACATTAAAAGTATATGGGATTCTCACATAACACCCCCCACCCACATACACATTTTTCCCTATTATTAACATCTTACATCAATGAGGTGCAGTTTTAAAATATTGTTTATTTAAAGATTGCATATTTTTATTCTTTTTTTTAAAGATATGTAGATCACAAAGAATGTTACATTAAAAAATATAAGAGGGGAAGTGAACTTGGCCCAGTGGTTAGGGCATCCATCTACCACATGGGAGGTCCGTGGTTCAAACCCCCGGCCTCCCTGACCCGTGTACAGCTGGTCCATGCGCAGTGCTGATGCGCACAAGGAGTGCCCTGCCACGCAGGGGTGTCCCCCGCATAGGGGAGCTCCATGCGCAAGGAGTGTGCCCGGTAAGGAGAGCCACTCTGCGCAAAAAAAGTGCAGCCCGCCCAGGAGTGGCGCTGCACACACAGAGAGCTGACACAGCAAGATGACACAACAAAAAGAGACATAGATTCCTGTCGCCACCGAGAATGCAAGCAGACACAGAAGAACACACAGCAAATGGACATAAGAGAGCAGACGGGGGCGGGGAGAGAAATAAATAAAATAAATCTTTAAAAAACAAACAAAAGAGCCAAAAGGCACATACATGTGAGCAGAGTGGGCATAGCTCAGTGGTTTCAGCACCTGCCTTCCAAGTACAAGGTCCTGGGTTCATTTCCCAATACCTCCTGGAAAAAAAATTCCAAAAAAAAAAAAAAAGCAGTTATTCCCAGGGTCCTCAGGATGGAGAAATAAAATATGGATTAGAGTAGGAAAAAAAAAACCTATAAAAGTGTACAGGGCAAAATGTAAACCATAACATAAACCATTTACCGTGGTTAGTAGCAATGCCTCAATATTTGTACAACAACTGTAAGAAATGTACCATCCACATGTAAAATGTTATTAGTAGGGGAGAGTGGAAAAGGGGGAGGGCCTTGGATATATGAGAATCTCCTGTCTTTTCTGTATGACTTTCCTGTAATCCAAAGTTTCTTTCAAGATAAATTGAAAAAAATTAAAATAAAAAAAAATGCAGTTATTGCTCATAAGCAATTCTGGGCCATGGATTCTATACCATCTTGCACTGATACGTTGAACTGTTACTGAAAGCATTTTGCTGCGTGAAACAAAGGCCAAGGAGGTGACAAGGAAGCACAAGGGACCTCTCAGAACCTGAGTCCCCAATCCTCACCCCTCTGCATTCTCAGATTTTTGGCTTGTAAACAGAAATGTAAAGCCTACCTCATAAAGCTGTTGAAAATTAAGAGTGTGGGCACCTCTGTGTGAGACGTCCTGGCATGCAGCAAATGCTCTATAGATGTTGATTTATACCTGACTCGGTCTCCCCAAAGAGCTTGTAAACTTACTGAAGGAAGGGGCCTTGAGGCATACTCTTGGTATTTCTCAAAAGTCCCAAACAGCAGAGATTACTTCAACAGAAATACTCTGGTATCTGGACCAGCTCAAGAACCTGCAAGTGTTGGCCACCTACTAGCTAGGGGACCTCTGGGGAGTTGTTTAACCTCTTTGGGCCTCAGGTCCCTTACTTGTCGAATGTTTAGCACCTGCTTCACAGGGTTGTGAGGCGTATACAAGACAACGCAGGTGAAGCGCTTAGTATGTAATGAGCACCCTCCCCCAGTGGGTAACTCCAACTAGTAATATATCCAGTCCCCAGCACTCACTCGCTACAGAAACTTGGCCTTCCTGCGTTCTCATTTCTGTGTTTCCGACACACACAGCCTACCCCATCAAGCTGTCTCTCCACACCCTGGCCCACCTTCTTTTTAGTGTTTAGTCTTTTTTCTGTACTGACGGCCATTCCTCAGCCACCACGGGTCAGGCTGAGGGAAGCTCCGCAGAGGCTCTCCGCAAAGCTCCCAGAGGCCGGCTCTGCTACCGGGGCCATTTCAGAGACGAGGAGGCGCGCAGAGGGCTTGAGTCACTTCCCCGAGGTCCCCGAAGCGACGAGGCGGGGCCTGGAAGCCCGGGCCTGGAAGCCGGGCCCTCGGCCGCGCCCCTTGGCCTTTCCCCGTCGCGTGGCGCCCGCGGCGCGTTTCTGTCCCGCCCGGTCCCTCCTTTTCCAGTCTCTGCGGCGCCGGGGCCGCCTGCCCGCCGCGGCCGCACCTCGGGGGCAGTGCCCCGGGGCGCCCATCCCCCTTGGGTGGCTCTTCCTTCCTTTTTCTTTGCTGGGAGCCGGGGGGCGCTCTGGACATTTGTGCCCGATGCAGGGGGTCAGCCCGAGCTTCCGAACCTTCTTTGCTCCGGGGACCCCTTGGCCAGTCAGGTGGAAACCGCGGGCCCCTTCCGAGGACCGCACTACCCGCGTATATGTAATAACTACATCACACCCGCACCGGCACAGCCCCGGAGGAGTAACGCTCTTCTAAATTTCTTTTTTTGTGTGTGTGTCTTTATTTATTTTTTAATGTTACATTAAAAAAATATGAGGTTCCCATACATCCCCCCCACCCCCCTCACCCCACTCCTCCCATGACTACAACCTCCTCCATCATCATGGGACATTCATTGCGCTTGGTGAATACATCTCTGAGCACCGCTGCACCTCATGGTCAATGGTCCACATCATAGCCCACACTCTTCCCCAGTCCACCCAGTGGGCCATGGGAGGACACACAGTGTCCAGAAACTGTCCCTTCAGTACTACCCAGGACAACTCCAAGTCCTGAAAATGCCCCACATCACATCTCTTCTTCCGACTCCCCATCCCCAGCAGCCCTCATGGCCACTTTCTCCACCTCAGCACCACATTTACTTCCATCACTAATCACAATTCCAGAATAGAGTATCAGCAAGTCCACTCCAATCCATACTCCACTCCTCCATTCTGTGGGCCCTGGGATGGCTATGTCCACTCCACCTCTGTATCAAGAAGGGGCTTAGATTCCACTTGGATGCTGGATGCAGTTCTCCTGCTTGCAGTTGCAGACACTCTTGGCTCCCTGGTGTGGTGGTTGACCTTCTTCACCTCCTTGTTAGCTGGCTGGAATAAGTTCATTAAACCAGAGGGTAGGAGTTGCAGGTCTGTTGAGGCTCAGGGCCTGGCTATCACATGGACAGTCCAGAGATTCAGGTTCCCTGAGTTATATACACTAAACCCCAGCGCCAACCACAGGTCTGGTAAAAGTGACAGGAGAGGCTTGTGAACAAAGGTCACATGTGAGTCCAGTTCCATCACACTCAGGAACACAAACTCCAAAGTAGGGCCCGCTGACATGGCACTGAACTCCATCTGCCATGACCATAGAACCTGTGGGTCTCTGTAGCCCTCAGAAGAACCAGTACCTGGGGTTGTATCTACTTTACCTGTCTCTGGGACTCTGCTGAGGTGTGCATAGGGCAACCCCTCTGATGACCTTCCAGCTCTTTTTTGGAGACTCAAAGCCATATAAACTAATTTGTCCTTTCCGTTTCCCCCTTTTATTCAAGGTCAAAAAGCATTTTTAACTCTTGATATTACATGCAGGCGGAGATATTCTGCTGGTCTGAGTTGGCCCTTGAATCTCAATTCTAGCTCGCCCACCCCTTGCGCAGGACCCCTGCTCTAGGTGACACACAGCATGGATGGAGCTGACAAGGCCCTGACCTGTGGCCCCGAGACAACGGGGAGTGGCGGCGGCTGGGGGGCGGAGGGAGGGCAGACTGCGCGCCCCACCCGCCTCCCCCGCGCACTGCGGCCCCCCAGGCCTTAAGGCAGCCCCACCAGCCCTGCGTGACCAAGACTGCGAGCCGCGGGCGCGCGGGCCGCGTGCACCTGCCGGGCGCGCACCGCCCCGCGCTCGGCCGCGCCCTCACCGTTAGCTGGGGGGCGGCGGCGGGCGCTCTCCACCCCGGGGGGTGGGAGGGGCAGAGGGGGTCCCTAGGGGTCTCCCTGCCGCGAGCTGAGAGGCTCGGGACCGTGGTCCCGGGAGCCAGCCAGGAGCGCCCCCTCGGGCAGGCGGGGCAGGAGCGCGAGGGCGGTGGCTTGGGGAGGGGGCTTCCTCCCCACGGGAGAGGCCTCTGGCCTGCAGGCCCCGGCCGGGGCTGTAGATCCAGCGAGGGCCGGTCAGCGTCGGGCCTCGGTCAGGCTCCCGCTCTGGGTCGAGACCGGCCGCGAGGGCGGTGCTTGGGCCGGGAGATTTTGTTTTTTCCTAGCAGAGGACAAGGAAGAGCCACCAGCATCTGCTCGACGTGTGCAGTGCTGATACGTGTCGCCATGACGGCTTTAGTTTTTAGGTACGTTAGTCTTTACCACAAGTGAGCCATTTTTTAAAATGTGTGTTTTTAAAAAATGAGCGGATTTTACAGATACATCCTAATGGTGCTGCTACATTTTGAAAAATAGGGATGATGTGGGAGAGGGAGGGGCGTACGCGGGAATCCCTCCTAATTTCAATGGTAACTTCTCTGTAATCTGAAACCTCTTTTAAAATAATTTTTTTTCCCCAAAAATAAATACGTGGAAAGTGGGCGCAACTCGGACCCAGGGAAAACGCCGAGCGGCCGGTGGCTGCGGCGCGTGGCTTCCAGGCTTCCTCTAATTCCCCCTGACAATCGTGCTTTCCCCCCTCTCCACTCCCTGACTTTGCTCCCCCCAGGGAAACGCCTTTTTCTCCTTCTCAGAGCCTTTCCATCCCTGTTCTTGCTTGCTTTCTGTTTGTGTTACGTGTACTTTTACTCTTGCTCACTTTCTCTGCTCTGACCCACTGCAGGACGTGGCGGTCCTCGTACTTCGCATCCCGCCCAGGGAAGAGCGTCCGCAGCTTCCTAGGTGGTCATCGCGGCCTGGGACGGGCTCGCCTCTTGCGGGTCCAGGCACGCGGTCACGTCACCGCAAACCTCGTCTTCAGGCGCTCACTCTTCAGGGCGCGCCGACCCCTGGGGGGAGGAACGCGGCCCCGCAGGTCGCCTGCCCCTTAGAAGCGCCCGGGCCCCGCTGCTGTCTGTGGTTGTCACGCAGAAACAGGGCGGAGGAGTAGATGAACCGTTTAGTGCCGTGTTTAGGAAAGTAAAACAGATTGTTGAAATTACTGCAAATTTCTATAAGGAACATGATTTTTATCTTAATGACATTTCTTTTTTTTAAAAAAAGATTTATTTATTTATTTATTATTTCTCCCCTCCCCCTCCCAGTTGTCTGCTCTCTGTGTCCACTCGCAGTGTGCTCTTCTGTGACCGCTTCTATACTTATCAGTGGCACCAGGAATCTGTGTTTCTTTTTGTTGCATCATCTTGCTGTGTCAGCTCTCCATGAGGGCGGCCCCATTCCTGGGCAGGCTGAACTTTCTTTCGCGCTGGGTGGCTCTCCTTACAGGGCGCACTCCTTGCACGTGGGGCTCCCCTACGTGGGGGACACCCCTGTGTGGCACAGCACTCCTTGCATGCATCAGCACTGCCTGTGGGTCAGCTCCACTAGGGCCAAGGAGGCCCTGGGTTTGAACCGCGGACCTCCCATGGGGTAGGCAGACGCTCTTATCAGTTGAGCCAAATCTGCTTCCCTCTGATTAATTCTTTTTTTTTTTTAAATTTCTCTCCCCTTCCCTGCCCCCCGCACCCCCAGTTGTCTGCTCTCTATGTCCATTTGCTGTGTGTTCTTGTGTGTCTGCTTGTATTCTTGTCAGTGGCACCAGGACTCTCTGTCTCTTTTTTGTTGCATCATCTTGCTGCATCAGCTCTCCATCTGTGCACCATTCCTGAGCAGGCTGCACTTTTTTCGCACTGGGTGACTCTCCTAATGGGGCGCACTCGTTGCATGTGGGGCTCTGTCGGAGTGATGGACCAAAAAAGTATCAGGAAACAAGAGATTGGGATCAGGGGATCTGAGAGCATTGATTTCTCAAGCTCATCAGACAAGTTTATTAATATCAGGGGTTTCTTTACATACCCCAAGCAACTGTGAGAACCAGCAACTATTCTAGCTAACTATTCCCATAACTTCATTAATGAAAACACAGTGCACAGTGGATAAGAGAGTAACTAAAGCCTAAGATGTTCTATTATGTTATTGAAACAAGTATACTCATAAATCTTGTTGCCCAGGTTACTTGAGATATCAAGTCTGGGTTCTGCTGGAATGTTATATTTCCCAGAGAGATTAGCCACCTGCATGTACATCTCCAGGGACAGCATGACCCAGTGGTCAGAAAGTAACTTGCTACCATGGAAACAGCATGCCTTTGTTTCCCACATTTCCCCCTTTTTGTTTTAGTCAGGGTGGCTGTGCCTGTCTTAGGTTGCCCTCCTCTGAGAGTCTTACCCATCATTGACTACCAGCCAAGTGCTCTGACCATGGGAAATTATATCAAGGTTTTAGCAAGTACCAAATTATTAGCTTGTCCCATCGCGTCAACATGGTGCAGTCTTTGGCATACTTATTGTCCCAGGCAAGCAACAATAATGAGCAACAAGATTAATACACAAAATCCTATTCCTAATGTTGATAAAAAATGTTGAGACTTCCACCAATCTACTGGATTAAAGTTATTAAAATGAGAAATTAAATCATTAAAGATATCTTTATCATCAGCTACATCAATCTGATTATGAGACATTTCTAATATATTTTTCTGTAATTCTTCTATTTCTAATGACATATTACCTTTATGACCTATTAAATGATTTTTAATCTTTTCCCAATCAAACATAGACTTATTATAAGTGGAGTAATACAAAAATTACTTTCATTCCAATCACATTTCAATCCCCTAAGTAAGTTTAAGTTATATACTTGATTTCCAAGATGTAAAACTGCTGATTTTAAATCACTAACTCTACTGTTTAATTCTTCACCAATATGTTCTTGACTATGCCATAAGTCACTAGCATTCTTATGCCATTCATACACGTATTTTTGAGTCTGCACTGTCTTATGCAAGGCCACAGTAGCTGTAGTGGCAGCTGCAATTACACCAATCAGTCCTAATATGCCAGCTATTAGCAGTCCCACAAATTGCTTTGAGCGCTTCAGGATTTCTCGTGCCATACGGAACAGCAGTTGACTCTCAGGTGACGATTGCCAAATTCGGTTCAGTCGCACTGGAATCCACATTCCCCACTGCCTTCAAGCCATTGTAATGAAATCTCCATTCTGTAAAATATTCTCAGACAAATAAGTATGCAAAGCCCCACTTTTATAAAATAGAGCATTCTCAGTTATAGTCAATTTTCCAACCACAAACACATAAGGATCTCTTACACACGTCTGAAGATGATGAATTTGATTTAAATGCAAATGCTGACCATACTTACTATTATTCCCAATCCATTCTATAGTAGGAGCTATTTCTAGAAAAACTTTCCATAAGTTCTTTTGAATATGTATAGATGTAACATTACACCATGGAGTAGGTATCCATTTTCCTATATATTTCCAATCACTGTTATTTTTAGTAAAGATTATTTTTTGTTGTCCTTTACTATTTAGATCATACCAAGTAAATCTGTCATTATATTGAGAGGGACTCCCCATTGGGGCACTCTCCCACACTATTCCATAGGAATCATTAAAAACGACAGATCCTCTTCCTATATGGCACTCTTGCCATCCTTCTTTAGCCCTACTGTCTTTTTGTGGACAATCATAAGTAGGATTTTTAGTCATGATTAAATTGTAAGAGGGAAATAAAGTCACAATAAGCTGAGTATATTATTTTTAAAGATAATTATGGCCCAATTTTTAACATACATACAGGAAGGATGGTTACCAATGCATAAGGGTCAATAATCAAGTGGTAATACGAGATTATAGATTCTTTGTCCTTCCTCATAGGGTTTAATTGACAATCAATCATCATTTGGTCCAGGGAATATATGGGTCTTATTCAGATATATATGAAAGAATGGATCTCTCCAGGTTAACACTCTAAATAATGGTAAGTATATAGGCCCAATAAGTGTAATTACCGGCAGCTTCTTCATTACCTACGATCACCATCATCAGAAGTTGCAGGAGACCCCATCTCTTCATTCCGAGGTTTAATCCTCTTCACAGGTAGCCAAATTTGTTCTCCATTTTCTGAAATGACAAGAGCATAGCCTCCCCCCATACTTTAATCCTGCCCTTTTTCCATTCATTACTTAAAATATCTTTCCAGAATATTGATTGGTCTTTATTCCTAATGTCCACTGTAGATGTTTGACATTTTCCAAAGTGACATTTCACAGGTGTCAATGAATTATAAACATTAAGAAAATTTAAAGTAAATAAAGCTTTTGCCAATTGATCTTTTGGTGTTATAATACCATCATCTCCCCCTTTTTGTTTTAAAAGCATAGTTTTTAGAGTATGATGGCTGCGTTCAACTATGGCTTGACCTGTAGGATTATAAGGAATACCAGTAATATACTCAACAGCATACATAGAACAAAATGAAGCAAAAGACTTACTAGTGTAAGAAGGACAATTATCAGTTTTAATTTTCAAGGGGCATCCCATTACAGCAAAAGCAGACCATAAATGGGAGTGAACATGATGAAAACATTCACCACTTTGTGCAGTAGCCCACAAAAAATGAGAGTAAGTATTAATGCAAACATGGACATATTGTAGTTTACCAGATGATGGTATGTGAGTAAGATCCATCTGCCACAGCTTATTAGGAGCCAGGCCTCTGGGATTAGTCCCAGCCTGAAAAGGCACTGTGGTTAAGGGTCCACAGGTGGGACAGGTACAAATTATTTCTTGAGCTTGATGTTTTGTTAATTGAGGAAATTTATGTCTAAATCCTTTAGTGTTAATATGAGTTAATGCATGATATTTATTGGCATCCTGCAAACATCCTACTAATAAATCAGCTCTTGCATTTTGTGTAGCCAAAGGACCAGAAAGGGAAGAATGAGACTGGCTATGAGTAATATATATGGGCTGATTTCTTTGCCAAATGAGAGCTTGAAGGTCGGCAAAAAGTTGAGATAATTCATTAGTAATAAAAATATGAGCTCTTTCAATATGAGCTACAATTAAACACACATATTCAGAATCAGAGACAATATTCAAGAGTTTCTGAAACATTTGTAAAACCTTAATGACTGCTGAAAGCTCTGTGCATTGATGGTTGGGCTATGCACATAGCCCTGAAAAGCACTGCAAAAGTCTACTGTTGGTTTTTTACAGATAGAGGAATGCAGCTGGCTTGAGTTGTTTAAGAAGACACTAAGAAAGTTTTAGCAAGTTTTAAAACAAAGTGATAGCAACACAGCTGGACATTAACTTCTTGCAATAAACTAGCAGTGTCTGGGATAGCTGCATACTGCAGTGTTGTTACTTTAATCTATGATAAGAGGTTGTTTCTGTGACACATACTCTTTCATAATTATTAAAACCATAATTAACCACATTGTACTTCTCTTTAATATTATGCTGAAATATTGGTAACTTTACACACTCTTAAGCATTTATAGAAACCTTTTACTCATACAACTTTAATTAACAGAGGGTTAAAGGAAAGAAAAAACTTGTTCATTTTATAACACTTTTAAACACCTTCTATTCGGCTTATAACATGTTAAATGAACTTAACTATTTAATTTTTCTTTCAAGGTAAAATAACAAATTGCTTATAGTAAGTTTGGAATAAAAGGCTACTTTTCAGGATTTAGTTTTGAGAAAGCAGGTTTGAATGTTATGTTCTTTTAATAGAGATAAAACTTTTCCATTTTTGAACACTGAGGAAATGATAAGGTTAAGCACAAGAAGCTATTTTGATAAAACAGACTTTCTTTGTATACTGATTATTCAGGAAACTTTTACCAAAACAGATTAATGATTTGAGAGGCTTTGAGAAAGAACAAAATTTTAACTTTGCATTAGTATACTGCTTGATACTAAACCCTTTAAAATTTTATAGATAGGCCCATCAAATTTTATTTAATTTTAATCATAAAAATTTATTTTATACGAACCTTCTACATTTTTAGTATTCACCTAAGTTTTGTTCCACATTCTCCTCTTTCCCAATAATCAATCATTTTATCTTAGGACAAAATTATTTCCTGTTTCTTTAATAATAAAAACACATTCCATATAGCCCACATACAAAGTTATCAAGTAAACTTCTTATACCATAATACCATCAATACTAAACAAGCTTGTTAAAATAATAAACTTTTTTTTTTTTACTTTAAATACTTAGTAGCATGCAATATCAGAAACAGTTTCCTAGAAGCAAGTTGTTAAGGGAGGCTGGCTGCAGTCAAGCTTTCCTGTTATAAAATTACCTTTTATTATTATTATTATTAATTCAGGTTTGTTTAATAATGACCTTTTGGAATTAGCCACTTAAACACTTTAATTTAAACAATGCTTCATAAGACCTTTTATAATTATTTATAACCATATAGACTATAATTATATTATTTTAAGACAAATTTTACCTTTACAGAACACATTTCTTTACTTAAAGTTACCACAATACATTTTACAACTTGCTACATGCATTTAAGTTCCAAGAGTTCATGAAAATTAGCCATCCTACTTTAGGATAAAACACGCTTTTTAGAAAAAACTTATTAAATTTCAGCCAGCATTTCCACAAACTTTTAATCTTTAATATTCATTTAAGTTTTACATCCTTCATTTTATCCTGTGAAGAAAAATAAGCTATTCATTTCAATCTAGGCAAGAACAACTTTTTATGAAAAGACTTACAGTAATTTTGTTAATCAAGACTTACAATTTTTATCATTGTAGAGATCTTATTAACATTTAAACTTAAGTATTAATATAAATGCTTATTTAATTTTTGGCCATTTGAATAGAGCTCTTTTTAAAATTTTTTTTATTAATTTATATTACCATCTGGAGGTATCAAAATATACACTGACATTGAACGAACAGACAGACACCAAACAATTACAACACATTAACAGAAACATACAGTTTGCAATTAACTCATAATTCTTACTTTCTTGGTATAGCTGTTTTTAAGTTCTTATTAAGATTTCTTCTGGAATCCATGTTGCCTATAACATGTAACTTGGAAACATTTTTATTAGTTATCAGTAATCAGTTAAGATAACTTGAGCAGCATAAATGTAGTTAAGCTCTAATTTAGCAGTTTAGACCATTAACACACATTTTTGGATTATTATTCTATAAGACTATACTGAGACTTGAAGTTCAGGAGTAAACTATTGATTTAAAACTGAAAATTCCCTTTTAAACCTTGATAAAAATTTTGTACTAATTTTATTATCTTGGTTAACTAGGCCCAATCAGAATTAGCATGGAAACATGGCTTAACTCTGTTAACCCCCACTAGCCCACAGCTACATTGTCATGTGGACAGCAGGGGGTTTGCAGAGTTGTTGCCAGAACAGTTTCCTCATCTTAGTTAACACTTTAACAGAGAGTTTTCTTACAAGCCTGATTTCACTAACAGTGACTTTGTTTAGTATCTTTGCCTGTTTTAAATCTTTCAATAGTTTAAAAGGTATTGGTTCACGATGAAACTCGACACGCCCTTGCAAATTATTTGTATCTGGTGGTATCGCATGTAATGTTACGGGGAAAGCAGATAATAATTGTTTAACATAAGGCAAAGCATCAGCAACATCTGCAAACATTTCTAATTTAGGCTTAGTAACAGAAGGCAATTCAGTAGGTGCAGAGAGTTGTACTGCACACACAGAAGATATTTCATTAGGACACTTCACTGAGCTTTTGTTGATGAAAGGGTTAATATCAGGATGAGGGAAAAAACCTGATGGTTCCCCATTCGCCTCAAGCTCCTGTTCTTGTTCCAATTTACTTTCTTTCATTTCACATTTACTTATGGGCTTAGAAAATATAGTAATTTCATCTTTCTCTCCTTCTTTAGACTGTAAAGGATCTAAGGCTGCTGCAATTTGTTGTCCTAAAGCCCACACCGACAGGGGTATAGTTTTTCTTTTTTGGTATGCTCTAAGTGGTGCCTTCATTACTTGTTTCCACTGTTTAAGATTTAAGAGATTTTTTTCCTTGAGGCTGAAACCAATAACAGTGTTTTTGTACTAGAGCAAAAAATTTAAGTAAATTAGCAGTTTTTACTGAGACTCCCACAGTATTTAAAAGAGATTTTAGTACCTGTGAATATTCTTCCATCCATCCTGGTAGATTACCCATACCCTGATGCTAGCGGAAAACAGGATTAATTAAAATTCTTACCACTGTGTGGTCAGACTCGAGTCACCCTTTGATGGACGCCTCAACCTTTCAGGAAGGTTTTCAGTTCCGCGTTCCCGATACTGCCTTGGAAGAACCTCTGCTGCAGTCACTACTTCGGGCCCCACGGTGGGTGCCAAATGTCGGAGTGACAGACCCGAAGGGTATCGGGAATGAAAGACAAAGAGAGATTGGGATCAGGGGATCTGAGAGCATTGAAGCCTCAAGCTCATCAGACAAGTTTATTAATATCAGGGGCTTCTTTATATACCCCAAGCAACCATGAGAACCAGTAACTATTCTAGCTAACTATTCCCATAACTTCATTAATGAAAACACAGTGCACAGTGGATAAGAGAGTAACTAAAGCCTAAGATGTTCTATTATGTTATTGAAACAAGTATACTCATAAATCTTGTTGCCCAGGTTACTTGAGATATCAAGTCTGGGTTCTGCTGGAATGTTATATTTCCCAGAGAGATTAGCCACCTGCATGTACATCTCCAGGGACAGCATGACCCAGTGGTCAGAAAGTAACTTGCTACCATGGAAACAGCATGCCTTTGTTTCCCACAGGGCTCCCCTACGGAAAGGACACCTCTGTGTGGCACGGCACTCCTTGCGCACATCAGCACTGCACATGGACCAGCTCCACAGGGTCAAGGAGGTCTGGGGTTTGAACCATGGACCTCCCATGTGGTAGGCAGATGCCCTATCCATTAGGCCAAATCTGCTTCCCTGGTTAATTCTTAAAAAGGATGCAGCCATTAATGAAAACCTACAAAAAATCACCCAGATCCAAGAATCCTCCTAGCTGATTTTTAGTTATGGATCTAGGAAATTCCTGAATCAATTTTATTTTCTCTGGAGACAATTGAATTCCTGCAGCTCTTAAGTCATGAACCAAGTAAGGAAGTTTCTTTTGAAATTTGCAATTTTTTTTGACACTCTGTGCCCCTTTTGTGCAAACTGCTGCAACAGATACAAGTCTCTTCAAGGCCTCTTTGGCTCGTAAGCATAGCAGCAAATCATCTGCCTGCTCCAAGAATGTCGAGTCTTCAGGGAATTTCAGTGTGCTTCAATTTTAATGAAGTACTTGAGAAAAATAAGAGGGTGCCTCAGGAAAACCGGGAGGCATTACAGTTGTTCCAAGTGAAGGTAAATAAATATTGGCTATCTGGGTCTGCTAAAAAATGCAGACCATAAAACTATAAACCATTGTGAATTTGAAGGAACCTGAGATTGAAGGGTGTTTGGGTTTGGAACATCTGGGAAACAAGGGATCACCACTTTGTTGGTTGCTCTTAGACCTTGGACAAAGCGTCAGTCCCAACCACTGGCTTTTTTTTTTTAACTGGTAGGATTGACTTGTGCTTGGAATAATTAGACCTTGAGAGAGTAGATACTCATCCAAGAACTTCGGGTTTCGCAGAATATTGGGGAAGACGGGGAAAGGGTTCAGCTGCGTCTGTTTGTATCTTTATTGGTTCGGCACTCTTTTTTTTACTGATAGGTGCTGGAAGTGGCCCACAAGGACTCAGACGCGTCGGAGAGGTCAGCATTGTCACGGGTGATTTCTTCTTCCTCCATATCTAGTGCCTTCCGCAGAGAGGACAAAAGATCAGGTTTAGTTTTTTTCAAGGATTTCTAAAATAAGTTATCTATGACGGGCAAATTAAACTATTCCCCCCATTTTGGATAAGAGTTTTATGCCTGGCAGTGGACTTGGCCCAGTGGTTAGGGTGTCCGTCTACCACATGGGAGGTCCACGGTTCAAACCTCCTTGACCCGTGTGGAGCTGGCCCATGCGCAGTGCTGATGCGCGCAAGGAGTGCCCTGCCACGCAGGGGTGTCTCCCACGTAGGGGAGCCCCATACGCAAGGAGTGTGCCCCGTAAGGAGAGCCGCCCAGCGCGAAAGAAAGTTCAGCCTGCCCAGGAATGGCACCGCACACATGGAGAGCTGACACAACAAGGTGACGCAACAAAAAGAAACACAGATTCCCGTGCCACTGACAACAACAGAAGCGGACAAAGAAGAACACACAGCAAATAGACACAGAAACCGGGGTGGGGTGGGGGGTGGAGAGAAATAAATAAATAAATCCTAAAAAAAAAAAGAGAGTTTTATGCCTAACAAATTTATTGGAGCTGAATCACAAAGCAAAAAAGGGGTGTTTTTCAGTAAAAGGTCCAAGAGACATTTGGATTGGTTAGGACAAAAATTCTCATTGGAACTTATTTGACACCCCTACTCTAGATACTTGCTTTTGACTTGAGGGAACTTGCTGTTTCAGGAGAGTGGGGTTTAAAGTAGAGGGAGTAGCTCTGGTATTCCCTAAAACTTTATAGGATTCCTCATTTATTTTAAATTCAGTTTCATATTGGGCATTTATGGATATCATGGAACGTAGACCAGGTCGTTCCTCAGAACCCCATCAATACAGTGAAAGTTCAGTTGGAGGTTCCCTCTAGAGTTAAGATGGGGGCATTGGATTAGCCAGAGGTTTTCTCTGGGGGCAGTCCTTTTTCCAATGGCCGGGGCAATTGCAAAATGGGCATCTAATTCTCAGTCATTTCCTTCGTGGAAGGTTGAAAAGATCTGTTGTTGTTTGTCTGAAAATTTTGAGCATATAACTTGTAATTGCAGGGATATTATTTCATCAGTTTTTTGTTTGTTTGTTTACAGTCTTGTTCTAATGTTCTCTCAAAATGTTCTGCCGTTACCATAAGTTCAGTTATAGCTGCAGCTTCCCATCTTATTCTTTGTCCTTTGATAAGCTTCTCTATTTCAGAGAACAGCACATGAAACCAGAACGTCTCAGGAAAAGAATTTCTAAAAAGGTCTTAAAATCCACCACAAACTCATCTTTCTTTTGTTTGTGTGCTTGAATTACAGCCCAATCAGTATGGGTTGGAAAACCCTTGGGAACAGTTTTGAAGAGGCTGGCAGCGACCTTCTGGGCTTTCTCAGAGCCGTAGGTTTTGAGTATCTTCCCCAGCATCGTGCCTTCTGCCTCACGCATCCGTTTTTGAGCTTCTCCTGGACCCACCAACATAGGAATCAATTGACCGAGGTCCAGTAACACAGCGTCATCGGCCCCAACGAGAATTTCAAGTTCTTCATAAAACGTCTGAGGGTCTTCCTTGGGCTTGAGGAGCTCCTTAATCATGACCCTTGGGACTGTTTTTGACCGTGGGGTAAAGTGATGCACGGCGGTTTGCTGGCAGCTTCAGATGGCTTTGCCTTAAAGGGCATTTGTTTAGTAACATGTTCAGATTGAAAAGGTAGTTCAGCCAGAGCATGAGCAGACTGGGAACAATCAAGCAGAGGAAGCTGTAGAGGAATTGCAAGAGGGGTGGAAGGAGTTATGCCAGTCAAGGGTTCAGAACCATCATCAAGTCTAGGAGTCTCATGAGCCTTTAATGTCTCATTTGCCTTTTGTAAAGAATCCTTTAATGAAGCCATTTTATAGTCTTTGCATTTCTTAGTAGACTCTGAGTATCAATTAAAGTAGGAATCCAATTCAGCTTGTTTAATTTAGGAACGCTTTTTCTTGAGTACAACTCTGAGATGAGTAAGTTCGTTTAATTAGAGCATTCCCCTTAACGGCCATGGCAACTCTAGATTGTCTTTGGTGAGATTTTTGCCATTTTGTTAGATGGGTACAGTTTCTGGGCCCATAATTTTTGAACATGTAGTATGTCAGGGTGACAGAGAATAGAGAATCTGCCCCTTTCAGTTCAAACTGGTAGTATTTCTACTCAGAAAATTCTCGAATCCTTTGTGAGCTTAATGTGTAGGGGCCAAGCCATCAGACAAAAAGAGCTTCCTCGGATTCTTTCTGGATAATTGCACTTCCATTCTTGACTTACTCTAAGACGGTTGATTGGATTCTTGAGCCTTACACCTAGTAACTGCTTAGCAAACAGCTGTTCAGCCATGCCCTGACACGGAGACCAGTTCTCTCGATTCTCACCTCCAGGAACGCAGAGAGGCTCTGTTAGGGCCACTTCTGACCCTACTCTCAGAGCACACTGTCTGGATAAACTGAGACTTTTCCAAATCATCACGGGCCAGTTCCACTTTGCTTAACAGTTTAGTCCTCAGATTATCTCTTTTCTCTTGCCTTTTCCTCTATACAGCAAGGGGAAACCAGGCCACACTTTCTACACCTTGCTTGGAATTTCCCCACCTAAATATCCAGGTACATTGTTCGCAAGTTCTGCCTTCCATCAGTCATCACCACACAACTTCACCGAGTTCTCTGCCACTTTATAACAAGGTTCACCATTTTTTCCAGTTTCCACTAACATATTCATCATTTCCTTCTAATCCTAACCAGAAGCACCTTTAAAGTCCATACTTCTACCAGCATTTTGTTCATGATGATATATGTATTGTCTAAAGTGGCATAATTCAATCTACCACAAGTAGTATGGGCATGTTCATTTTTGTTGTTGGTGGTGGTGGTGGCTTTTTTAAAAAAAGATTTATTTATCACAAGTAGTATGGGCATATTCATATGGTTTTTTTTTTTTTGGTTATTATTGGTTTTTTAAAAAGATTTATTTATTTATTTCTCCCCACCACCGCCCTCATTGTTTTTGTGCTCAGTCTGCTCTCTGTGTCCATTCGCTGTGCGTTCTTCTGTGTCTGCTTGTATTCTCTTTAGTCAGCACTGGCAGCTGATCCTGGGACCTCCTGGAGTGGGAGAGGCAATCATTCTCTTGTGCCACCTCAGCTCCCTGGTCTGCTGCCTCTCTCTTATTTTTTTTTTTTTATTTCCCTGCCCCCACCCCTGCTCCACTGTTTTTGCTATCTGTGTCTATTTGCTGCGTGATCTTCTATGTCTGTTTCTCTTTTTGTCTTCTTTTCTCGTCATTCTCCTCTAGGATTCCCTGGGATTTGATCCTGGGGACCTCTGATGTGGAAAGAGGGTCCCTGTCAATTGCACCACCTCAGTTCCTCGTCTCTGCTGCACTTCACCTTGACTCTCCCCTTTGTCTCTCTTTTGTTGTGTCATCATCTTGGTGCATGGGCACTGGCTCATTGCACAGGCACTCAGCTTGCTACATGGGCACTCAGCTCGTCATGCAGGCACTCAGCTCACTGCGTGGGCACCCACGTGGGCACTCGGCTTGGCGCATGGGCACTCGGCTCCCTGCGTGGGCACTTGGCTCACCGTGAGGGCACTGGCTTGCTGCACAGGCACGCTTTCTCTCCTTCTTTTTCACCAAGAAGCCCCAGGGATTGAATCTGGATCCTCCCATATGGTAGACTGAGGCCTTATCACTTGAGGCACATCTGCTGCATCTCTGATTGTCTCTCCTCTGTGTCTCTTTTTGTTGCATCATCTTGCTGCACCAGCTTTCCTTGCAGGCCAGCACTCTTGCGTGGGACAGCATACCACATGGGTCAGCACCCTGCATGGGCCAGCACTCTGCGTGGGCCAGCTCTCCACTTGGGCCAACTTGCCTTCACCAGGAGGCCCTGGGAATTAAAGCCTGGACCTCCCACATGGTAGACGGGAGGCCCAATTTCTTGAGCCACATCCGCTTACTGGCATGTTAGTTTTGACAGCATTAATCCGGCTTCAGCAAAACATTATCCATCTTATAAAATGTTTACCTGCAGTGATTTTGTTTGTAGTATTGTATCTATTTGTACATATGTAGGTAAAATTACAAGTGAAAGAATTGCACCTCTTCATCCATAAAATGAGGCTTCATTTAATTTCACAAGTGTAATTCCCTACTCTCTACCAGAAACTCTTCTAGACAATGGGAGAATACCCTTGAACACAATGGATGTGGTCTCAGGTCCCAAGTAGCATACGCAGTTTAGGTGAGGAGACCAGCAAACAAATCACCCCACAACCTAGGTGTATGATCGGATGCCCATAGCAGAGATCACTAGCCTGCCCTTGGCAGTTCAGGAAAAATAGAGACAAATAGCGTTAGGTGATGGGAGAGCCAGTTCTAAGAACAAAGAACAGAAATGTGCAAAAAGCAGAAGATGAGAGACCATGGGACTTGGAAGAATTTCAAGAACTCCATTATGGCTGGAGCAGAGTATATGACGAAAGATAGGAGAGACAAAGCCAGAGAGGCAAGCAAGGGCGAGCGGATAAGTTTTGAATGCTTTGTCAAATTATGGTGAGATTGGTATATCTGGAGCCATAGAAGGGTTGGGTTTTATTTTTTAAGTGAATATACAATTTATTTCACATTCACACTTCATTAAGACATGTGCAATATGGTAATTTTACTGGATTTAAACCTACCTAGGATATGATCACTTGCTGGGGCTTCGCAACAGGGTCCAGTTCACATTTAAATACTTTATTGAATAAATACAATACCAAACAAAATGGATGCAAATACTTCTACAAAAATGTTAAAGGTCTTTTTTTTTTTTTTTTTTTTGTAGGAAGCTGGCACTCAACCACTGAGCCACACTGGCTCCCCTGACTTGGTTTCTTTGTTTGTTTACTTTTTTGTTTTTAGGAGGCACTGGGAACTGAACCCAAGACCTCCCATGTGGGAAGCAGGCGCTCAGTCTCTTGATCCACATCTGCTCCACAACGGCCTTTCTAAATTCAGGCTAATGACAACACCATAAAGGCAAATATGCTAGTAATAGTAAAATAGAGTTGGCTGATTTTTAAAAATAAATTTATTGAAATGTACCACCCACACACAAACATACATAAACAATAAGTGTATAGTAATAGATGTGAACTTACAAAACAAACATATATAACATCATACAGGACTCTCATAATTCACCCTACCACGAATACCTTGCATTGTTGTTAAACCTTTTTACTAATAATGATCAAAGAACATTGTCGAAATATTACTACTAACCAAAGTATTTTCCCCCAACCCTCCCTATAATTATCTTTGTCATTTATATATGAACATACATAAACAATTAAGTGTATAGTAAAAGTTGTGAATTTACAAAGCAAACATGCATAGCATCATGCAGGGGTCCCATACATTAACCCTCCACCAACACCTTGCATTGTCATGAGATGTCAGTTACAAATTACAAAAGAATATTGTCAAAATCTTACTACTAATTACAATTCTTATCTTATATTTCGTGTGTTTCCCCCCCAACCCATCCTATTATTTTTTAAATATATTTTTTATGATAGAAGTTGTAAACTTATAAAACAATCATGCACATGTCCAGAATTCCCAAGCAACACCCCACTATCAACACACCACACTGTGGTGGAACATTTGTTACAGATGAGATAATATCATCTAATTGTTGCCATGTCCATAGGATACATTTGGCTCACATTTTCCATACTGCCCATTATCACCACAGTACATCTTTGGCATAGATGCAGGAATATTATATTATTACTGCTAACCACAATCCATAGGTTACTCTAGCTGTATTTTTCCCATGTGTCCCCAACACTCTGCAGTAGTGATGTACATTTGCTCTAGCTCACAAAGGACAGTCTTGCATCTGTACCATCAACCACAATTCTCATCCTCCTCATAGTTTACTGTGCTATTCAGTTCCTAGATTATTCTCAAGCATTCTGTCAGTTGGCATTTTCATTCCTAGACTACCATTTTTAGCCACATGCCCCTTTATAAACTAGCTATTACTCATTACTTGTTACCATTCATTCTATACATTTCCACACTTTTACAGTAAAGCTAATTAAAACTTCCACATACATTAAACATCAGTAGTCCATCTCAGCCTTCTCTTATTTCCATTAAGAATCCACCACCTACCACCAGGTCTTGAAGATATTTTCCTACAATTTCTTTTAGAAGTTTTATGGTTCTTGCTTTTATTTTTAGGTTTTTGATCCATTTGAGTTAAATTTTGGATAAGGTGACAGGCTCCAACTTGAGCTGTTCTCAGGATTATACTTTAGCCTGCTGAATTTTACTCATCAGTAGCTGAAGTTGGTGCCCACCCGTCTCTTCCTCCCTGGTTTTGGGGAAGTGGAGCTTTCAATTCCAGCCACAGAACAGCTCCCGAGGTGGCTTGAGCCTCCAGTGGAGGATGGGCACTGGCCTCCAGGGCGTGGAGCCTCTACTTACAAGTCTTCTCTGCAGATGGCAGTCTCATCCTTCCATTCCTTAAGGATGTGGCAGGATGCTCTTCTGGCCTCCTGAAGCTCCCAAACAGGTGCTTCAGCAGCTCCCATAGTTCTGGGTGTTTGCTAACTGCCCTGTGGCAGGAGCTGACTCTTGGAGCTCCTTACTCATCCGCCTTCTTGCTGTAATCCAGTTGGCTGATTTTATACAGCACTTACGTCTGTTAGTCCACAAGCATATTATTAAATGATAAAGAACATCTAATACAACCATTTCTACAGAACTAGGAAATAAAATTTCTAAGAAAGAAAGATTTGGCAGACCCCACATTGTGTACCCAGCCCCAACAGTGTAAACTCTAAAGAGGATAAAGCCAAAAACTCTCCTCACAAGAGCTCATGATTAAGTCAATTTGCTATCAGAATCTGTCTTTCTGATCTCTAATGAGCATTGAGACAAGATTCAAATATTCCCAAGGAAAGAAGCACTGTGCACGTTGTGATTGCCTTTTCAGCAACAGCAAGCCCTGCATTCAAAACTGTCTCATCCCAGGAATTAAAAAAGGTCAGCCACATTCATTGGCCTTTCCTCCACTGTAGTATTGTAGAAAGTCTCAATATCCTGAAGAATCCTCTTGTTTTCTTCAGTAACAAAGTTAATAGCCACATCTTTCCTCCTATATCGACCCCCTCTGCCAATTTTGCTCTTTATTCAAAGAAACATTTAAAGAAAAGGAGTAAAATGACCAGGCTTTGCCTCTCAATAGATTCCTTGGGCTACATCCTCTGCCACTAAACTCTGAATTCCTTCAGAGCAGGAAATTTTTTTCCCTCCCTCCCTCCACCCCAGTTGTCTGCTCTCTGTGTCCATCACTGTGTGTTCTTCTGTGTCCACTTGTATTCTTGTCAGCGGCACCCAGAATCTGTGACTCTTTTTGGTGCGTCGTCTTGCTGTGTCAGCTCTCCGTGTGTGCAGCGCCATTCCTGGGCAGGCTGCACTTTCTTTCCCGCTGGTCGGCTCTCCTTACGGGGCGCACTCCTTGCGCGTGATGCTCCCCTACGCGGGGGACACCCCTGTGTGGCAGGGCACTCCTTGCGCGCATCAGCACTGCGCATGGGCCAGCTCCACACGGGTCAAGGAGGCCCGGGGTTTGAACTGCGGACCTCCTATGTGGTAGGCGGATGCCCTATATATTGAGCCAAATCTGCTTCCCTGTATTTTAATTTACATTCTTTTTAGTAACTTAAAGTTATCACTCAAATATTTGAACTACATTTTACTCTATGCTGTGCTTTATGTTCTTGGGCTAGTAATTGGGAGATAACCCTAGGGAGAGCAGCAAGGAAAGGCTGAACCTCAGATCCACATTAAGCCATAGGTGCTGGGAGGGGCTAAAGTCAGCAGGTGCATAATGCCCCTGGCTTCTGGGACACGTGAATCTTTTCCTGGAAGAAAGCACCCTCTATTTAGGTCCCCAGGTTTCACAGAGATCAAGATAAACCACCAACGCTTTAAAAAATTATCAAAATGTTGAATGTACAACATTGTGATTTTGCTAAAGGTCAATGATTGTACACTTTGGATAGTTCATATGGTATATGAATATATCTCAATAAAACAGCTTAATAAGCAAATAAATAATTGTGCAAAAATAGCCAGAAACAGCAGCCATATACAGCAGGGGAAATATAGAGATTGAGAGGTGAGGAATATTCTTGTTTGTTGGTTGATTTTTTGTTTATAATAATTATTATTGAAATAATGAAAATGTGCTAACAATGATTGAAGTGACAAACGCACAACTATGTGGTTATACCAAATATCATTGATTGTACACTCTGGATGAACTGTATGCTTTATTAATATGTACCAGTAAAACTGAGTCGTTTAAAAATTATCAAAATGCTCAAGGGAAACATCATAAGAGTCAGTTAATAAAATAAAACACAGATAGAGACACCAAGGACTTCAAGTATTAGAATTATCAGACACAGACTATAAAATGACTATGTATGACATGTTCAAACACAGACTCTCAAAAAAAGAGCAGGCAGTGTGATTTAAGATTAGCTTTAGAATTCTAGGTATACATGATAAAATTTCAAGGGTAACCACTAAAAGAATAGAAGTGAAATTTAACTTTCCTATACTAGAGCAATCAGTAGAACTAGAACAGTAGTATTTATTATTATTATTATTATGTGGTTTATTTTCCCATGTGAGTAATAGGCTATTTACAAACAAGCAGATCTCCAATGTTGTATATTAAAATGGCAATCTTATCAGCATTTTGAAATCCAAATTTTAAAAAATTTCATTAAGGCACATTTGTACTTATCATTTTACTTTCATCTCCCCAAGCACATGAGTACCAAAATTGTCAAAAAGCACTTTAGAACAGTAGATTTAAACAAATAATATCCAAATTTCAAAAGCAAAAATGGAGATAAAGGTGCATGGAAAAAGATCAGATAAATATAAAACCAAAGTAAGATACAATTTCAAATTATGTCAGTGCTTACAAATGAACTCATCATTTAAGTCAGAGATAGATCTGTTAAAAAGACAAAATCAAGATACAGGCAATAGAATAGCGACAAATAAGGACTTGGCAGAAAGTAGAGGCAGAAAAAGATAGACCAAGCATACACTAACCAAAAGAAAGCAGGGGTAGCTATATTATCATAAAATATTTTTTAAAACAAAAAAGATGTTTGCGGATAGAGAATGTCATTATATATAATGATGCTATAACTATTTAAACTTACATGGACCAAAATAAGGAAACCACAGAATATAAGCAGTAAAAATTGAGAAAACAGCAGGGGAAAAGTAACATTTCAACATACCTTTCTTCTGTTATTGACAGATGAAACAGAAAAGCAAAACCAGTAAAGATTTAGATTTAAATAATCCAATTTAAAGCTAGAATTGACATAGAAACAGCTTGAACACAACAGCTGGAAAAGGTATATTATTTTCAAGCATAGGAGGAATATGTTCAAAACGTGACCATGTACCAGGCCATAATACAAATTTCAACAAATATCAAAAACTTGAATTGTACAAACCATATTGTCTTTCCACAGTGTTGTTAATTATAAATAAAAAATGTCATTTGGAAATTTTTTTAAAGATTTATTTTATTTTTATTTATTCCCCCCTTGGTGCCTGCATTTGTTGTCTGCTCTCTGTGTCCATTTGCTGCACATTTGTCTTCTCTTCTTGTCTTCTCTTGTAGGAGGCACCAGGAACTGATCCTGTGACCTCCAATGTGGGAGAGAGGCACCCAATTACTTGAGCCAGCTTGGCTCCCTGGTTTGGTGTGTCTCTCATTGTTTTCCTGTGTGTGTGTGTGTCTCTCTCTCTCTTTTTTTTTTTTTTTTTTTTGATGTTGCATCATCTTGTTGCATCAGTTCATGGCACAGGCCAGCTCTCAGTGGTGCCAGCCAGCTATGCCTTACCAGGGGGCCCTGAGAACTGAACCTGGGACCCCCCCCGCCCCCATATGGTAGACGGGAGTCCAATAGTTTGTACCACATCTGCTTCCCCATTTGGAAAATTTAAAATCTCTGAATAACTCTGTGTCAAAGAAGAAATCACAATGGAAAATTTAAAAACATTTGGAACTGAATAATAGTGAAAATACTAATCATAAAACTACATAGTATGCAGTACAAGTGACATGTAAGAGGGAAATTTGTTGTCTTAAATGTTTATATTAGAAAAAATAGGGCTAAAAATAATTGGATAGGTATCCACCTTAAGTTTGAAAAAGAAAAGAATAAATTCCAAAGTGCAAGAATAAAAATGATCATAAATATACAGAAAACAATGAAATAGGGGAAAAGGTACAATAAAGTATCAATAAAACTAATAAAAGAGATTAACCTCTAAAAGGCAAAAACAATGATAAAGGGGACATAACCACAGATCCGTTAAGAAAATTTGAAAACTTTGTCAAAATAGATAAAGTTATAGAAAAATGCCCCACAAAGACATGCAAAATGCAATAGAAGGCATTAATAGACCTGTAATTGTTAAGGAACTGGAAGTAGTTGATTTAAAAGCTCCCTATAGAAAACTCATTTCTGTACAACATTGTACTGCAGGTTATAACCAGCAGAAGAAGACAGGGGAAAAAATGGTATAAATATTAGAAAGGAAGAAACCAGGAGGCAGACTTGGCCCAGTGGTTGGGGCATCTGTCTACCACATGGGAGGTCCACGGTTCAAACCCCGGGCCTCCTTAACCCGTGTGGAGCTGGCCCAGGTGCAGTGCTGATGTGCGCAAGGAGTGCCCTGCCATGCAGGGGTGTCCCCACGTGGGGGAGCCCCGCGCAAGGAGTGCGCCCCATAGAGAGAGCCGCGCAGTGTGAAAGAGAGTGCAACCTGCCTATGAATGGCGCTGCCCACACAGAGAGCTGACACAGCAAGATGACACAACAAAAAGAAACAGAGATTCCCGTGCCGCTGACAACAACAGAGGCGGACAAAAGAAGACGATGCAGCAAATAGACACAGAGAACAGACAACTGGGGTGGGGGTGGGGGTAATGGGAGGGATGGGGAGGAAGGGGAGAGAAATAAATAAATAAATAAATCTTTTAAAAAAAGAAACCAAACTATCATTATTCCAAATAATATGATTGTCTACACAGAACACTTGAAAGACTATATTAATTAACTATAAAAAATAATGAGATGTTTGCAAGTCTATTGAATAAAAGATTAATATACAAAAATCAGTCATGGAGAGTACTTCTGGAATAGTGGAGTAAGAACCTCTGAAAATCTAGTCTTCCATAAAAGTAATAAGATCATTGGTAAAACCTGTCAAAATCAACTTTTTCAAAACTCAGAATTAACAAAAGCTTGCAGCAACCCAAGGAACATGTATTCAAGAGAAACAATGGAGTCTCAGCAAGAATGATGGGATTTGTGGTGTTTTAACATGCCCTGTTCCCACTCACCTCTCCAAGCCATTGGTAAGATTGAAAATCAATAGCCTTTCACTCATGGCAGCCATAAAAGTTGGCAGTCTACCAGCCACGGAAGTGAGCAGAATGGGTTTGGAACTCTCTTAAAAGCCCCATTCACAGAAAATTGTCCGTATTTGACCAGTCTGGCAGTTTCCTGGGAATTGCAATTCCTAGGGTTTATCTTTAGTTGACCTGACTCAAAACTCGCTCAGGCAAACAGCCTTTCCCCTGGGATATTTCTTGAAAACAATTAGTGGCAACTGTTTAGCACTATAGCTGCATGCATTGAAATAATAATAGGGGAAAGCAAGAAGCTGACCATATACTTAAAATGAAAAGTTGGGGAATGATATGTCCATAGGGCACTTTGAAAAGCACTGACATATTCCTGAGAATCTAGAAGAACATGTGTATGTGCAGGGCTGTGTCCATCTTCAGGAAAGGCTGCGAAGTCCTGAATCTCCCACCTCTGACTGACCTTGAGACTTGAGCAAGCAAAAGGTAAAGGCTAAAGTAGAGTTGTAAGCTGCCTGCTGGAGAGTTGAAAGCATGCCCCATCACACAGAGTCCCTCAGCAAAGACTGGGAGAATTCCTGATGCAGTACATTTAAGGAAATCTCTGACCAATATCTAGCTGGCCACTAAACTAACCAAGCAAACATCAGTGGCCAGACATGACAAAGAATATATACTCTACAGAATTATTTCAGGAAAGACACTAGCAAACAGCAACAATAAAATAAAAAACAAACGGTGACAACATACCCAGGGAGAGAGGGAATCCTATTTCCACAATTCCCACATTGTATTATTTTAAATGTCCAGTATTTAACAAAAAGTTATAATACACAAAGAGGAAGGTATGAGCCATAAGGAGGGAAAAAAATGGATTCAATAGAATCTGTCCCTGAGGAAGCCCAGACATTGGACTTATTAGACAAAAACTTTTTAAGTTTCCTAGACTGCTCAAAGTAAATACCATGAAATGGGTTGGGTTAAACAATGAGAATGTATTCACTCATGGTTTTGAGGCTGGGAAAATGTCCAAATCAAAGCATCATCAAGGCATTGCTTTCTTCCTGAAGACCAGGTGCCAGTGATCCTTAGCTCCTCTGTCATATGGCAAGGTACATGGTGGCATTTGTTGGTTTCTCCCTTCTCTTCCAGGTTTTGCTAATTTAAGCTAATTTAAGCTTCTCGTTTCCATGACCTTTCCCCTCTCTGTCTGAATTTCACTCTCTTATAAAGAACTCCAGTAATAGGATTAAGATCCATCTTGGCGGTGGACTTGGCCCAGTGGGTAGGGCGTCTGCCTACCACATGGGAGGTCCGCGGTTCAAACCCCAGGCCTCCCTGACCTGTGTGGAGCTGGCCCATGCGCAGTGCTGATGCACGCAAGGAGTGCCTGCCACGCAGGGGTGTCCCCCATGTAGGGGAGCCCCACACGCAAGGAGTGTGCCCTGAAAGGAGAGCCGCCCAGCGTGAAAGAAAGTGCAGCCTGCCCAGGAATGGCGCCACACACACAGAGAGCTGACACAACAAGATGACGCAACAAAAAGAAACACAGATTCCCGTGCCGCTGACAACAGAAGTGGACAAAGAAGATGCAGCAAATAGACACAGAGAACAGACAACTCGGGTGGGAATAGGGGAGAAAAATAAGTAAATGAATAAAAATCTTAAAAAAAAAAAGACCCATCTTGATTGAGGTGGGCCATACTTTAACTGTAACCTCATCAAAAGATCCTACTCACAATGGATTTATACTCACAGGAATGGATTAAATTTAAAAACATGTTTTTCTGAGGTACATACAGCTTCAAACCCCCACAAAGGCTTTAACTCAGTTATATAAATATGTTCAAAGAACTAAAGGAAATCATGTCTGAAGAGCTAAAAGAAAGTATGAGAACAATGTCTGACCAAATAAGAATATCAGGACAGAGATAGAAATCATAAAAGAGAATAAAATAAAAATTCTGGAGTTAAAAAGTACAATCCCTGTAATGAAAAATTCAAAAGGAGATTTGAGCTGGCAGAAGAAAAAATCAGCAAACTTGAATATAGGTCAATTAAGTCTGAATGGAAAAAAAGAAAAATGACTAGCGCCTCAGAGACCTTTGGGATGCCATCAAATGTATCAATATATGCATAATGGGATTTCCGGTAGAAGAGGAGAGAGAGAAAGGGGCAGAAAGAATAGTTGAAGAAATAATGGCCAGAAACCTCCCATGTTTGATGAAACAATAATCTACACCTACAAGAAGCTCCACAAACTCCAAGAAGGATAAAGCTAAAAGAGATCCACACCAGGACAAATTATAATCAAACTGTTAAAAGCCAAATAGATAGACTCTTGAGGGAGCAAGAGAGAACTGACTCATGTAGAAGATATGCTCAATAAGATTAAAAGCCAATTCCTTATCAAAAACCATGGAGGCCAGAAAGACAGTGGGATAACAATATTCAAAGGGCTTAAAAAAAATACTGTCAACCTATAATTCTATATCCAGCAAAACCATCCTTTAAAAACAAAGCAGGGGAAGTGGACTTGGCCCAGTGGTTAGGACATCTGTCTACCACATGGGAGGTCCGTGGTTCAAACCCCAGGCCTCCTTGACCCATATGCAGCTGGCCCATGCACAGTGCTAATGCACGCAAGGAGTGCCCTGCCACGCAGGGGTGTCCCCCATGTAGGGGAGCCCCACGCGCAAGGAGTGTGCCCTGAAAGGAGAGCCACCCAGCATGAAAGAAAGTGCAGCCTGCCCAGGAATGATGCCACACACACACAGAGCTGACACAACAAGATGACACAACAAAAAGAAACACAGATTCCCATGCCACTGACAACAACAGAAGTGGACAAAGAAGAAGACGCAGCAAATAGACACAAAGAACAGACAACTGGGGGGGGGGGGGGAGAAATAAATAAATAAATCTTTTTTAAAAATTAAAATTAAAATTAAAAATAAAAACAAAGTAGGGGAGCAGATGTAGCTCAAGTAGTTGAGCACCTGCTTCCCATGTACAAGGTTCCAGGTTTGATCCCTGGTACCTCTAAAATCAAACAAACAAACGGATGAAAAACCAACTCTCATTGGGAAGTGGATGTAACTCAGTGGTTGAGTGCCTGCTTCCCATGTATAAGTCCTGGATTCAATCTCTGGTACAGCTAAAAAAACAAACAAAAAACAAACAATAACAACAAGAACAAAGTAGAAATTAAGACATCCTCAGATAAACAAAATCAGAATTCATCACCAAAATACCTACCCTGTAAGAAATACTAAAGAGTATCCTTCAGGCTGAAATGAAAGGACCCTAGACAGTAACTCAAATCTCAAATTCACAGGAAAAAACAAAGAGCACCAGTAATGGTACTACATAGGTAAATACACAACTCTCTTACTCTTCTATCCAATTTAAAAGAAAACTGCACAAATTAGTAATTACAAATTTATGTTGATGGACTATAATGTATAAAGATGTAATTTGTATGACAATAATAGCACAAATGAGGGGGAGAGGGAACTACATAAGAGCAAAAATACTGTGTGCTATTGAAATTAAGTTGGCATTAATCCAAACTGGACTATTTTAGGTTAAGATATTAATTGTATCCCCAGGACAACTGTTAAGAAAATAACTAAATATACATATATGAAACAACCAGGGAATTAAAAGGGGAAACTGAAAAAAATATCTATTTTACACAAAAGAAGGTAGTAATGGAGGAATGGAGAAACAAAAAAGACACAGAAAACAAATAGCAAAATGAAAGAATTATCAGTTATTTTAGTTTGTCAAAGTGGTGCCACTGCAAAGTACCAAAGTACCAGAAATGGGATAGCTTTTTTATAAAGGGGATTTATTTGCGGTAAAAGCTTACAGTCCCAAGGCTGTGAAAAAGTCCAGACTGAAGCACCATCAGAGAACTTATCTCACCAAAGTCAGCTCCTGTTGATCCTGGCATGTTGCTACATGAAGCAAGATGACCACCGATCTCTGCTGAGGTTTCAGCCTTCTCTGTGCTTACCATCTCCTTTTGAGTTGCTCCATGCTTAAGCGATTCTGTAGTCTTCTCTCTTACATGGAAGGATCAAACATGATGGCTTCCTTTTCCTGTGTCTGTCTCAGTCTCTCTTTATGTTTCTGTATATATCAGACCCATCAAGGGGGCATGGACTTAAATTGAGTCACACTTCACTGACATAGTCCAATCAAAAGCCCTTATCAAGTAAACTAATCAAAGTCCCCTCAACTGAATTTAATGCAATCAAAGGGTATCATACCCAGAGGAATAGATTAGTTTACAAACATAATATTTCTTTTTTTGGGATTCATGAAATAACTTCAAACTACCACATAAGTGATTACTGATTAGGTAAGTAAATGTAAATGGATACACACTACGATCAAGAGCCAGAGATGGGCAGAATCGAGTTTTTAAAAAACTGTGATCCAGCTATATGCTGTCTTCAAGGGACACATTTCATATGCAAAGATAGAAATAGGTTGAAAGCAAAAATATGGAAAAAGATTAACCATGTAAACAGTAACCAAAAGAGATCGGGAGTGGCTATCAGAATATCAGACCAAATAGACTTTATGGAAAAAAATGTTACCAGAGGAAAAGAAGACATGAGAAAAGAGTCAATCTATCAAGAAGATGTAACAATTATAAATACATCTATCAGATCCCCAAATTACATTGAATAAAATCTGATGAAAGTTGAAGGGAAAATTTGACAATTCAATTAAAATAGTTAGATTTCAATAGAACAACTAGATAAAAAATAAACAAGGAAATAGAAGACTTGAGTAACACTATAAACCAACTAGGCCTAATAGACATCTATAGAATACATCATCACCACCAACAGAATACATAGTTTTCTCAAGACACACGGAACATTTTCCATGATAGACAGAAGGGCAAACTAAACCTAAATCAAACAAAAAGAAGGAAATAATGAAGATTAGAGCAGATATCAATGACTAGAAATTAGAAAATTGTAGGAAAAATATGAGTTATTTTGATGTTTTTTTAAAATTTCTCTCCCCTTCCCTGCCACCCCCCAGTTGTCTGCTCTCTGTGTCCATTTGCTGCATGTTCTTCTGTGTCCACCTGTATTCATGTCAGCAGCATCCAGAATCCATGTCTCTTTTTGTTGCGTCATCTTGTGTCAGCTCTCTGTGTGTGTGGCGCCATTCCTGGGCAGGCTGCAATTTCTTTTGCACTGGGCACCTCTCCTTATGGGGCACACTCCTTGCGCATGGGGCTCCCCTACAAGGGGGACACCTCTGTGTGGCAGGGCACTCCTTGCACGCATCAGCACTGCATGTGGACCAGCTCATCACATGGGTCAGGGGGCCCTGGGCTTGAACCTTGGACCTCCCATGTAGTAGGCAGACACCCTATCCATGGGACCAAATCCGCTTCCCTGCGTTGTTATTTTGAAAAGGCCAAACAAAATTGACAAATCTTTACCTAGAATTACCAAAAGAAAGGGTAGGGGAGGATGGTCAAATTTCTACAATCAGAAATGAAAGGGGGCATTACTACCAACTGTAAACAGAAATAAAAAGGATTATAAAGGAATACTATGAACAATTTTTGCCAACAAATTTGATAACCTAGATGAAATGGACAAATTCCTAGAAAGACATAAACAATCAAAGTGAAAGAAGATATAATCTGAATATACCTATAACAATTAAGGGTATTTAAGTAGTCATGAAAAACCTACCCACATTACTCTTTCATGATAAAAAATTTAAAAAAAACTAGAAAACTAGGAATAGAAGGGAACTTCCTAAACTTGATAAAGAGCTTTTACAAAAAACCCACAGCTAACATTTTACACGTAATGGTGAAAGACTGAAAACTTTTGCATTATAAGCTTAGCAACAAGATAAAGATGCCTGATTTTACCACTGTTATTCAACATTGTACTGAAAGTTCTAGCCAGAGCAATTAAGAAAAAGAAATAAGGCATCCAAATCAGAAGGAAGAAGTAAAACTAAATCTCTTCAAAGATAACATGATACTTCATTTAGAAAACCTCAAAAATCCACAAGAAAGCTACTACAGCTAATAAAAGAATTCAGCAAACTTGCAGAATACAAGTTCAACAACAACAACAACAAAAATCAGTGTACTTCTATATACCAGCAATACACAATATAAAAAGGAAATTAAGAAAATAATTCCATTACATTAGTATGTCAAAGAATAAAATATCTAGGAATAAATTCAACATAGGAAGTTTTATTAGTCTGCCAAAGGGGTGCTGATGCAAAGCACCAGAAATCTGTTGGCTTTTAAAAAGGGTATTTGTTTGGGTTAAAAGCTAACAGTTACAAGTCCCTAAAGAGCCAATTCAAGGTTGCTTCCTAACTAAAGTCAATTGCCACGTGTTGAAGCAAGATGGTGGGTAATCTCTGCCTGGTCTCTCCTTCCTTCTTCCTGGTAAGGCTCCATGGGCCCGACTTCTTCCTATCTCAGATGTAGGCTGGCATACGGTTTGTTTCTTTCTAGGCCTTATCGGCTGCTCAGCTGCTGTGTTCTCCTCAGCTGCAAATTATTGGGCAAATGGCTCATCTTTCCCCAGGCCTACAGGATCAAGTTTTTCTTGTCTTCCATGTCCATGCAGCTCTCTCTCTTTTCTCATATCTTCCTCTCAAGTGAGTGTCCATTTATATCAGCCCATCAAGGGGGCAGGGACTCAACCCTGGGTCACTCCCTACTGATGTGGTTGAATCAAAGTCCTAATACTGGCCTAACTAAAAACAAAAACAAAAAACATCATTAATATTTTGATGCTATATCCAGTCATACATTTTTATGCACACCAACCATTTTTTTAAGAACAAAAAAGGGATGAGATTTTGTATAACGTTTGTAACCAACTTTTTTCATACTGTGATACATCCTGCGCATAGTTTCCTATCTCAATAAATATGCTTTAGCAGCTATTATTTTTCCATTGGATGAAAATCTCTAACTGATGAATATTTAGGTTGTTTACGTTTTCCAGTGTTAGTCAACAGTGCTTCTCTATACATCAATATGAAAATGATTATTACCCTAGGATAAATTTATGGAAGTGGAATTACAGGAGGAAAAGATTTTTTTTTTCACAATTGGCCAAATTACTCTTCATGAAGACTATAATAACTTACAATCCCATCTGTAAGATATGAGACAATGCCCATCCTGGGTATTATTGTTTTGTTTCTATTCTGTCCCTACAGCGACTGTATTTTTTACCTTTAAATATTTTAATCACTCCAGAATATTCAAATAACATAAGGATATGACCTTATTGTTCCCACATGGTTATTCAGCCTGTTCATTATTTCATTTATTAATCCATTTAACGAATATTTATTGAGCCTCCACTGTCTGCCAGGCCCCATTCTCCCCCCAGTTGCCGTGGGAGCTAGTCAACACAATAGGCAAGATCTCTGCTCTGTGGTACAGGGAAGTAGACAATAAATAGACGAATAAATAAGAAAAATATCAGGAAGGAACAAATCTCTTCAAAGACTGAAAACGGAGCATTCTGGTGGGGCAGGAGTGGGCAATCCCTAAAGGGAGGGCTTTTCTGAGGTGGTGACTCAGAGCTGAGATCTGAAGGACAACAAGGAGCCGGTTTTGTGAAAATCTGAAGGATCAGCAGTCCTGGCTAAAGACCCTCAGGCAGTAACCATCTTACACGTGTAAGAACAGACAGAAGAGAGGGGAGGGAGGGAAGGAGGACCAGTCAGGGGTTCCTAACCCAAGGTGGACCGTTGCGGCTGGGCAGTCATTAGAGAAATTGAACTATGGGAGAGCAAGAATGCGAGACCACTTGGGAGTCCAGTAGGAGAATTACTTGTCCCGGCCCCATTGACTGAAAAATCCATTCTTTCCCTATTAAATTAATTAAATGTATTAATTCTGCTGCTGGACTTTCTGTCTACCTTCACTGGTCAGCTTGTCTATTCCTGAATAAGTGCCACTCTGTTCTAATTACATAGTTGTATAATACATTTATGTATCTGTGAGGGTTGGTGCCATCAATTATCTATCCATTTCAAATATTTCCTGGGGATTCTAATGCATTCATTCTCCAGGTATATTTTAGAGTCATTACACTTCAATTGAAAAAGAAAATACAGCGGCATTTTCATAGGAATTGTATTAAATTAATGGGTTTATTTAGATTTTGGACATCTTGATGGTGCTGTGTTTGATTATCCAAAAATATTGCATGCCTCTCCCTCTTTTTTCCTCTCTCCCTTATTCTCTCTCACTGTCTCACTTTCCGAATGTATAAAATTCATTCTCTTTTCTATTTTCAATTTCCTGTCCCTCAGAACAATGAAAATTATGAAATTAAATAGATCCTACATTTATTGCTAGAGCAAAAGGGATTATTTTAATGTTGTACTATAATTCCAGTGTCTGCCACATAAAGAGACCTTAGGTTCATGAGTATTTATCTGATAACAGTCCACTTAGTGATCTACTAGTTAAAACAGTCTCTTGCATAATGATTATATTCTCTTCTTTCCGTTCAGTGTTCTAGTCTAATTAATTAATAACAAATAGGTTTCTGATATCTATTTCAGTATATAATTTTTTCTTCCTCTCCAGGCCTTGGGCTTGCCTTCAGCTTGAATCCAGCTCTGACCATGACTGGCAAGTATTTCTGTAAGAGGCGACCATTGGCCAGTGGCCTGGCCGTGGCGGCAGCCCTTTGCTCCTCACTGTTTTGGCCCCTCACCCATACCCTCCTTAATATTTTTTGCTGAAGAGGAGGCTTCCTACTTCTTGGGGGCCTCTGCTAAAATGCTGTGTAGCTGGAGCCCTGATTCGACCAGGAGGGCCCACGCCAACCAAGGCACGGAAAGGTAGGTCTAATGGATCCCCTCAGAAAGCTGGAAAATGTGACGCAAGAAAAGGGGCAGGTGATTTCAAAAGAGAATTTATTGCTGGAAACCCCAGTGAACAGAAACAGTCTTCCAAGAAATTAGCAAATTCCTGGACATATCCCTGTTTACCCACAAAGGCTTTGAGCTCTATCTCTCTGGTAATGGGCCTGGTTACACATTTAATCTTTCTAAGTAATTATGGCAAGAGTAAGCATTTCTCTAGTGAGAAGTCTGCCTTCCTTCTTTCCATTCTGGCTTTTGTTGACATGGTAGCCAGACCTTCCATGGGACTTCTGGCCAACACAAGGTGGATCAGACCTTGAGTTCAGTGTTACTTTGCTGCTTCTATTATTGCAAATGGAGTGTGTCATTTGCTAGCACCTTTATCTACCAGCTATGTTGGGTTCTGTGTCTACGCGGGATTCTTTGGATTCGCATTCGGGTGGCTCAGCTCAGTACTGTTTGAAACACTGATGGACCTCGTTGGACCCCAGAGATTCTCCAGCGCCGTGGGATTGGTGACCATCGTGGAATGCTGTCCTGTCCTCCTAGGGCCACCGCTTTTAGGTATAGTATGTGTCCCTACCCCTGCAGTCCTCTTATCGTGTGATGAGTGTACCAGACTGGGAAGGGGCTGGAAAGCAAAGATTAGTGCCCTGCTTGATGGCCGAGAGCAGGTCTGCCTCATTTCTGTATCCTTGTTGCTGCACGATGCCTGGCACAGTGTAATTGCTCAAAGAGTTAAATGGAACCATCACGCTGAAAGGGGAGTCAGAGATTATTACAAACCTCAGTGGTTTTTTTTAAAGATTATTTTTCCCTTCATAAAAATAACATTTATTATAGAAAAAATGTGTTATATACAACTCCACCTTTGAAGCACCGGCAGTGATTTCATTTTAACCATAGACTGTATCTTAGTAGTAATATTTGAAATAATGATAATAGCTACCATATAAAGGCTCACATGTACACCAGGGACTGTCCGAACCATTTCATATACTCTGTCATATTTACAAGTCTATGAGGTAGGACTATTGTGCCCATTTTATAAATGAAGAAATAGAAGTTTCTAGAAGTGAAATAACTTGCCCAAGATCACACAGCTTTAAGTAACCATAAATAAAACTTGGTGGATTATCCCCCACAAATACCAAAATCTTCAACATTTTAAAATGACTACTTATTACAAAACGCGATAGTGATTGACCTTCCCCTGGAGGTTACCTGTGCTTTTGAGATTATGCATTATAAAGTAAGAACAGGTACATAAAAGTTCCACGACCGAAGTCCAAGCCTTGCACACCTTACCTCCTCCTCATGCCCACCGAGCGTCAAATCCCACCAGGTTTCCCCTCCTAAAGCTCTCTCATCCGCCCGTTTCTCTCCGCCACAACTATCACCCCCACCCAAGGGCCTTTCTCTTGTCTGAGCTACTCTAAGGTCCTCCTGCCTGGTCCAGCCAACCTTCCATCTGTTTTCCACTCTGCAGGCAAAACAGTCTTTGCAAATGCAAATCTGATATCCCAGCTTACTCGAATTCTCCAGTTGCTTCCTGCGGCTCTTAGGGTGGAGATCAAATTCTCGAACGTGCCCTGCGTGGCCCTGCGTGGCCCACCCCACCGGCCTCTGCGGCCTCATTTCCTAACGCTTGCCTTTTGCCCTCTGCTCTGGCTGCCCTGCCCTCTTCCATTCCCCCTCACACCCCGTGCTCCCCGCCACAGCACCTGGGCACCTGCCCTTTCTCTGCCGGGACCCTCTTCGCATCCCTTTCCCCCACTTAAACTCCTTTCCTTCTTCAAGTCTCGGCTTAGTGGACATCTCCTTTCTCCAGTGAACTGTGAGGCAGGCATGTTATCTTTTCTTTGTCCACAAGTCGTTCCTCAGGGCCTGGCACCAACAGTGCCTGGCAATGATAAGGATCAATAAATATTGTTGAGTAAACAGTGCCTGATGGAACCATGATTTGGCCATAGTAAGAGTGGTATTTTGCAAAGTGTTATTCTCAGGATACTATTTATGTGAGATGCTAAATTTACTTTAACAAAGGTTGTACCTCCGAATAAGTTTAGGAACTGCTGAGTTTAATGAGTTTCTTTATTACAGGACTTCTCAGGGGTCTTTACTATATTACATACATTCTTCAAGGGAAAAGAACATTTTATGCAGTTGCCCAAATTAATTTGACTTTCAAAATATGTTAGAGGGGTGTTCTAGAGCATAAAGCTTGAGACCGCAGGCTCAAGCGTCAGACTTCCTGAGTTGAATCGCTCATGAGATCTGTGCCTCAGTGTCGTCATCTGTAAGACGGGAGTGATGGTAATAATAGAAGCTGCGTGAGAAATTTATTTTTTAGCGTGGGACAAGTGTTCATAGGAACATTCTTTGGGGAACGTTGGGGAAAAGCAGTAGTCTGGAAGTCTGCAAAGTTGAGTTATGAAGGGCTGTGCAAACTTGGACATCTTCCTAAACTTCTCCAGGGCTTCAGTCCTTCCCTTTACGAAATGAAAGAATTGAACCAGATGATCTCCAGGTCTTTTCTAACTCTAGTATGCTGCAATTAAATCATTAAGTTTCTACAATTAAAACATAGAGAATCATCCTAAATCAGCCTGACATTGTAAATTAAGATGAGTTTCTTTTTAGGACTTCAATAGTAGGCAATTTGCCACTTGGGAGCCTCTGTAAAGACTGTTTGATGGGTTTTAGGAGACTGAAATTAGGAATTACATCTTCTTCCTGAGTGTATCTTTAGGCTTTATTTGGGAAAGGGTACTTACATAACAAATTTTTCTTTCTTCCTCCTCACCTCCCTCTCTTTCTTTCCTTCACTTTTTTTGGATTGACTTCAGGTCATCTCAATGACATTTACAGAGACTACAAATACATATACTGGGCATGTGGCATAATCCTTATAGGCGTCATAGGTGTCACAGATGTCACCTATGACATCATTGCCAAGGGCATCGTTCATCAGCTTGTGGCAAAAGAACAGAAAGCAGAAAAGAAGCAAAAAAGGAAAATAACATGTAGGAGACCAGTGTAGATGTTGCCTAGAAGCCAAAAGAAGTTAGTGAAGCCGCAGAATCCCAGGAGCGAAAGGAACAGGAGAAGGCCCCAAAGAGGAGGACAGTCCAGCCTGGAACTTTGGGTAAACAGAGGCGTTTCTCACAAAGATAGCTGAAATAATTCTACTCACCCGTGTTCTACGTGGTGCTTACTGCAGAGGGTGAAGGTTTGTGTGAAAATTATACCAGCTGCTCACTGATGGGCTTCTTGTTTCACTGTTTTACAGCTGTCCGAAAAAAATATGCCACATCCTTTGGGGAGAGGGAGTTTACAAAGAAAGAGGGAAGACAATACATTTGAAGTCAGATGTTTTGAAATATAAATTACATACAGTATAATTCCATTTGTTAACAGGTCAATGAGATTTGATGAAGGTATACAGTAAAAAAAAAACTACCACCTTACATAGTGAATGATTTTGTTCTCAGGAAATGTACCTGGAAATGTTAAGTACATTAGAGAAAGAAAGAAAGAGAGAGAGAGAGAAAAGAAAGAAAATAATAAATGTCATGAAATCCCAAAAGTTGGTAAATCAGGGTATCTGGGTGAGGCAGTATTTTGGACTTCTTTGTATTGTTTTTGTAATTTTTTTTTTGGAAACTTTCCTGTAAGTTTGAAATTATTTCAAAATTAAAATGAAAAACTATCACCAAATAGAGAACACTCGAACTGCCAAAATAGTTCCTTTGCGGTCAGTCCCCTTCCTTAACCACAGCCCTGTGACAACCACTGATCCAATTTCTGACCCCTATGGTTTCGACTTTTCCAAAATGGAATAAATGGAATCACAGAATATGTAGCCTTTTTGGGTCAGGCTTTATTCCCATAGCCTCATGTTTTATGATTTTTCCATGCTGTTGTGTTTATCCGTAGTTGGTTCCTTCTTATTGCCGTAGTAATTGTGTGGCTGTACCATGGCTGGTGTGCCCACTCACCAGCTGACGGACATTTGTGTTGTTTCCACGTGGGGGCTGTTCTGAGTAAAGCGGCTCTCCACATGGACACAGTAGTCTTTGTGGAGACGTACGCTTTCGTGTCTCTTGGGTAAATGCTTAGGAGTGGATCATATGGGAAGTTGTGTTTAACTTAACAAGAAGCTACCAAATTGTTTTCTAAGTGGCTGTACCATTTTGTAATCTCACCAGCAATGCATAAGAATTGTAGTTTTCCTCCTCATCAGCGCTTGGTGTTGTCACTCTTCTCAACGCTACCGTTCTAGCAGGTGTGTAGTGTGTGATTTTAGCTGCCATCGCCCTGATGGCTGATGAACTTTTCATTTGCTTGTCATCTTATTATCTTTAGTGAAAGCCTTGTTTTTAAATTCTGACATTTAACAGTGTTGTGAAGATATTAAGTGCCTTGAGCTTTTGTCTTTTGAACCCTTTAGGAGCCTTGTGCTGGCATATCTGACAGTGAAATAAACTATAAATCGAAAATTCTTAAATGTGCGACAATGTATTTAGATAAATGTTTATGAAGTCAAATAGAATGGAAAGAACCTATGTCACAAGCATGGTACAATGTTAAGTTTAAAAAGCAGAACATAATCTAGTTAGATCATATATATATACATACACACACACACACACATATATATACACACTCTCAGGGGTAAAAAACAGTGTAGGAAATAAATGCAAAAATTCTAACTATAATTGTATTGGGAAAAAGGTTTTTTTTTCTATAGTCCAATTTTCCTTAATGTGATTGTTACCTTTTTACTAAAAGTGTTTAAGGAAGCACATATTAAGAGTTTCCAGGGGAAAAGTGAATAGATGTGAAATAGAAGAGTTTTGACACAAGGAAGTTGTCTCCTGAGAGAACAAAGCTGATGGTTACCATAAGCAGGTTATTTTTCTTTGCTTCTTCAAGAGCGGCACTCTGGTGACAGGGAGGTGAGCGTGACATAGAACTCAAGAGCACGGTGGCCGCCAGCCGTGAGCTGGCTGGTGCTCTAACAATTCCGAGGAGCGTGGCACGTCTTCCTGGAGTCAGTGCTCCTGGCAACGCAGGCCTGTGCGTGCCCTTCTGGTCATCAGTCGGCGGCAGGTGAGGATTTAGTGCGGGAAGCCAGGGCACTCGGCACGTCCCCACATCACAGTGTCCTGCTTGTCCTCGAGCATCTTCTTACTGATAGGAGCATCAAACACAAATACACCGAGGTCAGAAAAAGTCAGGGTGATGTGGGCCGAAGGAAGAAGTCTGCCTTTCCACAGAGCCACGCAAGGGGCACGACTGACACTTCCGTGCACCAGCTCTAAGCCCTGTTCTAGGCCCTGGGGATTCAGCAGGGATCAAAGCACAGCTGGCCGTGTGCCCGTGGATCTTCCTTTCTAGTAAGAGAAGACAGACAACAAACAGTGAGTTATAAGGAAAACATGGATATGAATAGATTCAGGATTAGCATCCACCCATCCACCCACCCACACACCCACCCACACACCCATCCACCCACCCATCCAAACAGCATTTTGGGGAGTGTCTATGTTCCTCTGGATAGGAGGGAGATAGCAGTGAACAAAATGAAGTTCCTGGTCCCCGGAGCTTCTAGTCTATTGGGCGACGTGGGAGCACATGAAAATGGGGTTAACCCAATCTTGGGAGGGTCTAAAAATATCTAAGGTATATTATTCTTGAGCAGGTAACTTTTCTTTCTTTTTTTTATAATAGCAAAATGTCTTTGTATTGGTTTATTTTCAATTTAATACATCAGGAATAGAGATTTACAAAAAAGAAAAAAAGCTTCTTTCAACAGGTGAAACCTGAAGCAGGTCCTAGGGCAGCAGCTGGTCACTCACTTGTGTCTCACTCCAGGCAGGGCATCACAAAACGTGTTACTTGGATCTCCACCTCACCTTTCTTCTCTTTCATTTCACCCCACACATCCGCTTCTTCTGCCACTTTGCCCTTGTGAATCCAGGTGCCACGAGGTGAGCTGGACTGCCCACAGCTATCAACTACTCAGGAACAGAAAATACCCCAGGTGGCAAGAGGAAAAGCCAGGTAACTTTTCTGAACCTCACTGATTAAATAAGCAATATAATTGTGGTAGGATGAAATGCAAACATACACAGTATATTGTTTGAGTAGTTTAAATAATGCAGTTTTAATAATAAAGTTTGAATTTACTTTAACATCTTGCAATGCAGTGCTGAAAGCATCAGTAAATTGTCTTTAACCAGAACAAAAATAAAGAACTGGTAATATTTACACAGATCTTCATAGTTTACAAAGTCCTTTTACAATCTGTCACATAATCCATGCAAAATTCCAGGGGGGTGGGTATAATTTAAAAACACTGACCCCTCTAAAGGCAATGTGGTGTCTTGGATTGGATCCTGGAATTGAAAAAGGATCCAATATTGCTGCTATCGGCTCACAATAGGTCCGCACGAAGGGAAGGCAGCATATAATTTAAAGATATAAAGGACAGAGAGAGAGCCACAAGAGAGGAGATAAAGATGGGACCAGGGGACTCACACCTTCTGGAACTGAGTGCCTCAACCCTAGTTTCCACATGGTATTTATGTGGAAACCAATGAGCAGCTGTTTGCTATCAGAACTGCAACATCATCTACAATAATAGGAAGCAACTGCAACATCTACAATAATAGGAAGCAACAAATTAGGTAAGCCAGTTTCCCACAACATAATATCCTCTAGTTTGGTTAATAGGACTGGACTGGTGTTAATTTCTTCACTTTGACAAATATACCATGGTTAAATAAGAGGTAAACATCAGAGGAAGCTGGGTGAAAAGTGTATGGGAGGAGCAGATATGGCTCAAGCAGTTGGGTACCCGCCTCTCACATGGGAGGTCCTGGGTTCAGTTCCTGGTACCTCCTAAAGAAGATGAACAGATACAACGAGCAGACAACAAACAGACACAACGAGCAGACACAGTGAGGAGACAATGAGTGGAAACAACAAGCTGACAGATGAGGGAGCCATCTTGGAGGGGGGGACGTATATGGGAACTCTGCCCTTTCTTTGCAACTTTTCTGTAAATCTAAAATTTATTTTTTAAATAAAAAGTTTAAAAAATGATTACAGACTCCTTAGTAGGGCCTTCATCCTAGCAGGACATCTACCCTGCTGTCAAAGCAGGACTGTAGACAATTCAAGCTAAAGGTTATGATGGACGGAAGCTTTGGAAACAAATCCAAGAATGGAAGCGGCCAGGATCCTGGGTAATCCTGCAGGGTGGCTAATGGCCAAACCGATCACTCAGGTCTACACCAAAATGAGTAAGACGGTTGCCGGTGCCCAAAGAATTCACAGTTAAATCTATGATCCTTTTCCTTGACTTCAAAATTCATAATGTGACTTCTTCATGTACAGATTTCTTTCCCAAATATGCTTTACTGATTCCAGAATTAAAAGAGCCAGTTTTTGCCAAGCTTGCTCTGGCTGGGTCTCCAGGGAAACTGGCCGGCAGCCGTTAAAAAGCCAGAAGGGGACCTGGGCTGGGATTATACCTGGTGTGCTGAGAATCTGTCTATGTGTGATTGGCAAGAGCAGGTTCATTCCGGGTGTTTTTCTTTTGTTGCTGGGTTTTATTCTCTGTCGCTTGTGTGTGTGCGCATGTGTCAGGATATTATCTGAGAGAGGATGGGGAGGAAAAGATCCGAGTGCTTTTCTCTAACACTGTAATTCTGATGCTTTTCACATGAGAAGCTATGGAAACTTTTAGTAACAGCTATTGCCCTAGTCCTAGGACCATGTAAATTCCCAGCATGATCCAGTTTCTCAAATGCTAAGAATGTGCTGAGCACAAACCAAGGAAGACTGGGGACTGCAGAGGGTAGTTTTCTAGTTTTCTGAGCCAGGAGCTTGGGAGGGGTCCTAAACTCCTACCTATGCACCCACCCTACCCCATTCCTCTGACAGCTTTTTTTTTTTTAAGATTTGTTTATGCACGCCCCCACCCCCAGCCCCCCGTTGTCTGTTCTGTGTCTATTCTGTGTGTTCTTTTGTGACTACTTGTCTTCTCTTTAGGTGGCACTGGGAACCGATCCTGGAACCTTCTGGAGTGGGAGAGAGGCACTCAATCTCTTGTGCCACCTCAGCTCCCTGGTCTGCTGTGTCTCTTACTGTCTCTCCTCTGTCTTTTTTTGTTGCGTCATCTTACTATGCCAGCACTCTGCTCAGTATCTCGACACCCAGAGCAGCACTCTGCTCGGGCCCGCTTGCCACATGGGCCAGCTTGCCTTTACCAGGAGGCCCTGGGAATTGAACCCTGGACCTCCCATATGGTAGACGGGAGCCCAATCGCTTGAGCCACATCTGCTTCCCCTTCTTGCATCTTTCTAATCAGTTACCATTACTTACAGATTGCTCCGTCGCAGCATTTCCCATATCTTCTTCCTTCTCTCCTGCTAAAGCTTTGGCTCAAGCCCTCATAATGCCTCATCAGGATTCCTGCAATAACCTTCTTGCGACTATCCAACCTTGTCTCACTCACCACTTACAGTCCATCTTCAACACTGCCCCTGTCAAAGTATATTTTTTGAAGTTAAAAATATGACTCTCAAATCTGTAGTGAGCATGTGTTAACAATATATTTAATTCATTAATAAAGAAACTGGCAGAATGGGTAATATAGTTCAACGGAGGATTCAAGAGACTATACATAGTCAAAGGAAAACAGTGCTGCCAGAAGACTGCAAACTTACAGATTCAAGAGCATTAACCTCGGGGGTTATGATTTTCACTGGACAAGGAGTTGTTTGCATCTCTGCAAGGCAACAATGTACAATGGAACATGTCACGTGCCAAAGTCTGAGCCTTAACAACAGTGAAGAGTAAGACAACAAAGGAGCAATTCCAGGATGCCTCTGAAAGAGTACATAGTCATCCTTTTGCCTTCTTGCCAAGTTCCAGATAATTCTGTGTGACACTGACAAAGTGGTCTTTCTAAAAAAGCCAAGTCCATAGGTATTATTTATTTTATTTTCAACAAATGTGTGCTGTGTCTATCACTTGAAACAAAAGCAATTTAAAAAATAAAAATATAATTTCAGCACTTCCCTGCTTATAATCAGAATAAACTTCAGCTCTGCCTGACCCACAAGGCCCCCTGGCTCAGCGCCTGTCTGTTTCTCCAGCCTCGCCTCTCTCGAACCTTACCATTCTGTGAGTGTACAGCCCTGCCTGGACTTCCCGGTCTCCTCCGTGCTTTCTTCTCGGCCTGGGTTGTCCATCCATCTCCACTCTCCCTCACCAGCTCCTTCACTGCCTTTGGACTACAGCTTGCAAGCCTCGCATCACGCTCTGTGGTGGCTTTACTGTCTCAGGTTAGCGAAGGGGAAATTACTTTCCACAGAACTCCCTTCCCTGTAAGAGGAATGAGATTCCAGCTAAACTGAGGTTGGAAGTGAGGGACCAGCATTCCTTTTGAGGCTGGTGTGGGACACAGGAGCTGTGGCGATGCTGTGGCTCACTGCTCAGCCTGCTGGTGAGGCGCAGCGGCCAGACGCCCTGCCCCTCCAGCTTCCACAGTCTCTCCTTCTTCAAAGCCAGGGGCAAGTGTGTCTGCAGCTCCATGCCAGTGGGCACCAGCTTCTGCTCCAGGTCATCCAAGTCATCGAGACTGGAAAACAGCTTGTCCTTGCTCTTTCCGCTTCGCTTCCCTCTTTCCTTCCCTGCAGACATAGCAGAAATTCCTGGCCCAGATGGAGAGTCAACAACTCCCATAAAGGGAGCCGATGTGGCTCAGGGGTTGAGCACCAGCTTCCCAAACGCAAGGTCCTGGGTTCAATCCCCGGCCCCAGTAACTAAAAAAAAAAAGAATTCTTCAGTTCCCACAATTTTAGAAGGTCCCATTTCTATACTAAACCCTTTATTTCATATTACCAGTAGTGCTTCTGCTGCTCTCCACAAGATACACTCCCCAATTTACATAAACGGCCCCTTGTGGGTTCTTACATCGCCTCACGGGTAGAGAGCAGGGGTATTAGGTTATGAACCCTGATGTTCAATTCCAGCTCAGACCCTTACCAGCTGGGTTCTGGGAAAGTTATTTAGCCTCTGTAAGTCTCAATGTCTATAAACGTGTGATACAAGAAACAAAATTAAGGGCCCACCTGTGGCCAACCATGCCTCGCCCTTCCCAGGTGTCATTTTGTTTGCACCCATGGCTACTGATATCCTTGCCTGATGGCCAGGCCTCAAACTATCCCTATCACATAATGTACCCCAAGACTCCCCTCCCCAATAACCTGAGCCTTGCCTGGTTTCACGGGGAAGTGGGGGGGTTGTAAGTTAAAATTAACACCCTCCACCATATACCTGACTTCTTAACTGCTGAAATGCCACCCCTACAACCCTATGAGGGGTGGACTCCCTGGGCCCACCGGCCCTTCCGCGGCTCCCCGCCAGCCGGGGGGAGCCCGCCCTCCTGCCGGGGCCTTCAGGCCTGCCCCTTGTCTCTGGTAGGACGTTTCCTCCATCCATCTCTGGCCTCACTCATCCTCGCTGCTCCTGATTATATCCACGTGAGGACCCTGACGCCCCAGCTGGTGTGTGTTTGGGGGTGCAGATCATCTGGGGTGCTCACATAGGCACTGCCTATTTTAGTTATGCAAATTTAAGTTGTGTTCAAAATAAAGCTAATCAAACTGGCATAGGATAATTTTTTAAGAAACATAGCCAATTCATGGTAGTAAATATTAAACTTTAATGTCAATAGGAAGCTAGGAAATTAATATGCATTTGGTGAGGAATTAATGGAATTTTGGGAAACTGTGTAAAGGACCTATCTTTTTTTTTTTTTTTTTTTTCAGCAGTTCCCTGTCCTGGGCAGAGTTTTTGACCATTATAGGGAATATTTTCTCATCCCTGTACATATGTGTTGTTAGATGTCATTGTAAAGTTGTGTTTTGAAATTTCTTTCAAGGCGAATAAAGTTCTCCCAACTATTTAACAACGACAACAATGAAAAGATCCTTACAACACAGCTGGCATGGTCTGCAGGGTCGGTCTAGTCACCGCGGCTCAAGATGCCAGCAGCGATCACACTAGCGCCTGATTAACAGCCTGGCTTTCCCGCCTGGGCGAGGCTGGCCCGCAGCGCCTCTGCGCACGCCCGAAGGCCTGCGCGCTGCGCGGCGCTGCTTTGTCCCCCGCCTTCGGCGCTGTCACGGCTTCCTACCCCTAATAGTGGGTTTTCTGAGTCCGGTTCCGAGAACTCGCCGGGGCCCCCCAAGCAGCCTCGCTGGCCCTGGGGGCTCCCCTCCAGAGCGCCCAATCAGGCTCTCGACTCGCAGAGGCCTCCGGCCGGCAGGTGGAGTTCACGGCCGCCAGCGGGTAGAGGACGAGCGGCCCGGGGCAGGGTCGGGTCAGGCCGCCGCAGCGAGAGCAGGGGGGCCCCTGCGCGGGCCTGAGGGGGTCCCCGCGGCTGGGAGTCCCGGCCACGCGTCCCTCTCAACCCACTTCCCTCCTGCACCCCTCCTGGGCAGGGGGCCTCCCCTCCACCGGAGCTACCAGGGCGCCTCGAGGGGGCGCTGCCGCGGGGCCGGCGACCCTCCTTCGCCGCCGCCCCGCCCGCGGTTCCGACGGTGCGGCCAGGGCGGGTCAAGGTCAAGGGCGCGGGACCGGCTGGAGGGCGGGGCAACAGGCTGACCTCCTCTGGAGTCTTTGGCAGCGCTCTATGGGGTGCTCCTGCCCAGACCTGGGGGCTGGCGAGGGGGGTGCTTCCAAACCGCCACCCGCCACCGTCGCCCACCTGGGCGCTGACCGTGCCCTCCTGTGATGCTGACCAGGAAATGCTGGAGCCGAAGCCACCGCCCTGCGATCAGTGGGGAAGTGCCTCGCCAGTGCTTCCGGAACAACTCAGAGGGTTAAGACCCTCCGTGGCAAGCAGGAGCCTAGTGTGACCTTTGGCAAGTTACTTGATCTTTCTGTGCCTCCATTTTCTCATCTGTAAATTGGGGTTAATGTTTGTACCTACTACATAGCCTAGCGCCCAGTAGATCAAAGTGAGCCTTCAGGAAATGGTAGTATTTTATCATTGTTGCTAATAACCTCCAGAGTTATTGTCTGGGCTAAACAGCTCCAGCATGTTGCACTGTCTTCTAGATCATCTGAACAGAGACTGCTGTCACGATCGCTCTGTGCTACCAGCATGTCGGGTCTCTATACCTGATCCCTTGAATTACACACATTTGTCTAAATGGCTGTGTGAGGGCTCGTAAGGAGCAAAGTGCACGTGCTTTATGAGAGCTATTTACTCATATCCAGATCCTGGACTGTGTTCCAAATACCCGGGATTTCTGGAAACATCTGCATCTAAGTGAGTCATTACAAAAATCAAATATTACCAGCAGTTTGAAGTTAATTTTACAAATACTTTTCTTTCTGTCCTACCATCCATTTAGCTTACGGATACTAAATACTAAAGGACTCCTTGGACAAAATGTAGTTTAGTTTTATTTGGGGAAACCCAGGAGAGGAGCATTCCTAAAGCACAAGAATGAGACTTTTAAATCAGTAATTGTTTTTCCTTTAATGTCCTTTCCCTAGAGCCGATGCTGAAAAGGCAGCAGATAAACACGCACGTGAGATCACAGAAGAGGGCTCCATGTGCATAAAGGGACACGCGGGCACGTTTGCAGCTCTGTGCCCACGTCACCCTCTCTCTCCTCCTCCCACCTGCACACCTGACCGCGCCGGCCCAGCTCGGTCGGTCACCACCCAGTCAACAGCATTCCTCCCTCCAGCGCTGGCCCAAGACTTCCTCTTCCAGTGGTTCTAATCCCATAGTATTGTCCCGAGATGATCCCTGGGAGAGAGGAAAGACTTCCAGCGAGCAGATAAAGTCAAGCATGCAGGCTCCACTCCCATGTCCACTATAAAGTTGTGGTTTTCTAAAAATCTCTTCAGTCCAAAGTTAACCTTTATTGAATATGACCACTGAGAGTTGGCCTCCTGTCTAAAGGTACGTAAACACTCTGAAAAAAAAAAAAAAAAGACCTTGTTTTTGATCAGACTGTTCAAAAGGAAGTGTTTTGTGGGTAAAGGTTCACTATGCTAAACAATAGAAACATTCAAGAGTAGGATATGGGCTCTCCTCTTAAAGAGAAGGTCCTCATTCACTTTTTTTTAAAGATTTGTTTTTATTTATTTCTCTCCCTTCTTCCCTCCACCCCTCCCCCATTGTCTGCTCTCTGTCCATTTGCCGTGTGTTCTTCTGTGTCTGCTCGCATTCTTGTCAGTGGCACAGGGAATCTGTGTCTCCTTTTGTTGTGTCATCTTGCTGCATCAGCTCTCCATGCGTGTGGCACCACTCCTGGGCAGGCTGCACTTCTTTTGCATGGGGCGGTTCTCCTTGTGGGGTGCATCCTTGTGCGTGGGGCTCCCCTATGCAGAGGACACTCCTGTGTGGCAGGGCATTCCTTGCGTGCATCAGCACTGCACGTGGGCCAGCTCATTACATGGGTCAGGAGGCTCTGGGCTTGAACCCTGGACCTCCCATATGGTAGGCGGACACTATCAGTTGAGCCAAATCAGCTTCCCGTCATTCACTTCTGCTAGCCTCCTTCAGAGGAGGCAACACGGATGCAACCTGGCTTACTGCTCAGAATATTTTACCTATTGATCTTTGATAGCAGGAAACTCTATTAGAAGCTAATATGTTCAGCAACTGGGTATTTATCTAGGTCTCAGAAAAGTTGGGAACAAATTTCAGGAGGCTTGCTCTTCACTTGGCAAATAACCTTCTCAATCATCTTTAATAATTAAAAAGCAAAAGGAAAAGAGTGGCAGGAACTTTTCTCACGCCCATGGTTCTGTAGCCATCTTACTATTGGTTATACTAAAAACTGCCCAGAACTGGAAAAGACAAGATAGCCAATCTCTCATCCCCTGATATAAACTTTACTTTTGAACTTTTACTCTAAGAGGCATAAAATTTGTTAACGAGCCTCTAAGTTAGGGGAGGCCAAAGTTCATTTCTATTTCAAGCGTATGAAGGTGATTAGATGCCAAATTACCCATGAGGGCCCCGATTTTGCATATTTTATCTCACAAATGCTTAACTCCTCAGATCGTGAAGTTCAGAAAATGTTTCGTTTGGAAAATATGATTATTATAGCTATAGCCTCATAAACTCATAACTGCTGAAACTCCACCCGTGCAGCGCTGCGAAAGGCTGGGTCCTCGGCCCTAGAGGCTCTTCTTTGGCTCTCCACCCACTTGGTTGAGTCTGAGCTCGCGACGTGACCTGTGAGTACTAATAAACTTTTCTTTCATACATCTCTGGTGTCACTTGTATTAGTCAGGGTTCTCTAGGGAAACAGAAGCAACAGGAGATATCTGTAAATAGCAGGAGATTTATAAGATTCTCTCACATGGCCATGGGGATGCACAAGTCCAGGTTCCGCAGGAGGCTGCAAACCAGGGGCTCCGATGCAAGTCCGATGAAGGTCCTTGATGAGTTTCCGGGAAACGTTGGCTGTCCAAAGACAAGCTGGGAAATTCTCTCCAAATGCTGAAATCACTTCCCCTTTTAAGGCATTCAACTAGTTGGATAAAGCGTCACTCATTGATGACGGCCAACTCCTTGGTTGGTGTAGATATAATCAGGCATCTATGCAGTAAACTCACCGGTGACTAAAGCCCATAAATGTCCTTATATTACAGTTAGCCCAATGCTTGCTTGACCAAACAACTGGGCACAATTGCCTGGCCGAGTTGACACATTAGCCTCACTATCACACTTGCCCTTGCCATGGCTGACTACCGATATATAGTTCCTTATAGCACAATCTATAACATGGGAATATTAGCAGTAACAGAACTCCCTCATAGGGTTGCCATGAGAAGTAAATAAGGCAATGGCAGTACAATCCTTAGCACAGTTCCTGATCTAGTATAAATGCTCAATATTATTATTGTCATTACCTCTAGCATAAATAGCATTTATTGAATTAACTTGCTTTTCTGAGCCACCATCATCACACACACCAGACTGTGAAATTCTTGAGACAATGGACAAAGACAAACATCCCTTTTGGCTGGAGAGCTGGGGAAGCTTCCTGGAACAGGTGACATTTGAGCCAGGTGCTGAAGTCCTGGATTGGAATGGGTATATACGAAGGATGGTATTTCTCCTGGATAAGGAAAAAACAGAGATAGGGACCTCAGTAGAACTGATTGGATTGTGAAATTGTGCAAATTATCTTAATTAAGCTAGCATTTGTTAACAGACTTCGTATCAGGCTCTGGGCAAGGCTAGGAAGGTAGAAAACCAAAAGGGGCGGTGGACTTGGCCCAGTGGTTATGGTGTCCGTCTACCACATGGGAGGTCCACGGTTCAAACCTCCTTGACCCGTGTGGAGCTGGCCCATGTGCAGTGCTGATGCATGCAAGGAGTGCCCTGCCATGCAGGGGTGTCCCCCCCGTAGGGGAGCCCCATGCGCAAGGAGTGTGCCCTGTAAGGAGAGCCACCCAGCACGAAAGAAAGTGCAGGCTGCCCAGGAATGGCGCCGCTGACACAAGATGACGCAACAAAAAAGAAATCCAGATTCCCGTGCCGTTGACAACAGAAGCGGACAAAGAAGATGCAGCACATAGACACAGAGAACAGTCAACCGGGGTGGGGGGGAAAGGGGAGAGAAATAAATAAATGAAAAAAAAATCTTAAAAAAAAAAAGAAAAGAAAAGAAAACCAATAGGAAGCTCTCATTTTTAATGTAATATTTTGTGTGATCTCTGTATCTTTAAAAAAAAGATAATAAAGTGAGAAAAAAAAAGCTCTCAATCTTCCATTCTCAATATAGTGTTATGAGAACCCTAAAAATCCAGGAGCCTAACTTCAGGGGCTCGAGTGAATTAAGGGCAGAGTGTTTTCCCAGGCCCAGGTCTGCTGAAGGACAGAAGACAAAGGAGATCACTGTGGGCCTATGGCTGCCTTGGAGAAATGAGAAAAGAAGCATCTGTGTTCTACAGCCACTGCCAGATCCCAGTCCCTCCCTCTCCTCCTTTGGCTAAGCATGGATTAGTAGAGAGTAGGAAGTGATGTGTTCATTCCCTAAGCCGAAATCTCCAGGAATTAAGGCCCCGACTATAGAAGAGACCACCAAAGTCTGGCAGAGATAGCGTAGCCAAAATTATCACAAAGAAAATGGTATTCATTGCCTAATGATAATGTGTTGAAAGGGGGAAGAGTCAACAAGGAAACTCAGGAAAACGTTTTCTTCCCTGGCATGTGAGCTCCATGAGGCAGGGACACTGAGGACCTGACTATTCTAGGCCTGATGTGCAGCCAAGAGTGTGATCTATAATAGCACTCAAATATTGGTTGAATGCATAAAATAATGCTTGAATGGAGACTCAGAGGCCAGCCTCTCCACTGGCTGCCTTGCTCGGTCCCCTCAAATGCAGTCAGCCAACGTCTGGTGTCATTTAAACATTTGAAGCACCTGCCAACTCCTTATGATTTATGTTTCTCCTCACTACACTTGCCCCTGACCCCACCCCCTGGTTCTATCAGCCTAGAGGGAGAGTGAGCTCAGCATGCAACAAGGAACATTCCAGTTCCTTGATACTCTTCCTGTAAAGTCACTTCTTGGCGACCTGGGACATGGCCTCAGATGATGTGAATGGTCACTCCTGTCAGGCTCTCCAGCTCCATTCAGCTCTGAGGTTCTGACAAGACCAAACCACTGGATGTTCTCCAAGGCGGTGCCACCCAGCTGGCCTCCCGACCCAGGGGCCTGCTGACACTCCACCTCACCACTCACCTCTTAACTCTGCACTGACTGCTGATGTCTTTCTCCAAACTCTCCTAACTTGGGTTGGCAAACCCTGGCCCAACCACTGGAGGTGGCTCTCTCAGGCCCACACATCCCATTCAGGTAATTTAGAACCAGTAATAACTAAAAAGTGGAGTTACCTGCCATAAAACACAACACAACAGTGGCGGCACATGGAATCACCACACGGTTCCCACAGGTCTTTATTTCCTTACGTTGCTTTGAGCCACTGTCTAGTGTCCTCTCCTTTCCATCTGCAGAACTCCCTTTAGCATTGCTCGTAGGGCAGGTCCAGTGGTGATGAGCTCCCTCAGCTCTGTTTATCTGGGAATGGCTTCCTCTCACCCTCATTTTTGAAAGAGAGTTTCACCAACTATACAATTCTTGGCTGACAGTTGTTTTTCTTCAGCACTTTAACTATTGCAACTCAGTGCCTTCTTGCCCCCCTGGTTTCTGATGCGAAATCAGCCCTCAGTCTAATTGGGGCTACCTTGTACCTAACTCATTGCTTTTCTCTTGCAGCTTTCAGAACTCTGTCCTTGTCCTTGGCATTGGACGGGCTAGCTACTGTGTACCTGGCCCATCACTCCGACCCCAGCTGCCACCCCCTCCACACATGCACACCTCAGTCACAACACAAACTACCCCCACGCTGACATAGGTAAGTGCGACGTCCTCAGGGGCTGCAAGTCACTGTGTTTCCATGGGCCAGAGGTACCTCACACCAGCTTTCAAGGCCTGGCCTCACAGGAAACCTGGAAAGAGGGGCTGGTTTGTGGGGAGGCAGGATGCTCCCCTGCCTTCCTCTCCCTCCCCAGAAGGCCTCCTCCCTGTCCTCTTCTGTTCCAGCCTCCCTCAGCCCCACATCTCGTAGCAGTGTTGGCCCTGCAGTCTCCCTGCCGGGATCCTCAGCTTTTTCCTCTCCTGTACACAGGCGGCCTCTCCTCTGCCATCTCTACCAGGGTGTCGTGGCTGTGCCACAGCCTGCCTCCCGGGTTCCTTTCCCTCTTTTTCTCTGAAGTTTTTCTCATTTACATTCTAAAATTCAAATATTCTATTTATGTGCAAGAGTATGTATTGGTTATGTAATGCTGTGTAACAAATTACCCCCCAAACTTTAGTAGCTTGAAACAGCAATGCTTTATTACCTCACGCAGTTTCTGAGGGTGGGGAATCTTGGAGCAGCTCAGTCTCAGGGTGCTGTGTGAAGTTGCAGGACGCTGGCTGGGGCTGCGGTTGGATCCCCTCCAAGCTCAGCGTGTGGCTGTCAGCAGGAGCCCTCAGTTTCTTGCCAAGGGCCCTCTCCAGAGTGCTGCTTCAGACAGGGCAGGGGCCTCCCCCAGAGCGAATGCTCCAAGAGAGCGAGCCAGAGAAACTGAAAGAGAAGCCAGTGTCTTTTAAAACCTAATCTTGGAGGTGACTCATTATCGCTTTGCACATTTTATTGATCACACAGGTCAACCTTGACAAGATGGGCAGGGATATGAATTCTAGGAGGTGAGTTTCATCGGGATCCTCCTTAGAGGCTAGTTGCCACAAAGCACACTTAACGAAATGCTAGTTATGAAACAAAATAGGGTCAACACTCATCAACCCACTGGTCATGTAAGAACTAGAGCGGCACCTGCAACTTGCATCTGCCGGTGTGTTCCTTTTCATCCACCCCTCACCTGCCTGTGTAAAAGGAAATCACTCTCCTGAATTTTGTGTTTATCGTTCCCTTGATTGAAAAACCCACGTTTTGCCACGTAGGTACATATGCTGAAATATACAAGTGCTTGGTTTTTCTTTTTTTGATCTTTATATTCTACAGTTAGCTGTGTGTGGTTGGGTGGTACCCCCTCCTCAGAGCCTGCCTTTGGTTCCCCCACTCTGGAAGTAGGAGCTGCTTCCTGTACTTCTTATTTCTATAGTGTTCTTTATTTATCCATTTATCCATTCTCCTGTCAGTGGATGCTTGAGTTGTTTCGTTTTGTTTTGAGGTACCAGGGTCAAGACTGAGCTCAGGACTTTTGTAAGTGGGAAGCCAGTGCTCAACCTCTGAGCCACAACGGCTCTCCTTCTTTTTTTCATTCATTTTCATTTTTTCAGGAGGCACGGGAACAAAACCCCGGACCTCCCACGTGGGAAGCAGGCGCTCCCTCGGTGCCTGCAGTACACATCCCCCGGTGCAAGAGTTTCTGCTGACAAATCCCTAAGAGTAGATGCTGGCCCTAGGGTTTGCAAACATTCCATTTTACAAGGTAACGTCACAGCTTTTTCCAAAGTGGCTGCACCAATTTACACTCTCACTAGCAGCTCATACAAAACCCTGCTGATCCGCAGCCCCTCCCCGAGGCACGAGGCCCCTGGGGGCCGGGAGGTGGAACCCGGTCTGGCAGGGAGGGAGGCTGAGGGGTGGGAGGCGGCAGTGGGAACACCGGGCACCCATGGGCCCCAGCTCAAGCCAGCCAGAGGAGCTTTCCTGCCCCTCGGGCAGGCTGAGGCTGCCGCGCTCTGGGAAGGCTCCCCTAGAGGGGCCCACCTTTGCACCCGTCTTCCTCTGGGGGCCACAGAAACCCATTCCCGCCCCCCCCCCCCCTGCAGTGAGGATCTCCCGAGAGTCCTAACGAAGAATCCCACCCCTCCCTAAATACCACGTGGTCCTGCGCCCTGCTCTCCAGCGGCCGCCGCGCAGAGCCTCCGTCAGGCGCGCACCCACAGGAGGGACACGTGTTACCTGCCGTGGAGACGGGGAAAAGGAACCAGGCGTCTACGTTTTATCAGGGCCCTGCGTGAGGAGAGTGGGCGAGCCTGTTTCTCGGGGTTCATTGTTGGCAACCGAAGCGAAGGCCTGGGTGCCAGGGCAGCCTGCCGCCCCAGCGGGGCCTCCTCCCCCGGGGGCGGGAAGGGGAAAGCCGGAGGCCACGCGCCTCCGGGACCCTGACCGCTCCCCTCGGGAGCTGCTCCAGGGCAGTCACTCAGAAACCGGGGCAGGCCCTCCGCCCTCAGACCACCTCGGGCCTCCGCCTTCAGACCACCGCCTCACCTGGCTCCCCGCTGCCTGACTTGGCGCCGCTGGCATCGAGGTAGGGCTGTGACGCGTGGCCAGGACGCCGCCTCCAGGACGGCCTCCGCTGAAGGATCGTGCGTCACGCCGCCCTCCCGGGCCAGCCCGCACCCCGCGACTGACCGCAGGGCCCATCCCGGCTCAGCCCCCTCACCCCGCTCCAGCCCAGCTGCTGTCCCCTCCGCTCCACAGGGAACGCCCTACTGCGTGTCCCTCTCAGGGTTTGCTTCTTGGGCGTGGTTCACAGCGGTGGGCAGATGCTGCGGGGGCGGGAGCGGGTGTGGTGCAAGCGGTTGAGCACCTCCTTCCCACACGGGGGCCCAGGTTCGAATCCCAGTGCCTCCTTAAAACAAACAGAAAACAAGAAAAACAAATCAAGAAAAACCAATTCAGGGGAGCCCATGTGGCCCAGTGGTTGAGCGCCTGCTTCCCATGTCCCGGGTTCAGCCCTGAGGACCTAAACAATATGCTGTGGGAGAGGAAACAAGAAGAACAGGTTCAGAAGAGGTTTTAAAAATCGGTTTTAATGAGGCATCCATGGATAAATAAATATTTCCTACCCATTTGAGACTCCTGTTTATAACCTGGGTGTAATAAGGAAACATATTCTAGAAATAAAGGTAAAGAAGTATAAATTAAAAGTCTATAGAGCCATTTTAAAAATGCTGTGGGAGGGGTGCATGGTAAGCAATCTACAATTCTCAGAATCAAGTTAAAGGAACAACAGAGACCTTCTAGTGCAGCCTCCCTCCCCGTACAGCAGTCCCACTTTAACACCCCAGAGCCAGCTAACGGGGGGCTCAGGCTGAAGGCCGATGGTGAGGGGCCCCTCGGCTCATGGAGCAGCCTGGGCCGCCCCATGCACCGGAAGGCTCCCCCGTGCTGCTCGGCCTCACTGTCCCGTCCTGCCAGCCCCTGCCCCTGCCTGGCCGGCCAGCCCATGAAGCACCACCTCACACGAGTTCAGGGACGCAGGGGGGTCCACACACATCCCTGAAGCCCACCTGGACCTTTCCTGGGGCTGGGACACAGCCCACGGGCGACACTGCCCACCCCTTCCTCCAGGGCTCAGGGTGCTGAGAGAGGTTCAACTATTTGCGTATAGAGAGGCCAGGACTCAGGAATGATTTTGAGAAGGAAAATGGTTTATTGACGGCCGGTCGGACTTGGGAGTTTTCTGCTTCGAACCCGAGCCCGGGACAAGATTTTCAGCTTCCTTTTATACAGGGTGGGGAGTCAAATGGTGCTTTTATCAAAGAAAACTAGTTTCTTTGTTAGTTAAGTCTTTGCCTGAGTACCAGGTAGGTTTTGAATTAACATATCGCCCACACCTCAGGTGAGCTTGAATTAGCATCTTGCCCACATTCCGTCTGGATGCAACCTTGACTACACATTCAGTCTTACATCCTTTCTGAACATTCAAAGCCCATATCACTTAACTGGATTTCTAGAGACTAGGCACACTTGGATACAGAATTAGATGATTTTGAATTTATGCACAGGCTGTATTATATTTCCCATTTGAGGCCAAGTCCAAGTTTCCTTGAGTTTTGGCATCACTACCATCAGAGTTTGCATTGCTAAATTGCTTCCTGGGACTGGAGTCCTTGTCATGGTTACCAAGGGCTGTGATGTGGGCTCTGGGTGGGAGGCTCTTTGTCTCTTCAGAGATAACCTAAACTATCTGTGACTTGTGGGTATGGGGTGATAAAAGGCTGCAGTCCTGCCCTTGGTGACCATGGCAAGGACTCCAGTCCCAGGAAACAGTTTAACAATGCAAGGTCCATAAACTTTAAGTATTCAGGGGAAATGCAAACAAAATATGTTAAAAGCTTATCTAGAATGCCTGTGGTCCATGCTAAAAGCTTACCTAAGATGTGGAAGATATATTTGCTAATTCAAGCCTATTGAGAACTGAAACAAAAGGACCTTTTGGCCTTTCCTCTCTGTATAAAAGGGACTCAAAAATCTTGTTCTGGGCTCGGGATTGAAACAGAAAGCTCCTGAGTCCGGCTGGCCATCAATAAACCATTTTTCCTTCTCAAAATCATTCCCAAGTCCTGGCCTCTCTATACGCAAATAATTGAATCTCTCTCAAATTCTACAACATTTTTGGCAACCACGAAGGGACAGCAAACGAAGGCCAGAGACGGTAGCATTTTGCTGCCCCTTCCAAATCCCCGAGGAAACTGGGAGGACTCGGGTGAACCCCAAATCTGGGCGCCCCTGGATTAAATTTAATCCAGAAAAGATGTGGGCTCCACCAGAATCTTCCCGACAAAAATGGAGGGCAATGGAAGGTCTGAAGAGAAAGATTGTGGGAACGAAAAAGAACTCTGAACATGGAAGAAGGTAAGGCTCCCTGGGTGAGCACAGTCTGGAATGCCCTAGCTTTAATTGCTAGGAAGGGGAGGCTGATCACCTCCCAAGAGAACCCTAGTAGCCCCAGAAAATTGTGGGGAAGCCGTTCTCTCTAGGCCTGGGAAAAGGAGAAAAACCAGGAAAAGCCCTGGTGTTTTGGGTTTGTCTAACTGCATGTTAGAATCTGGTACTAGTATTATATCCACTAAAGGAGTGGAGTCTTGATTTAAATAGGAAGGGTTGTTTATAGGTTTGAGTCCTAATGTCTTGGAAATTGGTCTGGATTTAAAAAAAAAAAAACAACTTGATTACAGGAAAATGGATCAGCTTTTCTAGTGGAGCTTGGTCTGGGTGTAAAGTTAATATATATATAGAACTTGTGGTTCAGATTAGTGACCTTTGTGCTTCTGTCTGTGTCAGCTCAATGGTAGTGTTGGAGTTGTGTGGTTATGTAAAGTAGAATTCAGTTGACCTGGAGCCCTCCCTTGCTATTGGCAAGGGGGTGAAATGATTATGGGGCAAAACTGAGGAGTCTGGATGTTTGCGGAGTCTAGATGTTTGTGCATGCTCTGCTGTCTTGTCTCTGGCCTGCCCCTTTGCCAGGGCTTGGAGGCCATCTGTGTCCGCGCCAAGCACCCAAGTTTGTTGGGGCTGCCCCAGTCAGGTGGCTGGGTCCCTGGGAGAGTTGCCAAATTTGAGTAGATTCTGTCTTCCCATTTTGGCTGAAAGCTGGAAAGGGGGGAGTGGCATGCCCTTTTCCAGTGAGTCCACACCTCCTATTCATAAGCCGCATTCCAGTTTGATTGTTGTGCACCGGACTGCCTGGAAGGGGGCAGGGGGGTAGGGGGTGGAGTGAAGGGGGTGAAAAGCAGAATCAGAATAAATGCAGTAAAGTTCCCTCCATAGGGTGTCAAAGCCAAAATACGTCTGCATTCTGCCCAGGTTCTTAGAAGGTATTGTAGTAACTTTAAGAGAATGTGTTCTGTGAAGGTAAAATTTGTCTTAAAGGTGTAAATAATTATAAAAGTTTAACAAAGCATTGTTTAAATTAAGGTATTTAAATGGCTAATTGCAGAAAGTCATTATTAAACAAAAACTGAATTGATAATAATAATAAAAGGTAATTTTATAACAAGAAAACTTTTCTTCCTTTTCTTCAGCAGCCAGCCTCCCCTGCCTACTTGCTTCCAAAAAACTGTTTCTGGTATTACATGCTACTTAGTATTTAAAGTGAAGAAAGGTTCATTATTTTAACAAGCTTGTTTAGTATTAATGGCAATTATATGTTGTAAGAAGTTTGCCTGGTAACTTAGTATGTGGGATATATGGAATGTGTTTTTATTGTTAAGGAAACAGAAGATGATTTTGTCCTAAGATAAAATGATTGATGATTGGAAAGAGTAGAGTGTGGGACAAAACCTGAATGAATACTGAAAGTGTAGAAGGTTTGTGGAAGGAAAATTTTTATGATTAAAATTGAGTAAGATCAGTATACAAAGAAAATCTTTTGTCAAAATAGCTTCTTGTGCTTTAACCTCATCATTTCCTCAGTGTTTGAAGAAGGGTCTTATCTCTTTTTTTAAAAAAAGAACATTATGTTCTAGAAATCAAATCCTGAAAAGTAGCTTTTTATTTCAAACTAACTGCAAGAGATTTATTCTTTTACCTAAAAGAAAAATTAAAGTAATGGTTAAGTTCATTTAATATGTTATAAGTCAAATGAAAGGTATTTAAAGGTGTTATAAAATTAACAGGTTTTTAAAAAACTAATGAAAACTGTAACTAAGAGTTAAAATCATTTATAAATGCATTTATATTATAAAACAGTGAAAAGATAATAACTGAAATTATAGCTGGGTGAATTTAGCCTGAAACTATTATTTAAGTGTAAATTCTAAACTAACCTTTCCTTTGTTTATGGTTACTTCAAGCCTAACCTCACCCCTTGCCTTTGCCTATGGTTATTTCATAATAGCTTCTGCCCCTACAGGCCAGAGAAGAGCTGGGACATCACTGTCTCCTGTCCTGGTATTAGTAACCCTTTCTCTCATGAATTCAAGTGTAAACTAAATAAATTGCTGCCTGATGGAATAAGGTTAAACGACCACTGGAGTTTTATCTCCAAAATCAAAAGTGGGGGGGGAAGGGAGAGAAGTCTCCTGACTTGATGGTCAGTGTTCCGTAGAGTGGCAAAATCATGAGAGAAACCATATATATATAAAATTATATATAAAATTAATCTTGTTGCTTATCCAAAATTCTGCTAAATTCAAAGTAAAATATAAAGTTCTGAAACAAAAAATAGTGCTAAAGCATTGAGAACATTTTGGTTACAATCCATTAATTAAGAAAGAAAATTCTTGTGTAAAACTGCATGGTCATAGTGTAAAACTGCACAGTCATAGTGCAAATTAAGAAAAGATTCAGGAGTCTTTGAAATGTTTTGCAGTCACACTTGTTTTGTAAAAATTAGAAGTTTAAAGTAAAGTTATGTTTTTGTGTCAAACTATTCATGCCTGCCTATTTGCTCAAATTGTTGAGGTTAAATATGCAGTTATATAAGTAATATATATTTCTGGACCCCAAATTAAGCTAAACAGTATATAAAATAATGCAAATTATAAGTAATATCGATGAGTTGTGTTTCTGTGTCTAACTCTTTGTGTCTGCCCATTTGCTCAGTGTATGTCTTCATACATCAGGATATTAATATCAAATTAACAAATGAAAATTCTTAAAAGAGCTCTATTCAAATTGTTAAAAATTAAATATGCAGTTATATATGTAAATATTCTTAAAGCCCAAATTAAACTAAGCAGGATGAAAAAGTCATATAGAAATCTGATTAGAGAAACAATTGGGAAAGGGCCTCCTCTTTGCAAGAGCTTTAAAGGCAAGACTAGGTGTGGCAGATTAAACCTATCTCCTAGGCTAGGGAATTAAGAATCAGTTTGCCTGGTAATTTCCCAGTTTAAACCTTTTGTCAGCCATAAAATGTAAAAAAAAACAAAGATTAGGTTAGTTTTCACATTTAAAAAAATGTTGATTGGTGTAACCTGGCGGCCTGCTGCCTCAGTCTCCCACTCCCGGGTTGGACAGCAGTGGAGGAGACCAGCTTAGGCCAGTCCTATGGGCAGTGAAAGGATTCCCAAGAAGGAGCTGGGTCGATGCCATTTCAGCACTAAATTCTATTCCTTATTTAACAAAGGGGAACAGGTAAAAACTAAAATGGTTGGAATTTGATAGAGGAAGCAGTTATATCACAAACTTTTGCACGGGAAAGTTAGATCGTCTCAGATAAGCTGTAACTTCTGAAGTGTCCAGTCTATGGAGAAACAGAGGGATAGCTTGTGCGCTGAGCTTAGGGGTATAAATTGTGTCATTTTTCTTTGTTCGGGGCGCCAGCCATATCTGGCTCTGCGCCGCTTCTTGCAAGATTGAGAATAAATTATTTTCTTCTTCTCCACAATCTGGTGAACCTTATTTTCTTCCAGAAGATTTCTTTCCAACAAAATAATGGTAATTAGTGGCTTTATTAACAAATTTTAGTAAGTAAAGTCCATAAAAACTATGGAGAGATCTTTCCTGGATTATGATTAAACAAATTAAATAATTGTGTAATATGTTTTAAAACCTGGTAGTCAGTATGCTTTTAAGTTATTCATTTTCATAACTTAAACAAGGAAAAGAAGTTTTTAGCTTCCTGTAAGGGAAAAAAAGAACATTCCTTGCATAAACTATAATGGTTTCAATTTTATTTAACTTGAGTGTAATCTCCCATAGTTAATTTATAAACTAAATTAACATTATATGTATGAAATCTTTAGAGTAATAAAATTATAAGTTCACATTGGTGAAATTAGGCTAAAAGAAAAAATTGTAGCTATGCTCTCTTAAATAAATAGAGTAAATTTCTTTGGTTGGTAATTGTAATTTAATAAGTTTATTTAAACATGAGGTGCTAGTCAATGTGGTTATAGTCAATTATAAAGAGTTTGTAAAACATCTTCCAAACTAAAAAAGTTTAAATTGTTCTAGTTCTAAAAGTCATTGTTAACTAAAACTTAGATTGGTATTGGTTGCAAAAAAAATAACTTCGTAATAATAAAACCTGTCTGAAGGCCACCGCAAGGTACATATTTAAGTAAATGGTAATAAAAAATTATCTTGATTCTATTGGAAATACTCTGTTTTCATTTTAACAATGAAAAATAATTTTCCCCCCTCTATTACTAAAGTGAATTACCTACTGTTATCTTCATGGTAAAATTGTGTAAGTAAACAGTCATTTGATATATGATGTGTTGCATTAAATTGTTTAAAATATATATATAAAAACAAGGAATAAACTTTAACATTATCAAACTCTTTTGTGCATTCAAACCAGGCCTTGCATACATTGCATTTTGCCTCTCCATGTGAGTTATTGGCTAGGCTGGTCACTGACCCCTCAATTAAAATATTTGCTATATCAGCCTCTGGTTCTGCTCCTGAAGTTGATGGAAACTACGTTGCAGTTTCAAGCTCCTGCAGCAGCCAATGATGGCTCAGTACAGACAAGTGTTCAATGGATATCGCCTCCAGACTGGCACTGTTCCATAGTGCCAGAGAGCACCATGCACCAGGCTAGTAGAATACTGGAAAATCTCTCTAGGATCAACGATGCTGCCACTTGCTCACTGCGTGAAGTACATGCTAAGTGGAGCCATGATACCGGGATACTGTAAGTGAAACTTAAACACAATTGGCATTATGGCCTGCTCTCATGGAGAGATAACATGTAAGGTATTACAAACCTGAAACTTAAAACTAATAATTGCAACTCTGAGTCCTTATGCATTAAGTAATACATTAGTTAATATTAAGTGCTGTACTCTTATCCTATACTAAATATATGCCTAATAATTATAACGTTATCTTTTCTATTTCGGATCAAGTGCGAGAGTATATTGGACATGTTAAATTCCTAGTAAATTCATTTTCTAAACAGTTAATAAACATGTCTATAGAATAAGGTGGCAGTCTCATCCAGGCTCAGTCAACTTACTATATTCTGCTGTACTCTACTGTGTAGCAAAGGTGAGGCTTGCTTGCTGATGGTGAGTCACTTATTGAACAAGTCAAAATTGCTAGAAATTGTACATTTAAAACCAAGGTGTAAAAAACCTTTATTCTGTAGTTCTGATCACTCCCACAGCTGAAAACTAAGAGAATTTCCAACTTAGTGTTCTAATCCTGAATGAAGCCAGTTGCCCAAGGAGTGCCAGTTCACCAGGAGCATCTGACGGAGCAAATGAGTGCCAATCATTGAACAGCTTGGAATGTGTCTTCCGACAAAGCTAAGTGTCTGTTGCAATTTCTCTCTAAAGATAAATAATTTAAAAAAGAATATATATGCTATTCCTACCAGCTTTTAAGGAGTGCCGTCTTTATAGGCACCTAACCTTGTCTACCTCTGTAATCCAATGTCCTCTTTTAAAAACGGGTATTCCAAAATTTTAATTAAGTTTGTTTCTTTCAGAGTGAATAACTTATTAACCATATGAAAACTTCATCCAACTTCATACAGAATGCCGGATCCATCTTCCTCCAGTTAAAATAAAATAAGAAGTTTACACCTTATTAGGCAATGACTACAGCCCATGGCCAGCAGGAAGCAGTTACAGAAAAGAGATCATCTCCCTTCAGCATCCCTTTTAGATTAAAGGTGTAAACTCTTTAAGGGTAAAACAAAATTAATAGATGGATCTGGAACCTGACTGGAAATCCACGTGAGCGCCAATGGCCTCAGGATGTCTGCAGGGGGCCCCTGCCCCAAGATTCTGCTGTCCAGAATAAAAACTTCTAAACTTCTAAAAACAGTCCTGGATGCTACACTAAAGATTGATAAATAATCAATCAAAACAACAATCAGCATCCACCTCATAGCTCCAACAATAATTATGCCAAAGCTTAGCAAGTTAAACTTTGGCAAAGGGGGGAAATGATGTGGGCTATGGGTGGGAGGCTCTTTGTCTCTTCAGAGATAACCTAAACTATCTGTGACTTGTGGGTGTGGGGTGATAAAAGGCTGCAGTCCTGCCCTTGGTGACCATGGCAAGGACTCCAGTCCCAGGAAACAGTTTAACAATGCAAGGTCTATAAACTTTAAGTATTCAGGGGAAATGCAAACAAAATATGTTAAAAGCTTATCTAGAATGCCTGTGGCCATGCTAAAAGCTTACCTAAGATGTGGAAGATATATTTGCTAATTCAAGCCTATTGAGAACTGAAACAAAAGGACCTTTTGGCCTTTCCTCTCTGTATAAAAGGGACTCAAAAATCTTGTTCTGGGCTCGGGGTTGAAACAGAAAGCTCCTGAGTCCGGCTGGCCATCAATAAACCATTTTTCCTTCTCAAAATCATTCCCGAGTCCTGGCCTTTCTATACGCAAATAATTGAACCGCTCTCAAATTCTACAACACAGGACTGCAGCCTCTCATCATCCCATACCCACAAGTCAGGACAGACAGCTTAGGTTAAGGTCATCTCCGAAGAGACAAAGAGCCTCCCACCCATAGCCCACGTCAAGGGAACTGTGTGTCCATTGACGAATGCCGGGTTCTGTGCTAGGTACAGGCAGACTGCACCTGGCAGACGCCTTCCTCCCTGCCAGGAGGTTACAGACCCACAGAGGAGACACCCACAGAGGCTCACCCACAGGGAGCCCCAAAGGGCCAGGCGAGGCTGGGAAGAGGCCCCACCGAACCTGGCTCTGCTCCAGGCACCAGGACGGGCTCAGAGGAAGTGGCCTCCGCGCTGAGGTTTGGAGGAAGAGTCTGAGCTCACCAGGCAGGGGGTGGGGGGAGGGCCCTGTGAGGAGGGGGAAGCAGGAAGGAGCCTCGGGGAGCGCCTGGGGAGGGGGGTGAGGGACAGCCCAGTGGAGGACCCGTCTACAGGGTTAGACACCGAGTGCGAATTCAGCCCTGGGATCTGAGCCACACCAGAGCTGTGTCTTGCCTTCCCTTGGGTCGAGTGGAGCTTCCTACTCCGAATCTCCGACTTCCGCAGCCCTCAGAGACGGCGTTGCTCTTAACTTGCAGGTGAGCACTGGCCCTGCTGGGCCTCCACGAGCTTCTGGAGCAGAGCCGGGCCCTGGTGGGGCACGTCCTGCTCTGCGGATGGGAAACGAGGGCAGGACACCAGGGCGGGCCTCCAGCTGGAGCAGAGGGACTCAGCAAACCCGACCAAGCCTGGCCATTGCCATCTGGGGAGAGAGGATGGGGTGGGCTGCAAGCAAGAGGGGCCAGAAGGTTGGGAGACACCCCAAGGAGCCAAAGGCGTGCCCGCGGGGGGAGCGCAATGGGGTGGGCAATGGTATTTCCTTCTGGGTTTTCCAGAAGCCAGATGGCAGCTTTCGGCAGGCTGGGCCCAGGGGCAAGCAGAGAGTGGAGGGAAGGGCTGTTGGCTTGTCCGGGCTACAGAACCTGCAGACAAATGGACACCAATGACATCCACAGCAGGAGGCGGCGTTCTCTCGTCTCAGCTGGACTCTCCTGCAAGGAATAGCCTGAGCCCCACACAGCAGAATGGTAACCTTCTAGGTCCAGCAAACTGCCCCCCAGTAGGTCCCCCACTCTCTCCGGGCCATCTGCAGCAATCGGCTGCTTGCAGGAGGTCCCCACCTACGTTTCTCCAAGTCTGCTGAAGACCACCCAAGTGTGAACCTGGTTCGGCCCCTCGGGGCGAGGCTGTGAGGTTAGGGTGGAGCGGGGGCAGCCAGAGCCGCCGAGAAGCTGCGCCTGTCTACCCCGGCTGAACCGTGACATCAGCCTGAGAGCAGGCGAAGGGACAAAATGACATCCGGGGAGGCTTCCAGCCCCGGGCCTGGCACCCGCTGGCTGGATAAAAGATGGTGAATATTCAGCAAGCGCTCAGCAGGGATGGAGGGAAGAGCCAGCTCTGCAGGGAGCCCAGCTGGAGCCCCGGCCTCCACCTGGCAGGCCCAGCTCCCTACCTGCAGGCCCAGTCCATTACCAGGAGCCCCCGCGCGGGGACGTCACCCCCCCGGAGCTGCGCCTTCTGCAGGATGTGCTGGGCAGGAGCAGAGGGGAGGGGCAGGATGGCAGCGACAGGCCTCCCAAGCCAAGGCGCAGGCCCGCTGGAAGGTCTCATGTGGCAGAGGGTCTGGGACAGAGCTGAATAATCCAGGAAGCGCACGGAGGGGCGGCCGAGCCTGGCTGCCCGCGGCAGCGTCCCTGCCTCCAGGGGGAGGGCGCAGGGGCTGCGTTGGGGGCGGCGGAGCCAGGGCAGAGCCGGCCTTTGGGGGGCTCGGCGGCTTTGCTTCCCCAGGCCCTTTCACGGGCATCGTCCCTCCTCTCCCCACATCTCCCCCAGGGCCCCGTCGCCCGGCCCGGGCAGATGACGGGCCTGGGAGGTGAAGGACCGGCCGTGCCCACCTGCCTGCTGGGCAAGGACGGGAACCCAGGGCTCCTGAGCCTCCTTCTTCCGGTCCTTGGCATCACCCCGTGGGGTGCGTCGGGGATCACTGAGGCCGGAGCAGCCCCAAGAGGCCGGTCCTGGGCGTGGCTTGTGATCTGGGCAAGCCACCCCTTCCTGGGCCTGCCTGTCCCTACGTCCTCCTCTGTGGGGTGCAGGTATAGGCATTGGTACCTGCGGTCCCTTTTAGCTCCACGTTCTCTGGTCTAAGTTACATTCAACAGGTAAGAAAATTAGATCTTGAATTGTGGGTGCCATGAATGGGAGAAACGCATCTTCCAGCTGCCCTCCTGGAGCCCACCTCCCTTTCCTCGGCTGCCCTCTCTGCACCCAGGAGCTCACTGCCCCCTTCTCCATCAGCACCCAGAAGCCGAAGCTTATCAGTGCTTAATGAAGCCAGGACCAGCCCAATTATCCAGTGCACTGTGTTAATAAGTGCCTTTCCACCCAGGCAGGGAGCTAACGTGAACAAAACGAGAAGTCATTATCTTGAAATGTCTGGGATCCTACCTGAGCTCAGCCCTGTGATTATGGGATATTATAGGCTCTCACCCTGGCACAGCGCCAGCCCCGATCAGTTACAGGTATAATGCCTGGGGGAGCAGATGGCCCCTCCAAGTCAGAGAAGTTAAGATGATTTAAAAAGGACAAGTTTTTGCTTTGAATCCCCTTCCAGCCTGCTTCTTGTGAGTGCCTCCCACCCAGCCCCACTACCTCTAACAGCATCATTCAGGTTTCAACCCTCAACAGACTTTTATCCCAAATGTCCTTTCGGTTAGAGAAAGAAATCATTGCACTCTGAGATTTTGTGATTGAGTATTCTCGAATGCGAGCCTTACTTAAAGAACTTTCCTAATTCTCCACTGAACTTACTCGAAGCTGAGAGCTGTTTTGACTAGGGTAGAAGCGGCAAAGAGGGTGAAAAGTGGTCAGGTTTGACTTGTTCATAGATTGGATGGAGGAGGAAGACTTGTAAGGAAAAAAAGAAAAGCCTAGCATGACCTATAGATTGTGGTTTGATTTTGATGTATGGTGGCAGCATTTATTGAGATGAAGACAAAGGAGAAGCATGTTTGAAAGGGGAGAAATAAAAAATTAGTTTTGGGCCTTGTTAAGTTGAAGGTGCCTGTTATACACTGTCAAAGAAAAAAGTGCACCAATGTTAAGCAGGCAGGAAGGACTTTCTTCAAGAATGACTGTAGCGGGGAAGAGAGATAAGAACCCAGCTTTGTTCAGATAAAGGACAGCAGGGTTTTTAAGGACTGGAGTGGGCTAGTGGAAAAGTGCCACTGTTTTGGTGGTAGGAGAGGGTCTTACGAGGGCTGGTCACCAGGAGGGGTGAGGGATATACTGAGCTTGCAATTGGGGCTCTTTGCTTAGGAATGCTTTCTTGTGCTGTGATTAGGCTACCCTGAGCTCGTAAGAGTCGGGAGAGAGGAAGGGGGAGATAAGGAACTTCTTAGGTGCCCCTTAGGCACCTGGATAGTGTAAGGCGAGGGGCCTGTAGTTTAGGAGGAGCCTGTCCAAAGTTTAGCCACACTAAAGGCAAGTTAAGGGAAGCGGATGTGGCTCAGGCAACTGGGCCCCTGCCTACCACATGGGAAGTCGCTGGTTTGGATCCCGGTGCCTCCTAAAGAGGACAGAGAATAAAATGATGAAAAGAGAGAGAAAAAAAAAAGAGCGATGATGGGGAGGTGCGGCAAGCTGACACAGCAAGAGACACGAGAAGAAAAAACATAATGAGAGACACAACAAAGCAGGGAACAGAGGTCCCTGGTGCCGCCTAAAGAAATAAAGGCTAACAGACACAGCAAGTGAAAAACAACAAGGGGGTGGGGAGAAATAAATAAAGATAATAAATCTTTAAAAAAAGAGGGGGGACATTAAGGCCATCTTGGTCAATATCCAAATGTCTAACACTTCACAGATGGAGGGTAGAGAACAGCTCAACACCAGACAGACAGATTGGAGAGTCATCAGAATATATGGCACATAAATTACTAGGACTGGTTGAAATCATTTACAGAGAATGTGTAGGTGGAGAAGTGATGGGTATGCAGAACGAGGCATCCATCATCCAGAAGTTGAACAGACGAGGAGCAATTGCTGATGGGAACCAACTGCTAGTACTGGCATGAACGGCCTCTCCTGGGAGAAGAGCAAGGCTGAGGAGCCACGCTGGCAGGAACCGGAAGCAAAGAGGAAGACTGTGTCCCTTCCTCCTGCTCCAGTCTTCTAGTTGCCCCCTGGCACCTCCTAGTGGCAGAATAGGGCATCACCTACAAAGCAGAAATGGGGCTTTCAAAGTGCTTGCTCCAGCATCACCAAGTAGAGCAGAGGAGGGCGAGACCCGAGCCGGGAAACAGTTGCTGAAAAACTGACACGCACCCAGAGGATGTTTACCCGTCGCCTAAGGCCAGCCCGAGGGGTGGCACTTTCTCCCGCCCTTCCCTCCTGGCCTCTGATAGCTAAGAGGTGGCTGAGTAAAGCAAAGATTCGGGAAGGAAGCAGGCATCAGCTGAGAGATGGTCCGTCTCGGGAAAAGCAAATGGGTCTCTTAGCTCTTAGAGCAGGGCCGCGCCCTGGGAGCTGGCAGTGAAAGAAACTCGTAATGAAAGCACTTGAGTGGCCTCCAAGAGGAGAGGCAGAGGCAGGGGAGGCCAGCGTTCCCCAAGAACAGGGAGGAGGAAACACTTAGACTCTCAGTGGGACTCAGAAAGGAGGACCGAGAGAGCCCGCTCATCGCTGGAGGCTCGTCTGCGCGTTTCCACCGCTCGTCAGAGGAGGGGAGGAGACGGGGGCTTTAGAGGACCTGAACGACCCTGACCTGCCTTCCACAGCCCTTTGCATTAGGTGTTTAAGGGCTCCACCTGGGATGGGGCAGGGTGGGATCTGGGCAGTAGAAGAGCGTGTGGGAAACGGGATGGAGCAGCCAGAGCGATTCGGCCGTCTGTCTAGACGGTTTCCATACCAACTACCCTTTACCTCTAGCTTAATGTCCTGAAAATTAACAGGAAAGGGGAGGGGGAGGCGGGAAGCCCTCCTCACCGCCGGGCCCGGATTCACTCATTCCTCTCAGCTCTTCCCGAGCTCGCCACCTGCCAACCAGGACGGAGACCCCCAGACACGACATGTCAACTGTCTCTACACTGACAGGGTGTCTGAGCTCAGCCTTCTCAAACCTCCAGCTATCCAGAGATTCCTGGGCAGGACCGAGTGTGTGGTCATTTTAGCCCCATTCCCAATCTATATGGTCCTTTAGAGCCCTACCCACCCCCCACCCCCCCATCCCCTTATATACACTCGAGGGACTGGAAACATTTTAAACACCCACAGTCAAAGACGGGGTAAGACATTGTATAAGGCTCTGATGTGGCTTCCAATAACCAGGTGAACCCCGAGTCCTTCAGCAGAGCCAGTGCCAGGCTAGAGACAGGCCCCCCGAGGTCCTGGACCCCGCGGGAGGGCCCTGGCCAGCCCCCACCCCCCGTCACATAGATCCTCACCTTCTGTATGGGATCGACCACTTAGTGGCTCTTCCTGGAACTCTCAGCCCGCACGCCACGTCTGATCTGTGCGAGAAAGGATGATGGAGCCTGAGTTCACCACCGACTTGGACGAAAGCCCTGGCGACTATTTAAACTGAAACGCATTAATAGCTCTGAATATTTCATGCCAGGTCCATTAGGACAGCCGGCATTACTTATTGAAGACTGATCGCCCATCCTGGTATTAAGACCTTCTGCTGCCCAGCGCCAGCCCAAGGGCACTGAGTTTCAGTGGCCGGGCGGGGGGCCTCTGGCCTCCCAAGCGCTTTCACCTCGGGAGATGGGTCTTGCATGAACGGAAGGTGCGGCCCCGTCGCTTGGCTTCTGAGGGACCTTCTGGAAGGCCCCTCGGGAGGGCCTGAGCCAGCACCCAGCTCGGGAGTGGGGTCCACCCTCTCACCCCGGCGCGGCGCCCGGAGAGCCAGCCTCCTCCAGCCCAGAGTGACGTCCCGCTGTATTTGGACCCCATGTCCAGCTCTTCCAGTGTTCCACAAGGGATGGTGGAGGAGAAAGTGATTACAGAGGGATTTGAGTCGATGGGAGAGAGAAGCTCGTGGTGCAGCACCAAGCCCGTTCTCCCTAGCTGACGCCACGTGTTTACCTCGGCGAGCTCCGACGCTGCCCCCTGGGTCTGAGTCTCCCAAACCCACTTAACGGTCTGTGCAGGAAACAAAGCACCCTGGCTATTTTAGGCCGAAAGAAATTCAACACAGAGTGTTAGATGTTTGCAAAATTGTTGGAGGGACTGCAGGAAGGGGCTTCAGGGTCCCTCACAGAGCGCCACAGAACCGACCCACTGGAACTACCCATCTAAATCAATCTCTGCTTGCTTTTATGGTCATGTTAATATTTTGATACTAAAACAGTGTGAAACGTATTAGTTGTACCTTTGTCAATTTTGTCGAGATCCTTCCAGGCTCTTGAGGGTGGGGATGACTAGAAGCATCTCCCAGGAGCCTTTCAGGGGCTGCTTCACCTGCAGGACAATTTCCCTTGGTGAGCTGCGTCCTGCCGGCTCACCTGGCCCTGCCCTCACTCTCCCCTGCTGCTCCCCGCAGCACCCCGCCTGCCCACCAGGTCCCGCTGGCTTACCTGGCCCTGCCCGCACTCCCCCCTGCTGCTCCCCGCAGCACCCCGCCTGCCCACCAGGTCCTGCTTGCCTACACCAGGCACCGTTGGCCCTGCCTGTCTCTTCGCAGCTTTTATTCTTCTCTAGGGCATCTCTAACATCTTGCCTCCCCTATTAGAATGTAAAGCCCTGGAGGGCAGGGCTCTTCCTCTGACCTGTTTATTTCATAGAACAAGTCATGTTTAGCAGACATTAATTAATGAACAGGAAAAGGCAATAAGAAATGAGGACATTTTTTAGGTGGCATCAAATGGATAAAAAGCAAAATGTGAAGAGACAAAAAAGACAAAGTGGTTCATTACTTTTCTCTCTTTTTTGGGGGGTGGGGTGGGGTGGGGTGGGGTGTGAGGTGCCGGGACCTGGGACCGAAGCCTGGACCTCGTACGTGGGAAGCTGGCACTCAACGTCACCCGGGACAAACCAACCACTGAGCCACATCAGCTCCCAAAGTTCATTATTTTCTTTAAGATTTATTTATTTATTTATTTTATTTCTCTCCCCTCCCCGCCCCCACCCCCACCCCGATTGTCTGTTCTCTGTGTCCATTTGCTGCGTCTTCTTCTTTGTCTGCTTCTGTTGTCAGCGACACGGGAATCTGTGTTTCTTTTTGTTGTGTCAGCTCTCGATGTGCACTCCTTGCACGTGGGGCTCCCCCACGCGGGGGACACCCCTGCGCGCATCAGCACTGCGCATGGGCCAGCTCCACACGGGTCAAGGAGGCCCGGGGTTTGAACTGCAGACCTCCCATGTGGTAGGCGGACGCCCCAACCACTGGGCCAAGTCTGCTTCCCCATTATTCTTGATACATACTGTTAGGTTGGTTTTCAAAAGAACTGTGCTGCTAGAGCCCTAGCTGACTGTGCCTGTTTTATCCCAACTTCACCAGAATTGGGGTAATTTCTTTAGTAGGTTTTTTTTTTAGGAGCCATAAAATGCTACTTGATTTTCATTTAAAAATTTTTTTCTTAACGATTAACATTTTCTGTAATCTCTGTGTTGTCTCTTCTTATTCTTTGCCCAATAGTCTTAAGAGCTAGTTTAAAAAATAATAATAACTAAATTAGGCATTTATGTAGTACAGATTTTCACCCTTTAAAACCTGTTAATTTTACAAGTATTATATATATCTTCCCCAAACAGAGTATAATCTCCCTTCTTTGTAATTTCGCCAAATCAGGGCTTTACCTATCAACTGTGTAAATATGCCAAATATGATAAAATTACAATAATAGCTACCATTTTCTAAATCTCCTAGTCTGAGCCAGGCTCTTTCACATTCGTTATGGTACTTCACTGAACCTTTACCACAACCCACTGTACACAGGAGGAAGCTGAGTCTCCCGAACGGTTAAGCGAGAGGTTACTCATTTTGAGTGAAGGTCTCTGTGACTCTAAATTCCATCTTTAATTCGCCCATTCTCTGCTCGCTCTCTACTTAAATGTCCCTTTAATTAACTGTGGAGTCTTGGAATACGCGGTCTCACTGTTTTGCATCCTGCTCACTCACCCCTTTTCTCCTGTCAGGCCCACCAGGCCGCCCGGCCCAGGAAAGGAAGGAAGGGGAGGGCAGTGGAAGGAAGAAGGAGGCTGGAGAGAGAAAAGGGGGACGGGGAGGGAGGAGACAGGCTGAGGAGAACTGCTCTTCCGTCCCTGATTAGCTACTGAATCGGTTAACAAATTCACTGAAAATTCACACGTGAGCCTGAGAAAGATTTAAAAGAGAGGAATAAGAGAGGAAGCCAGCAGACTCTAACTGCTGGATATCGAGGCGTTGGGAGAGGAGAACAGGCTGTGAGGGAGGGAGTGGGGAGCCCTGATGCCACCCCAAGGTCGCGGGCTGCTGGCTCCACCTCGGGGTCCCGCGCTAGGTGGCCAGGAGGGTGCTGGGTCCGGGGTGGCAGCACGAGCCAGGGGCTCTGGGGACTTCCGTCTCTGAGTTGCTGTAAAGGGCAGAAAACATTTGGCACTGGGCACGTTCCATCTGCTCTGGGGACTTCCACACCTCTGCCCACACCAGGTGTCAGGACCCTGCCCCAGCTCTGCCCTTCCTTCTCCCGGAGCCCCCCATTCTCAGGTTCTGCAGAAACCTGTTCCCGGGAGCAGAGGCCGCGAGTCTTTCCAGCTTCCAGCTCCTTGCCTTGCCCTGTTCCCAGGAGCAGAGGCCGTGAGCATTTCCAGCTTCCAGCTCCTTGCCTTGCCCTGTTCCCAGGAGCAGAGGACGCGAGTCTTTTCAGCTTCCAGCTCCTTGCCTTGCCCTGTTCCCAGGAGCAGAGGCCGTGAGCATTTCCAGCTTCCAGCTCCTTGCCTTGCCCTGTTCCCAGGAGCAGAGGCCATGAGCATTTCCAGCTTGCAGCTCCTTGCCCTCCCCTGTTCCCAGGAGCAGAGGCCGTGAGCATTTCCAGCTTCCAGCTCCTTGCCTTGCCCTGTTCCCAGGAGCAGAGGACGCGAGTCTTTTCAGCTTCCAGCTCCTTGCCTTGCCCTGTTCCCAGGAGCAGAGGCCGTGAGCATTTCCAGCTTGCAGCTCCTTGCCCTCCCCCATGCCCTGCCTCCTCACGTGGTAAACGCATCGCCCCAGCGTTGTTGCCACCCCTTCCTTCTTTCAACAGACGTGTTTAGGGAGGGACTCCTCCGGTTCAGGTGCTGTTTTACGCGGGGGTTGTGGGAAGGAGAGCAGTAGTAGCCAAGTTGGACAAAGTCCTTGCTCTCCTGGAACGTTCTCGTGAATTCATTCTCTTCTTGGATGAGCCTAAACCCTTCCCATCCTTCAAAGCCAAAGTTCCTCTCTTTGACGTCTTCTTTGCTTACTCCAGCCTTTAAATAAATAAACAAGCATAAGGTATGCAGACGTTTTGACAAATATGTTCTTATCTCATCTTCCCACTAGCCCTGTGAGGGGGACGCTGTTGTCTCATCTTAGAGGTGAGTTGGCCAAGGGCCCACCCCCAGGACAAGGGACTCCAGCAGCCCTGTGACTTCAAGGTTAGTGGCCTGATCATCAAAGCTCTCCTTTGGTGCAAATGTGACTACATTTGCTATAGACTCTGACAAACACCCACAGAACCGGCCACATAATTTGCAGGATGCAGTTCAAAATGAAAATGGGGCACCCCTTGTTCAAAAAGCAGAAAAAAAGTGTTAAAGAAACTTCAAAGCATAACGCCATTGCCCGTCTTCTGTAGCCACTCTCTACTTACGGTATTTTTTCTTTGCCATTGAACGTCATTCTAAGTAAAGAAAAATTGAAGTGATAAGTCATGAGTGTAACTTTTACCATTCATCTTTATATTGTGTAACGCCACTTTCAAATGCAAATATGAGAGTATTAACTGTACAGGATCATCAAAACGACACAATTCATATTCCCGAGCTTGTGCATGCATCTGTGTTTTGTTTACCAGGACAGTGGAAACAGTGTTTTAGCTTCCCCCTTTGATGTGTACACATTCTACCAACACCTTCTGCTTCCAGTTACGGAACGACCCGTTCTCCTGACTTCCTTTCCTCCTATGTCCTGCTTTCCAGCCGTTAAGCGGTTGACTCAGACAAGGAAGTAATAGGAGTGAGAAAGAAAATGATAGGGGGGTCTTGTTTCTCAGGACACTCCTGCCTCCCTTCTGGTTGAAGCAAGGGAAAGCGTGGCCTCTAGGGGATGTCAGTGCCCCCGCGCCTTGGTCGCAGAGGCAGCAGCTTACTTCTGCACACGTGGGCCCACGCTCACGGGGCGTCAGGAAAGCTTTGTGCCAATGGGGCTGCAAGATAGCAGACACATAGAGGACACATTATCTCCTCTGCTCTAAGTAAGAACTTCCAGACATCGGTAGCAGAGCATTAAAACAAGAATGTTGGCGGGGTAGAGAGAAACCAGAAGGGGTAACAGAATATTCTGAAACTAGTAGAACAGTTACCCTGCCACCCAACCCCTATTGGCCTGACGGGATTAGAGCACCAGAGCGGAAGATGCTGAAAGGGCTGGCTTGAGGATCTCCCACCTTCCTCGAGGGCCACGGCCAGTCCCAGCAAACCCCAGCCTCCCCTTCCTCCCTCCCTCCAGGCTCCTGCGGGGATCAGCCGGAAACCCAGTGGGAAGGAAGAGGGCAGGTGAGCCCACGCCGCAGGTCAGCTCCCGGAGCAGACAGCAGGGTGGAGACGGGTGGGCAGCGGATCTGGTGGAGCTGTCGGCAAATGTGCCACTCCTCCCTGGGCCATGGCCATGGACCCCCTTGGGGGCGTTCAGACACTCTCCTCTTGGAGTTTGAATGTTTTTTTTAGGAGGTACTGGGGATCAAACCTGGGACCTTGTACATGGGAAGCCATGCTCAACCACTTGAGTCACATCTGCTCCCCACGGAGTCTGAATTTTGACAAGAGACAGAAGGTGGTTGGAGCTGATTGACCCTAGCTTCTGTGTTGTGGGAAAACTGTCTATTAGTTCTTTCTTCCTAGATCCCTGGAGCTGCCTCAGTCCCTGTCCCTTCTAAGACCAGCTTCTTCAGTTATTCCTGTTATATTATAGGATGCCTCTTATTCTTCCAGTAAATTCTCCTTTTGCCTCAGTTAGCAAGAGTTAAACCCAATAAATTGGTTGCTTGAAACCAACAAATCCCAACTGATATAAGCTCCTAAACACGGAGGGAGGGTAGAGACCCTCCAACTGACAGCCACAAGGATTTTGTGGATTTAATGTGGGAGAAACTAGGAAACGAGACCAACTAGGAAGCCAGTTCCACAGCCCAGGGGAGGGATGATGAGAGCCTGAACAAGAGGAAATGATTTGATAAGCTTCTACCTAGTCTCTGCCACAACTTCCAACTTTGTGTAAATAACATCTCACCAGACCACATGGGAACACTGAGAGGTGTAATTTTTGGTTTGGGAAATATACTCACCATATGTGTTGACCGCCTGTCATGGCCAGGCACAGTGGAATCTTGGGAAGGAATAAAAATTAGTACATCTAGGGCTGGCCCTTCAGGAGTTTACCTACATAAGGATCTCTAATATGAGGCAGACGGTGCTGGGGAAATATAATTAGGAACACATTTTTCTCTGAGCCCAGTAAACCTCTCTCCAAAGGTAAAAGAGAAAGAAAAAACAATTTTATTATTGAATAAGTATTACACCATTATGTGATGCACTACAGGTGTCTGCTAAAGAGATTGCGAAGACAGAATGGAATCTTATTCTATTATATAGGTAAGTGGATACAACTCATTACAACCCTGTGTTCAAGATAAAGATCATTTTCCCTATCTTTAAGACCAGAGGTGGGCTTACGGTTTGGAGTCAGGAAGCTACTGAAATCAGACACATCTCCCCAGGAAATGGGAGATAGAGCGCTATCTTCCCTGGTGGCGGCATTTCAAAGGGGCGGCTCTCAGATCATGCAGGAAATATTCCCAAGTAGTAAGCCTGCAGCATTTGACCTTAGAACAGCAAGGCGGGCCCTGATGAGTTAGCAATAAAATTCAGTGGGAGAAGTGGGGAGAGGGAAACTTACTCTGACAGCAGGGACCTGAGAGGGCAGCCTGAAGCACTGGACTGGAAGCAGGTGTACCTGGCTGGATTCTTAGTTCCCAGCGCTTTGCAGAGAGCTGTGCATATACCTTGTTTATACCAATAAAGTATTGTCTACTCAAAAAAAAATTACTTCTACTGTGGGTTTAAGAAGGGCTACGTGCAGGTGGCAAGAGGACAGGTGGAGCACAAACCCATCCGCCTCCAGCCTCCAGCCCCTGGACCTGCAGGTGTAGGAGTTTCTTCTGCTCTGGAACTAGCCGTAGAAACCCCCACCACGCTGAAACGGGGTGCTCATCTGTGCCCCAAAGCGAAGCCAGCTAAAGCCCCAGAGGCCCAGCCGGGCTTCGGTTTCTCAATTCTTTCCAGGCTCCTTTGCAGCAACTGAGTGAGGGAAGGGACAAGGACAGGGACAGGCCTGGGTGAGCCTCATCCCTGGAGCATCTGCGCTGGGGAGAGCTCAGGCTTCCAAGCTGCTCACGCAGAGGGATCAGCTGCCAAATAATTGAACCACAAAACAATGGCAGAGTTGGGTTGTTCTCCTGGGTATTAAGAAATATCTTTCGAAAGTTGAGAATATGGCTTAAATACTTCTGCCTACACGTCATTTTCTGAAAAGTCGGCCTAAGCATCTCCTGACTATGGACTGTGTCTTTCCCTTAGGATGGGCTATTGTCTACACTGTGTAAAGTTAGATGTTAACTCACAGACCATTGACAGGTTGGGAATAATTTTTGTCCACTAGAGGTGGGAATGAATTCCAGACAGAAGAAAAGACACATTTGAAGGTTACAGTTTTATTGCCCACTAGGACATTAACTAAGCTTTGTAATTAATTTAGCAACCTTTCATCCTGTGACTCTGTGTAGTCTCACATATCCTTCTTTGAAACAGCGTTACTCTTCTGCCCCTCACCTTCAGTTTCTATTCCTTTAAAATTCCCTCAGAGACAACCAGGGAGAGAAACCAAAGGATGTTTGAGCAGTGGTGATTGACAATCTTGAATTTTACCGAAACCTGTGATCCTGGAAAACTCACCCCACTGAGTTAAGACCAAGATGGTCTTAGCTTCTCCTTAGCGTGTCTAAACTTCCGACGAGCTTCTCCTTCCCTCTTGGCCCCTGAACTCAGCAGACAGCATCATGCAATGGACACACCCCATCGCTCAGCCCCAGCCCCAGTTCTCTTCCGCTGGCTCATCCCAGTCCTTATAAATTTTATGCCTGCTGCTTCAGCCGACCTGAGCCCTTCCTCTCTCCCCTCTTGCGAGAGTCTTCTAGTCCATCGCCTTCTACCACAAGGGCCTTCTGGGCGCGCTCTTCTCTGTTACGTACAGCTTTGAATAAAGTAATCTTTGCCTGTCCCACGTTGTCTGGTATGACTTGTCCTCTGTCAGTGATAGTGATACAGGGGTGGGTAGGATCTCCCAAGGACGTCTCCGTCAGAGAAAAAATGGTGCTCACTGGGACACGGAGACTGACGTGATTGCAGGCAGGAAGTTTATTGGGAAGCTCTCCCAACAGAGGGGGTCTGAGGAACAGACTTCAGCCTGCCCCGGCAGAGGCGGTCATGAGTTTATACAGTACACCTATAGGTGGGAACTTGCTTAGTCAGTGGGAGTGGGTTGGGGCTCGGGTGAGACCCGAGGGCCAACAGAGAGGGCTAGGGGGTGGGGGGCCAGGGCCAGTGAATCCCAGGGGTGTGGGAGGGGTCGAGGTGCCGTGTGGCTTCTTTGTCTGCTCTGGTAAGGAGATGAACCGTGTCTGGCCACGTCGGCTCTGGGTGGGGGCTGCTCTAGGTTGCAGCAATGCAAGTCACTGCTCGCCACTGTAATCCCTGTGAGCAGTTAATCTCATACAATACGATCAAGGTCTCAGGATATGCTCTTTTCCAAGATCACGGGTTTCGGTGGCGAGGGTTTCCCCTCCGTCCTGCCCCGTGGGCCCTGATTTCTGGTTCTGGGGAGGCTGGCATGGGCGTGCACGCAGCAGAAAGAGGCCGTCTGCAGATTCTTGAGTTGTTGATTTTACGATCTGGCATATGAAATGGATGAGGAGCTGTACGAGGACCGGAGAGAAGCAGCAGCAATACTCAGTAGTAGAACAGGGGCAGGAGTTATTTATTTGACACTCTCCTGCAAGGCCATGCCCTCACAGGCTGATCCACAGAAGTGGGGCAAGAGTGACTTGTTAGATATTTTGCTTTTTATTCCTCAACAGAGCAACAACTGCATTAGTAGCTGGAATTAGATGAGATAAAAGTGCCGGAAAATGAACTTTTTAAAAGTAATGATTCCATAACTTGTTGAGCTGCCTTTTTCTGGTCTTTTATTTTTGTGAATTTGAAATAAAGTTGTTAAGGAAATTCAGATTAAAAAAAAAAACTCAGTAGTGAGGTGATGAGGGGTAAAAGGATTGATTTCAGGGGTGAGGAGAAATAAGAAAGAAATGAGGGTAGCCGTGTCGGCTTTCTGTCTTTATTAACGATGCCTACCCTTTTACCTGTCTAGTTCTGTTCACGTAAAAACAACAGTAGAGATTGAGGAAGCAGATAAGGATCCAAAAGCTCTAGGAGGCCTCGTGTTAATTCAAAAGGACTCCAGCTTACCTCTGACCTCGCTGCTAGTCCTCGGTGTGGCCTTCCTGATGGAGATGTGGGCCGGCTTGAACCAGGGACCTGGCAATCCTTTGTGGCAAATCCGAGAGGGCTGGGAAGGAGGATGCCAGCTCCGGGGGGGTCGGGCGAGCTGGAGGAGCTTTCCTGGAAACGCCGGACTTCCAATGACCTTTAGACGACAAACAGGGCCAGGTGCTGGGGAGGCCTGGGGTCGGGCAGGGGCGTGCCCCACTCCTTTAAGTCCTTTCCACACTTAAAACCGGGTCCCGGAGGTGGCTGAAGAGAAGAAGGGGGATTTGGTTTCCGGGAATCGGACCTGAGGGCAGCAGCCAGGAGGGAGGCTTTAGCTGGATCTCATTTGTGTTTTTCTAATTTGGCTTCCTCTTCTGTATTGTGAAAGACCTTAAAAGCTGTTTTAATCAGGGCTTTCTGAGGGGTTTGAGGGCTTTTTTCTAATTCCTGTAACTTTCCCTAATGCCTGGATGAGATGGTGTGATGAAGCGGGTGTGTAGGCAGAGTGGCCGAGCCTGACGCAGGAGCTAAATGGGTGCACTTAAGAAGGGTCTCCGTTAATCTACTCACAAGAGCAGCTGGGTTTTCATCAAGGCTTTGTGAGCTCTATTTAATTTGATCATCATGAACTGCCTCGAGGGCAGCCTTTTTCATGCCGTCTATTACGCAGGCTGAGGGGGGCCCGTGCGGGAAGCTTAGCAGACCCTGGCTGTAGCTCCAGGGTGGATTCGTGGCAGGAGCTGCGGTGGGGCCTGCTGGGCCTTCATCGGGGTTTTGGGTGCACGGAATCTGCGACAGTGGTAGCAGCCATGCAAACGCGGGGTCTCTTCCGGTGTAGCTGAAGAGGCAAGGATAAGGTATGTGTTCTGATAGGTGCGGCTGTAGGAGTGGGTGAGGTGATGGAACTCTTCGGTGTATGTGGCAGGATTTACAGAGAACGAGCCTAACTGGTTTGACTTAAATCCGAGAGTGAGATGGGAATGTGTATTTTAACTACTCTTTCAGCTTCTGCTATTTTTCTGAGAGGTGGGAGGAGGGTTGATGTTTGGGTAGAATTAAGAGGTGGAAAGGGGCTAGCTTTTGTGTTTATGGAGGTGCTGGATGGCGGGGAGGGAGGAGGGCATAGTTCTCATGAACGAGGATGAGGACGGGGGGAAAGAGGGGGCAGAAGGCGGCGCGGCAGAGGGCCGAGGGGGGGAAGGGGCAGCAAGGATGAGGACGCAGATGAAGTTGGGGGCACGTGGTGAGGGGTGCAGGAGGAGCTTGGCTTGTTGGGTTAAAGTTGAGATTTTCAGGAGATTCGGGAGGTGGGCGAGAGGAGATGAAAGCTTTTGAGGTGGTTTCTGTAAAAGAAGAATGTGGTGGGAAGAACAGGATTGGCAGAAGGAGGTGGGCTCGCTCGCTGGGAGTGCAGGCAGAAATGAAGGAAAAGGGACGCCTGCACGTAAGCGACTTCCGACTACCTGCCACTGTGCTGGATGTAGTTTTCTGAGTTTTAGAAAATTTGGAAATTGAAAGTGCTGTGTTCTGGACATTGACTTTCAGAGGTTGAATAGAAAATGAGTTTTTTAGGTCTGATGTTTCTTTCTGGGTACAGAGTTTGAAGGTCATGAAGGAGGCAGCTCAGAGGGGTGGTTTTTTGGGGGTCCAAAATTGAATTCCCCATCTTAGGTGGCTTGGGGGAGCCTAAGGATCTCTAGAAAGGAAAGAACAGGGGAAATTCCAAGTGAGACAGGCATCCCCAAATCAGTCCGAAATCTCCAAGGAAACAGGAAGCCAAGCTTGGAACCAGACGTCTCCAGAGCCAAAGGGCTTCTTCCCATGAGGACACAGCCTTCCCACCCACCATGGCCCTCGGGGACAATGAGGGTCGCTGACCTAGCACTAGGTTTTTTCGGTGGGTTGTCCTGGACCACGGAAAAAGGAGCGAGCGAGAGAGAGAGGAAGAGAGAGAGAGAGAGCGAGCAGGATCCTCCGGTGGAGAAATCCTTGACACACCAGAGATGACTCAGTGTCCGGTGTTGGATGGGTTCTCAGCAGTGGCAGGGGGAGACTTCTTACCAGTTATTCAGTCTCAATATGACCCTAGTCCCGGGTTTTTGGCGCCAAATGTTAGAGAAAAACTGGTGCTCACTGGGACATGGAGACTGATGTGATTGCAGGCAGGAAGTTTATTGGAAAGCTCTCCCAACAGAGGGGGCCTGAGGACCAGACTTCAGCCCACCCCCGGCAGAGGCAGTCTTGAATTTTACAGTACATCTAAAAGCGAGAACTTGCTTAGTCAGTGGGAGGGAGTTGGGGCTTGGGTGAGACCCGAGGGCCCGTAGGGAAGGCTAGGGGGAGGTGGGCCAGGGGGCGGTGGGCTAGGGTCACTGAATTCTAGGGACGAGGGAGGGGTTGGTGGTGCCACGTGGCTCCTTGGTCTCTTCTTGTGAGGAAATGAGCTGTATCTGAACACGTAGGCTCTGGATGGGGGCTGTTCTACGTCACAGGAATGCAAGTCCCTGTTCACCATTGCAATCCTTGTGATCAGTTAATCACTATGAACCTTGTAAGGGAGAAACCTCTAAGAGTCTCCTCTCATTTCCTGGGAAATAAGGTGTTTTCCCATACTCTCCATCTCACAGCGGCCATTTCAACCTGGAGTCTGTAAACCCCACAGGCCTGGGCCTGGGTGCACAAAGATGAGTAAAGTCCTCCAGGAGCTTGAGCCCTTCTCGGCTTTCCGTGGAGGTCCCGGGTTTACTGGCCTATGCAAACTGATTACAGCTGCTTCCTCCAGCTTTCTATTCTGCCCTCCTTCCTCAAGGGCAAGAGGGCGGAGGGGGTGATGAGAAAGGAAAACACTTCTTTAAATCAATCCGTCCATCCACCCAATTTCCATTCATAAAGGAATTATTTTCCTTTAGGCCAGATTCCCCTCTACAATCTCTCACTCCTTACACACACACACATGCATACGGAGAGCTAGATCTACAGGTCCCTGCTCCACTTCTCTTTCTTCCTTACCTCCCTCTAAGTGCTCCTCTTTTTTATTTATTTTTTTCGTAAATGCATTAGGGAACTTTGAGTTAAAATGAGAATGAAATAAATGGCCAGGACCCAAAGTCAATCTGTTTTAATATGCTAATGGAGCAGTGCTGAAATGTATTGTTTTTGCATGCATTACTTTGTAATGCAAATTATGACAACTGTCAGTACCATTTATCTAGTCTCCTGGGGTTAAAGGACAAACGGGAGAAAATTATTTGAAAACTCATTTTTGACGAAAAAGAACACCTCTTCTCTTCCCCCAGGGCTGAATTCTGCTCTTACTCAGAAGAGACTGAAGTCCTGGAATGCTCTTCACATTATTCACAGCCAGTGGCCTTGCAGTTAATGACCAGCCTGGGAAACAGGTCCAGTAAGCCAGAATGAAAGCACAGTTGCCTTGTTTTCAGTTTTATCTTCCTTTCTGTAACACCAAGTGGGACGACTAAAGGGAAGAAACCATGGAGTGAAGGAGAAAAACTATCCTCATCTGCCAGGTTGGTTAGATCTCCTACGTTCAGAGCCCAGGCCAACTCACCTATTCTGAGCTACACTCGCCGGCTGGCCTTGTGCTGTGGATCACAGGAACATTGCTGCTCCAGCAGTCTTTTAACTTAGACCTTCTCGTGGCAGTTTTCTTATCCTGCAGGAATACTAGGAACTCCTTGAGGATTTTGTCCTGATAATCACAGGTATTTTTTTTATATCCTCCCCCCCCCCCCCCCGCCCCACCACCACAGCTTGCTTGCTGTCTGTTCTCTGTGTCCATTCACTGTGCATTCTTCTGTGTGTCTGTATTTTTATTTTTATTTATTCCCCCCACCCACCCTTGTGACTTGCTTGTTGTCTGCTCTCTGTGTCCATTCTCTGTGTGCTCTTCTGTGTTTTCACTTGTCTCCCTTTTTTGTTGCGTCACCTTGCTGAGTCGGCTCTCCGCGGCGCCTGCGGGCTGGCGGCTCTCCACAGCGTGCGTCGAGCCTGCCTTCACAAGGAGGTCCAGGGATGCGAACCCAGGGCCTCCCATGTGGTAGACGGGAGCCCAGCCACTTCCCGGTAGGTACCGTTTTCTCAATGCTTACCTTATGCCAGGCACGATGCCATGTGCTTTACATGCATTATCTCAATTAGTCCTCACAAGAATTGGTTTTATTACTGATGACTATTCCCATTCTTAAGATGAGAAAATTGTGGCTTAAAAACATTAAATGACTTTTCCAAGGTCACACAGATAATAAGCAGCAGAGTTGGAATTGGAACACAGGGCCCATGTGATATAAAGTCCATGGACTGGGAAGTGGATGTGGATCAGGGTACTGGGTTCCCACCTACCACATGGGAGGTTGCTGGTTCAGATCCCCTCCTAAAGACAGCAGGCTGGCACAACGGGCAGGCATGGTAAGCTGACACAACAAGAGACACAAGAAGAAAAAACATAATGAGAGACACAAAAAAGCAGGGAGCAGAGATTCCCAGTGCCTCCGAAAGAAGACAATGAGCTGACGTGACAGGCAGGAGCAGTGAGCTGAGACAACAGATGATGCAACTAGAGACAGGGAAGAAAAACAGAATGAGAGACACAACAAAAGTAGGGAGCAGAGGTAGCTCAAGTGATTAGGTACCTTCCTCCCACATCAGAGATCGGCTCCCAGTGCCTCCTAAAGAAACAAGGAAGATGAAGAGCTACAGCAAGTGAAAAAAACAACAAGGGGGTGGGGAGAAATAAATAAACAAATCTTCAAAAAATAAAAAATAAAATAAAGCCTGTGGACTTAATCATTCTGCCTTCTGACCGTCCTGCTTGGCACATGGCTGAATTCCTGGCATTCCGTAGGGACTCAATAAAGGTTTCTTATGTGAATAATTCCGAAGCCTAATTGCTCAGCCCTGTTCCTACCATTAAAAAAGGGCATTTTCAGTTGACTGTCCTGAAGTTGCTTCAACACAATATGTCCAAAACAGCGCTCGTCTCCACCTCCGTTTCCTCCTTCCCAGTGGTTCCGTTTCTCCTGATAGACCCCCATCCTTCCAGTTCCCAACCACCCTTACAGGTGTTTTGTACACATCCCTCTCCTCCCACCTCCCTGCCCATACCTAATCAGACGCTAAGTCTGATTTCTTTTCTCTTTGGAGGGATGCTTAGATTCCCACGTTCCCCACCGATCTGAAACCAGCTCATCTTGTCTTAGCTTTTTCCTGACCCAGCGCCAGTGACCCACGCCGTCTTAGCCTCGGCGCCCGTCCCCGTGAGACGCTCCTGCCCTCTGGCTTTTCAGGTCCTTAACCCCACACCTTCCCAAAGTCATAGATGGGCCACATAGAATCGCATTTTATGGTAAGTCAGTGTGCTACTTAGGCTTGAATTGGATTGGCATTGGGGTTGTTTTGTTTGGTACAGGAGATTGGTAGTTTCATGTCATCACATCTTGTAGACCTTGCTGTGCTACAAGACCTCAGGAGCTTCCCGCAGTCGTCTCCCCGGATTACGGATTTCAGCCTTTCATCCCTGATCTCCCACCTTTTGCTCCAAGAATCTAGGTCCCCTTGTTATAAAACAAAAAGCCATCATTTCTGAGAAATACAGCACAAGTTTATTTTTGCTTATTATATTTACTACAGTTGTCATTCATGACAAGTGTACTGACCACACACACAAAAATTGTAAAATAAGATCTTTATGCCTTTAAAATAAAAACAGAAATAATTCCATTAGCAATTTAAAATTCTAAAAATGCTGATAAGAATCAAGGTTGCTGGGTCAGGAAATGCAAAACAAAGATTTTAAAAGGCAATCCTCGCGAAGCCGATGTGGCTCAAGCAGTTGAGCTCCTGCTTCCCACACAGGAGGTCCCGGGTTCAAATCCCAGTACCACCTAAAAACAAAACAAAAACAAGCAAGCGAAAAAACCAACTCGGGGGAGCTGATACAGCTCAGTGGTTGAGTGCCGGCTTCCCACCTACGAAGTCCCGGGTTCGCTCCCCAGCCCTGGTACCTCAAAAATAAGTAAATAAAGAAAAGGGCAATACTTGTGGCTGATTGGGTTGGGAATTCTTGGGCAATAGCTCCTGGGGAGACAAAGGTGCCCATGCCTCCCCTGTCATCCCTACCTCCCAGCCCAGACCACTCAGTCCTGCTGCTCCCGAGAACCCCCACAGCTCTGGACCCAGGCCAGGAGGTGAGGAGAAGACCGTGGGGGTCTGAAAAGAAAGCAGAGTCTTTGTATCTCTTTTGGATCCTGAAACCACCGATCCCCACCAGTCCACAGTCTCTCCTTCCATCCTTAGATGAGGGCGCAGGCGTCGAAAAGGCCACGTCCACGAGACATACGACACCTTTGCAGACTCTTTTGAACGTTTATACAAATCTAGATTATTTTCTCCAGTGAACCGAATTATGGTGAGTTCTTCCCACAAGATTAGCGTCAAGTAGATCTACTGCCAGCAGCCCCGGCCGGTACTGGGGAAGGAGGGGGCTAGACGGGCCCTCTGCTCCTTTCCTAGTCCTTCCTGCGTTCTCCCTTCCCCTTCCCACTCCCTGAAACTTCTGGTCTTGACGGAAGAGAGCTTGTAAATCAAGCCTAGTCACGCAGTGATCTGCCTCCACGGGGCCACGAGCTCGCCTGCTCTCTCACGTTCTGCCCCGTCCTTCCTTCTCGCTGGTGGGAACAGCCCTTCGTCACAGCAGCAGCTTCACCTCCCTTCCCCGGCAGTTCCTGCCCACTGCGGAGTAATAATTGAACCAAAGGTTGGAGCTGGTAGCAAAGTGATTTTCCTCCCTGAGAGCTGGGTGTAGGTTGGGTGGGAATCGATCAGTAATTGGACACAGCCTGGAGGGGGTGGGTGGCCGGTTCTACCTCCCTCAGTACCCAACTCAGAAATTTCATCAAGGTCTCAGTCTGAAGCCATTTCCCCCTTAGTCACCTGACCAGCTTTGTCTTTGGCACAGGTTTCTGAATCTCTCTTGAATGTGCTAGGAGAATAGGAGTTTTCCTTCCTCATCACTGTCAGTCATCATCATCTCCCTCCATCGTTCCAAGCGGGGGCACATGCCTTCATCTCGAACCTCACAGCAGCCTGGCTGGATTTTCATGCCCTTTTTACAGGAGACAAAGATGAATCTCCACTGAGAGGGGGCTTCCAACCTGGAAAGCCTGCCGCAGACAGCTGCCTCCCAGCCCCCAGGCCCCTGGCCTTCCCTCTGCAGAGGAAACTGCTTCCAGGAAACATCTGCCGGCCAGGCACGCTGGAAGTGCCCCGGACGTGCAGCTGCCGGAAGCAGCTCTCAGCAGACCAGCAGCGCGGGGCGGTAGCTTCCTCGCGCCCAGCGAGGTGGCTCTGAGACGTGTGCCACGCCATCTCCTGAAGTTCTCCAGCAAGGTGGGGTCCTGGGATGATGACCCCTTTACTGTCTTCCTGCCTTCCCTTCCCTAGCTCACTCCCCCCAGGGGGGCTTCCCAGGATCACTCCAAGAACTCACTTTGCACTCACAGCTTTGTCTCAGAGTCTGCTTCCGAGGAACCTAAATCGACAATAACAATTAGGGATTGGGGTATCCTGACGACTGGGCTGGGCGTCCCTGCAGCTCCTCAGGAGGTGCCAATGGGGTCTCAAGCCGGGTGCAGGCTGGAATGACCCGCCCTCCTCAGGAAGGGAAAGTCCAGTCCCGGGCAGCATGCAAAGCCTCAGACCACCCGTGCCCTTTCCTAAGCCCTGTTCGAGGGGTCTGAGATGTTCAGGAGCCAGGCGGACCCCAGGCCACCGTGCAAAGACCACTGCTTGTCTCGTGAGGCATGGGGCACCTGGAACCAGGAACCAGAGGGGAGGCCCGGGGCCAGGCTGCTCCAGCACAGGGCCCGGGGCAGCCACTCACCTTCCCGGAGCGGGCTCTCCACCCCCAGGGCCCCCTGAGCAGGCGCAGGGCTTCGGTCTTTACCCCAGGCCTCCGTTCACGTTTGGCTTCTCCTGAGACGGCGAGGGAGAGAACTGCCACTAGAAGCTAGAGCACCACCGGACACGAGAGAGTGGGAGATATCTGAGCTCATTGTGCATTTTTTCAACTTAAAAAAAAATACAAACTTGTTGGTTTCTGTTTGTCATCCCAGCCGAGTGACGTTAGGCAAACCACTTAACCACTCTGTGCGCTGTTCGTCCGTCCGTGCATCCGTCAGGCATCTCTTCAGCCGCGTGCCGGGCACAGGTGCTAGGTGCACCGATACAGGTGGGTGGCACAGTCCCTGCCCTCTGGGAGTTCCTAGTCCACCGGGGAAATCGCTGGCTGGTTAGGAGCTATGAAAGAGGCCAACTCAAGAGGCAGTGAGCTGGGGAGCGGACGTGGCTCAAGCGACTGGGCTCCCGTCTACCATGTGGGAGGTCCCAGGTTCAATTCCCCGGGCCTCCTGGTGAAGGCGTGCCAGGCCTGCGCGGTGAACCAGGCCCGCACGGCAAGCAACGCAGCAAGATGATGACGCAACGAAGGAGAGACCCAGGGGAGAGTCGAGGCAAGACACGACAGAAACCAGGAACTGAGGCGACACAAGAGACAGGGAAACTTGCTCCCACACTGGAAGTCCCAGGATCGAATCCCTGTGAGAAAATGAGAAGAGAAGACAAAAAAGAAACAGATAGAGAAGATCACACAGTGAATGGACACAGACAGCAAAAGAGCAGGGTGGGGGTGGAGGGGTTAAAAAAAAATAAAAAGCAACTTAAAAAAAAAACTTTCTTAAAAAAAAAAGATGCAGTGAGAAGGAATTCATGGAGAGGCCCCTAACTAAGACAGGCTCAAAAAGCCAGCCAAGGGTTCCTGAAGGGGCAGCCACTTGAGACGGGTTGTGAAGTAGATGCTAATGAAGGGAACAGCATTTGCAACAGAGGGGAACAGTATATGCAAAGATATGGATGGCAGAGGATTCAGCGGGGGAGAGAGAGGGGTCCTGAAGCCATGTCCACACCACACTGGGTGTCCCTGAGCAAGGCAATTCTCCACTGTTGCACCCTGGCTTCCCCACTTGACCTGCTTTCCTCAAGAACTGGTTTAAGATAGAAAACGGGCAGTTGCAGTCGTGTTCTCCAAACTTCGAGCTCCCTGTCAGGGTCCCCCAGCCCCCGCCAGCTTCCCCACGGCCCAGAGGGGGCCCGAGCCCAGCGGGGGCGCCGCCCAGGCCTCCGTGGGCACGAGGCCCCAGAAGGCGCCGACGGCCCTGATGAGGTCGGGCCTTGCGTGAATCAGACAGCCTTCTCAGATGGCCGGGAGCCAGCCGCGGAGCCTCTGGGAGAGCACGAGGACCTGAGCCGCAAGCTGTCCCCGGAGGTCCCCAGGGGCTCCCCCACCACGAGCCCACGGGGACGTTCCTTACGCCCTGCACCACGCCAAGGGGACACCCAGGGTGACATCTGCCCGGACAGCCTGAAGGGCGAGCGGTCTGCCTTGCGTGACATCAGGACCATCCTCCTGTCCATCCAGAGCCCGCTGGGGGCGCCCAGCAGCCACAGCCTTGGACACACGTGCTGCGAGCTCTGGGAAAACCCCGCAGCCTGTAAGAAGTACCTGCAAGGCACCGGCCCAAGGCAAGTCTCCAGCCGAGAGCCCTGGCCCGGACGGTCGGCCTCTGGCTTTGTGAGGTCTTTTCATCTTTTCCCGAGACCTCCTGTCCTTTCCTTCTTTATAGACGGCGTCATTTTGATTTTGATTTTTTTTTTAAATTAAGTCTCTGTTGAGCCCTTGTGATGAATATATATTAATTAAATAAATGCACTCCTTTAGAAAAAGAATCAATACGATGGTGAACATGAAAGCCTGAGTAGACGACGATTCAGTGATACGGCAGATGGAAGCCGGGGCAGGAAAGAACTTACTTCACCCCTGTCTTTGGGAAAGAGGGTGGAGGCAGGGAAGGGGATACTCAGGGTTGCGTTTCCTTTTTCTCTCTTTCCTCAAGTAGCCAGTGCGGAAGCCAGGACCACAAACCAGACCGGGCGGCCATACGCCTAGGCCCACAAACGGTAGTGGACAGCTGAGACCGTTTTGCAATCGTGTATTGGCATGCTTTTATTGAGCGCCTACTACAATTCCAGGGGCTGGGAACAGGATGATGAACACAGTTCCTGCAGACAAGGAGACTGCATCTCACCCTCTGTATGGATGGCAAAAACTTCAAAAAACCAGCTACAACGCAATTCAGTTCCAACCACCCAGAATCAGGCCAGACTAACAGGGTGCCCCAGAGGAGCACCCTAACTGCAACGGCTGCCAGCCGGCTCAAATTCCCGGATCCCCGTCACCGGGATGGGTTTGACACTCACCGAAAGCACTCTATTCAAAATTATGGTTTCATGGGTGACTTGGTAATTATAGAGTTGTCTACGTGTGGCAGGGTGGGTTTTAGACCGGGTCTTCCCTACTGAAGGACCTCTCGCAGCTGATCTGCCGTGTCTCCCATGATCTTGGTTCTGGGAGCGGTGACCTTGGACTTGGCCGATAGAGCATTCGAGGGGAGGAACATGAGCTTCCTTTTCATCAGAGGTAGTAGCGTTCTTGTGGCGAGAGTCCAGGAAATGGTCGTGAGAGTGAGTGGGGAGTCGAGGAGGAGTGGAAAGCTTTGAAGTGCTGGAGAAGTTGTCCCTGTGGACGTTGATCTTCCCCTGAAGTGAGACACCTGGACCATTAAAATGTCCTCCTGGTTGACCTCCTTGCCTTGCTGCCTCCAGTCGAGCCTCTATGCTGCTGCCAGAACGATCCGGAAAAGCCGAAATCAGGTCATGCCAGGTTCACGGGGACTCTGCAAGGCACTCAAGAGTGTGAATAGTATGAAACCTTTTGCATGTAAAAAGGTGGATGCAGGGAGATGAATACGGATACAACAGCTTATGTTTTCGAAATGAAGCAATGGAGGGATTGACCGGCTGTTGGTAGATCTAGCCTCGGCTGCATGTCTCCATCAGGCTGGTCCAGGAATGGGCTGAGGTACTAGTACAGAAACAGTCCGGGAGCCTTGATGCCGAGCTCAGAACTGCACCGTGACATCTGCGTCAGTCTATTGGCCAAGGCCAGGCACAAGGCCAGCACAACTCCAGAGGTGGTAAAACAGACTCAGCTCCTTAAGAGAGAGACAGACAACGACACACAGAAAAGGCAGGACTACAAGGGAGTGAAGAAGCACAGCCATTAACGCAGTCTGCCACAGATAGATACATGTAATCAGATATATAAGATACATACATAGAGTCAAATAAAGCAAATAAGTCATTATATTCATGTCCTTAAGAGCTAAAGTTTTCAGAATAAGGGACAAGAGACACCAATCAAATGAGATGCAAATATAAAAACCAAAGAAGTTAAGTGCCTTAGACATTTTGAGTTGGAAATAACAGTAGGAACACAAGATATGTTTTTCTCTTGCTAAGAAATAGGTGTTTCCCAGCTCAGTTCACTGAAGAGATCTGGAAACAATGACAAGCTGGTAGCAATGAGCACAGCAACTGTCCATGTTGTGCTTTCAAATACCATTTCCCACTAAAAGAAGCAGGGCTATTTAGAGAAACGGTTGATTCCAGTCCAGGGATGGAAATGTATAAGATAAGCCTGGACAGAAGGACACAGCAGCCTACTGATTGGGTTCCTACTAGCCAATGCTGGGAAAATATGAGAGCACCAAGAAGAAAATGACAGCACTGGATTATTACATACCAAAAATATATCATGTAGGACTTCATAATTATACCTTTATAAAAAAACAAAACAGCTCATTTATCACCTTTTCAGGTTGCTGGGACACCAGATCATTTTTCTGAAAATTGATAAATAAAAAGAAAAAAATCAACGAAGCATTTATCCTGCCTGTCTTGTAAAGTTTGGTTTCAAGTTAACCAAACAAATGATAGAGGTAGGTTCCTTTGAATAGAAGCATCACCATTAAGAATTTCAAGAGGCATGCTTAAAATATGAAATTGCCACCTTTATAACTCATGATGAAACCATGTATCTAGGCAACCATTACGTTTGTTAGAAAATTTATAAATGCATCAGTCGGCATCACTTGAACCCATGATCAATCTTTATTTCAATAAAAGTAGGGAAACTGAACATCATGCTCCTCCTGCTGAGAGGCAATAGGAAGTATACAAAAGTACCTTAGGAAAAATGTGAACCAGAATCTTGCCGTCTTGGTTTGTGTAATTCACAGAATTTTTTTTTTTTCTTTTTCTTCATTAGAAAAGTGGTGGGTTTGCATAACAATCATGCATAAAATACAGGATTCCCATAAACCACCCCACCACCAACACCTTGCGCTGGTGTGGAGCAGTTGTTACAATTGATGAAAGCGCATTTTTACAGTTGTACTTAACTGTAGTCCATGGATTACTTAGGGTCCACTGTGTAGTTTCATAGTTATTTTATTTTATTTTGTTACCATATATACAATCTTATATTTCCCCTTTTAATCACATTCAGATATATCTTTCAATGTTATTAATTACATTCACAATGTTGAGCTACCATCATCACCACCTATTACTAGGACACTTCCATAATTACAAATAGGAGCCCTGCACATTTTAAGCCTTTACTTCCCCTTCCCTATCCCCGCCCTGTCTCCTGGTAACCTATATTCTCATGGAGTTTGCTTATTCTAGTTCTTTCAAACCAGTGAGATCACACAATAGTTGCTCTTTCCTGTCTGGCTTATTGCACTCAACCTGATGTCTTCAAAGTTCATCCATGTTGTTACATGTATCAGGACTTCATTCTTTTTTTTTTTTTTTTTTAAAGATTTATTTATTTATTTAATTCCCCCCCCTTCCCTGGTTGTCTGTTCTTGGTGTCTATTTGCTGCGTCTTGTTTCTTTGTCCGCTTCTGTTGCCGTCAGCGGCACGGGAAGTGTGGGCGGCGCCATTCCTGGGCAGGCTGCTCTTTCTTTTCACGCTGGGCGGCTTTCCTCACGGGTGCACTCCTTGCGCGTGGGGCTCCCCTACACGGGGGACACCCCTGCGTGGCAGGGCACTCCTTGCGCGCATCAGCGCTGCGCCTGGCCAGCTCCACACGGGTCAAGGAGGCCCGGGGTTTGAACCGCGGACCTCCCATATGGTAGACGGATGCCCTAACCACTGGGCCAAAGTCCGTTTCCTCATTCTTTTTATGGCTACATAATATTCCATTGTATGTATATACCACATTTTATTTATCCATTTGGACACTTGGGTTGGTGGACACTTGGGTTGTTTCCATCTTTTGGCAATTGTGAATAATGCTGCTATGAACATCAGTGTGCAAATATCTATTTGATTCCTTGCTTTCAATTCTTTAGGTATATACCTAATAGAAGGATTGCCAGGTCGTATGGTAATCCTATACTGAGGTTTCCGGGGAACTGCCTAACTGTCTTCCACAGTGGCTGCCACCAGCAATGGAAGAGTGTTCCTATTTCTCTGCCTTCTCTCCAACACATTATTTTCTGGTTTTTGGTTTGTTTTTTGTTTTCTTTCCAATAGCAGCCATTCTAATCAGAGTGAAATGGTATCTCACTGTGGCTTCAAATTGCATTTCCCTGATGGCTAATCGATGTTGGGCATATTTTCATGTGCTTTCTGGCCATTTGTATATCTTCTTTGGAAAGCTGTCCGTTCAAGTCTTTTGCCCATTCTTTAATTGGGTTGCTTGTCTTTTTGTTCTTAATTTGAAGGATTTATTTATATATTCTGGATTTCAAACCTTTATCAGATATGTGGTTTCCAAATATTTTCTCCCATGTGTGAGTTGTACTTTGACTTTCATGATAAAGTCCTTTGAGGTACAAAAGTTTTTTATTTTGATAAGGCCCCCAATTATCTATTTTGTTGTTGTTGTTTGTGCTTTGGATGTAAAGTCTGAGAAAGCACTGCCTACCAAAAGGTCCTGAAGATACTTCCCTATGTTTTCTTCTAGGGGTTTGATAGTTCTGGCTCTTACATTTATGTCTTTGATCCATTTTTACTTGATTTCTGTATAAGGCATGAGGTAGGGTTCCTTTTTTTTTTTTTTTTTTTGGCAAATAGAGATCCAGTTTTCCCAGCACCATCTGTTAAAGAGACAATTCTTTCCCAACTAAGTGGTCTTTGCCACCTTGTCAAAAATCATTTGGCCAGAGGGTTGATTCCAGAGCTCGCATTTCAATTCCATTGGTCTATATGTCTGTCCTTGTGCCAGTACCAGGCTGTTTTGATTACTGTGTCCATGAGAAAGTTGTGTTTTTTTTAAATTAATTTATTTATTTCTCCCCCCTCCCTCCATTGTCTGCTCTCTGTGTCCGTTCACTATGTGTTCTTCTGTGTCTGCTTGTATTCTCATTAGGCAGCTCCAGGAACCGATCCTGGAACCTTCTGGAGCAGGAGAGAGGTGATCATTCTCTTGCACCACCTCAGTCCTGGTATGCTAAGTCTCTTACTGTCTCTCCTCTGTGTCTCCTTTTGTTGCGTCATCTTGCTGCATCAGCTCTCCATGTGGGCCAGCACTCCTGTGTAGGGCAGCACCCTATATGGGCCAGCACTCCATGTGGGCTAGCTCACCACACAGTCCAGCGTGCCTTCACCAGGAGGCCCTGGATATCAAACCCTGGACCTCCTATATGGTAGAAGGGAGCCCAGTTGCTTGAGCCACATCTGCTTCCCTATAATAAGTTTTAAGATTGGAAAGAGTGAGCCTTCCAACTTTGTTCTTTTTTTTTCAAGATGGCTTTAGATATTCTAGACCCCTTACCCTTCCTTGTAAACTAGATAATTGGCTTTTCCATTTCTGCAAAGAAGGTTGTTGGAATTTTGATTGTTATTGCTCTGAACCTACAAACTGCTTTGAATAGAACTGATATCTTAACAGTATTTAGTCTTCCAATTCATGAACATGATCTGTCCTTCCATTTATTTTAGGTCTTCTTTGATTTCTTTTAGCAATGTTTTGTAGTTTTCTGTGTATACGTTCCTAGGTCAGGCTTATTCCTAGGGAGTTGATTCATTTAGTTGCTATTGAGAATGGAAATTTTTCCTCGATTTCTTCTTCAGATTGTTCATTACTTGAGTATAGAAGCATTACAGTTTTTTTTTTTTTGGTGTGGACAATGTACCCCACAACTTTGCCAAATTCATTTATTAGCTCTAGGAGCTTTTGTGGGAAAATAGCTTGAATTTGAATGTGGAAACCTGGCTTGAAGTTGAAACATTTCCATAATGTAGATAACAAGTGTGGGCTTAGGAACACTGGCATTGACTGAGGAACACCGTCTGATCAGCATGAACATTGCTTGCATGCGGAGGCATTTGAACTCTGTATGGCCTGTTTCCTAGTATTGCAGGTGCTGCAGCTTTAATAACAAGCAACCTTGAACGTAAACATAGATAACTACTGCTTTGTAATTTCTAATAAATATGATGTGGAAACTAGGGTCGAGGCTCTCAGTTCCAGAAACTGTTGAGTCCCCTGGTCCCATCTTTATTTTCTCTCTTGTGTCTTTCTTTCTGTCCTTCTATTTCTTCAGTATTGCATCACCTTCCCTTCATGCAAACCTAGTGCTGAGCTGGTCTCGGCAATCTTTTTTGCAGATTTTTCAGGATTTTCTGTGTATAAGAATATGTCACCTGCAAAGAGGGAAAATTTTTACTTCTTCCTTTCCAATTTGTAGGTCTTTCATTTCTTTTTCTTGCCTAATTGCTCTGGCAAGAACTTCCAGTACAGTGTTGAATAAAAGTGGTGATAGTGGGCATTCTTGCTTGTTTCTGGTCTTAGAGAGATAGCTTTCAGTCTTTCACCATTAAGTAGGAAGTTAGCTGTGAGCTTTTCCTATACGCCCTTTATCCTGTTGAGTAAGTTTCCTTCTATTCCTAGTGTTCTAAGTGTTTTTATCAAGAAGGGTGCTGGATTGCTTGTAGGGCAGGGTTCGTGGTTTAGAACTCAATCAGCTTTTGTTTACCTGGAAATATCTTCCTCTAGGCCTCGTTTTTTAAAAAGTCTCACTGAATGTGAAATTCTTGGCCGATAAGTATTTCAGCCCACTGTCCTCTTGCCTCCATGGTGTCTGATGGGAAACCAGCCTTCATACTAATTGAGGCTACCTTGTATGTAACACATCACTTTTCTCTTGCTGCTTTCAGAGCTCTTTCTATGTCCTTTGTACTTCGTAGTGTGATCAGTAGATGATGGGGTGTGTTTTTCCTCATGTTTATCCTGTTGGTTTTCTCTGGGCTTCTTGGATGTGCATATTCATATCTTTTGGGTAGTTCTCTGTCATTATTTCTTTGAATATTCCTTCTGCCCCTTTCTCTCTTTCTTATCCTGATGGGTCTCCCATAACGTGTATAATGGTTCACTTGATGGTGTTCCAGAGGTGTCTTGGGTTGTTTTTGTGTGTGTGTCTTATAATGCTTTTTTCCTTTTCTTCCTCATCTGAACTCATTTCCAGTGTCTTGTCTATGAGTTCACTGATTCTTTCTCCTGCCAGATCCAATCTGCTCTTGACACCCTCCTGGGAATTTTCCATTTTGCTTACTGTGGCCTTCAATTCTAGCAGTTCTGTTGGGTTCCTATTGAAAATTTCTATCTCTTTATTAAGATTCTCATATTACTTATTTATTATTTTCCTGATACACTTTAGTTCTTTCTCTGTATTTTCCTTCATCTCCTTGAGCATTTTTTAAAGCTTTATTATTTACTTTATTTATTTATTTTTAATGTATCTTCCCCTCCCCCAGATGGTTCTCTTGTCTGTCTGCTCATTGTTTACTCGCTTTCTCCAGGAGGCACTGGCAACTGAACTCGGGACCTCCCACTTGGAGGCGAGTGCCCAGTGACCTGGGCCACATCCACTCAGCACAGGTTGTGGCATCTGCTGGCTTGTGGCAAATGCTCGTTTAGTCATCTGTTCATTGTGTCAGGCTGCAGCATCTAGCTGTGTTGTTTTTTGTTGCATCATCTTGCTGCATCAGTTCTCCATGTGTGCGGTGCCACTCCTGGGCAGACTGTGTTTTCTTCACATGGGTTGGTTCTCCTTGAGGGGCACACTCCTTGCATGTGGGGCTCCCCTATGCGGGGACACCCCTGTGTGGCACGGCACTTCTTGGGCATGGGGCTCCCCGCCCCTGCATGGCACGGCACTCCTTGCGCGCATCAGCACTGCACGTGGGCCAGCTCCGCATGGGTCAGGAGGCCCTGGGTTTGAACCGTGGCCCTCCCATGTGGTAGGTAGACGCTCTATCAGCTGAGCCAAATCCACTTCCCGTTCATCATTTTAGATCTAACTACAACACACTGAAAATATGGCGGATGAACTAAAATGATAAACAATGCCTTGAGAATATAATCAGCCAAATCCAAACCATGGGAAATGCAACAGGGCAAATTACCGGGCTTTTTCAATAAATTAATGGCTTTAGAAAAGAAAAGGGAGTGTTATAGATTAAAACACTTAGAAGCATTAACCAAATGGAATGCATAAACTTTGGATCCTGATTTAAATAAAAGAACTGAAAAAAGACATTTTTATGTAATCAGGAAAAATTAAACATGGACTGAGTATTAGAAATATGAATAAATTATTGTTAATTTAGATGCATGTATTCATGGTATAGTGGTGTAAAAAAATAAAACAATATAGAATTACTATGGTTAAGAGATTTAAAATGGAGTTGGGAGGTAATTCTGGAGGTTACTCTTAGGCAATTCTCAACCAAATACCACAAATTCATGCAAAGCATGAAGCAACAGTAATTCTCAAAACCCCAAGGACACATAACATATCAAAACATATGGGATGTAGCAAAGGCAGTGTTTCATCAATGCTTACATTGAAAAAGGAAAAAGAGCTAAAATCAAAGACCTAACTGCACATCTGGAAGAAATAGAAAAAGAACAGCAAACTAATCCCAAAGCAAGATGAAGGAAGGAAAGAACAATATTAGAGCAGAAATAAATGAAATTGAGAACAAAAAACAACAGTGAGAAGCAACAAAACCAAAAGTTGGTTCTTCAGCTCCAACAAAATCGACAATCCCTGAGCAAGAGAGACAAAGAAAAAAAAAAGAGAGAAGACGCAAATAAATAAAACCAGACATGAGAGGGGGGACATTATTATTTAGCCCACAAAAATAAGAAAATCATAAGATACTATGGACAACTGTATGCCAACACATAAGACTGCTGGGATGAAACTGGAAACCTCCTAGAAACACCTAAACCACACACACGACGAGAACTGGAAGACCTCACCAAACCAGTCACAAGAGAGTGAATCAGCCTTCAAAACCCTCCCGATAAAGAACAGCCCAGGACAGGTGATTTCACAGGTGAATTCTACCAATCATTTCAGGAAAAATTAATACCAATCTTGATCAGACTCTTCCAAAAAATCGAAGGGAGAGAACACTACCTAACTCTTCTATGAAGCCAACACCACCCTACTACTAAAGCCAGAAAAAAAGATACTATAAGAAAAGTACAGATCAATCTCTCTAATGAATAGAGATGCAAAAGCCCTCAACAAAATACTCACAAATTGAAGCCAACAGCACATTAAAAGAATTATTCATTATGATCAATTAGGTTTTAACCCAGGTATGCAATGGTGGTCCAACACAAAATCAATTAATGTAATGCACCACATTAAAAAATTGAAGGAGAAAAAATCACATGATCATCTCTGTTGACCCAGAAAAGACATTTGACAAAATACACCATCCTTTTTCGATAAAAACACGTTGAAAGAGAGGAATAGAAGGAAGCCTCTTCACCATTATAGGGCATATATGGGAAAGCCCCAGCCAGCATTGCACTCAATGGGGAAAGGCCGGGAGCTTTTCCTGTAAGATTGAGAAGAAGATAAGGATGCCCACTGGCACCCCTGTTATTCGACACTGTACTAGAAGTTTTAGCTAGAGCAATTAGGTGAGAAAGAGAAATAAAAAGAATCCAGGCGGCGGACTTGGCCCAGTGGTTAGGGCGTCCGTCTACCACATGGGAGGTCCGCGGTTCAAGCCCCGGGCCTCCTTGACCCGTGTGGAGCTGGCCCATGCGCAGTGCTGATGCGCGCAAGGAGTGCCCTGCCGCACAAGGGTGTCTCCCACATAGGGGAGCCCCACGCGCAAGGAGTGCGCCCCGTAAGGAGAGCCACCCAGCGCGAAAGAAAGTGCAGCCTGCCCAGGAACGGCGCCGCCCACACAGAGAGCTGACACAGCAAGATGACACATCAAAAAGAAACACAGATTCCTGTGCTGCTGACAACAACAGAAGAGGGCAAAGAAGCGGACGCAGCAAATAGACACAGAAAACAGACAACTGGGGGAGGGGTGTGGAAGGGGAGAGAAATAAATAAATAAATCTAAAAAAAAAAGAATCCAAGTCAAAAAGGAAGAAGTAAAACTTTCACTCTTTGCAGATGACATGTTCCTATATTTAGAAAACCCCCAAAATGAACAGTGAAACTACTTGCACTAACAAACGAATTTAGCAAAGTGGTGGGATAGAAGAGCAACATGCAAACATCAGCAGTGTTTCTTCACACTAGAAATGAACAACCTGAGGAGGAAATCAGGAAACAAATTTCACTTACAAAAACAACTAAAAGAATCAAATATCTGGAATAAATTTAATCAGGGATGTAAATGACCTGTTCTCAGAAAACTACAAAACATTGCCAATAGAAATTAAAGAAGACCTAAATATATAGGACATTATATATTCATGGATTGGAAGATTAAATGTCATTTAGGTATTAATTCTACCCAAATTGATTTAGAGACTCAATGAAATCCCAATCAAAGTTCCAAAAGTCTACTTTGCAAAAATGGGAAAGTCAATTGCCAAATTTATTTGGAAGGGAAAGGGACCCCAAATAGTCAAAAACATCTTTAAAAACAATAAAGTCGGTAGGCTCACATTTCCTGACTTTAAAACATATTACAAGGCTACAGTGGTCAAAACAGTATGGTATTAGCATAAAGATAGACATATAGATCAATGGAATCAAATCTAGAGTTCAGAAGTAAACCCTCACCTCCACAGTCAATTGATTTTTGACAAGGCTACCAAGTCCACTCAACTGGGACAGAACAGTCTATTCAACAAATGGTGCTGGGAGAACTGGATATCCATATCCAAAAGAATGAAAAAGGAGCCCTATCTCACACATTATACAAAAATTAACTCAAAATGGATCACAGACCTAAATATAAAAGCTACAACCATAAAACTCCCATAAGAAAATGTAGGGAAACATCTTCAAGATCTTGTGCTGTGTGGTGGTTTCTTAAACTTTACACCCAAAGCATGAGCAATGAAAGGGAAAAGAGGTAAATGGGACCATCTCAAAGTTAAATGCTTACGCGCTTCAAAAAACTTTACCAAGAAGCTGAAAAAGCAGCCAACTCAATGGGAGAAAATATTTGGAAACCACATATCCGATAAGGATTTAATATCCATGATAAATAAAGAGATCCTGCAATGCAATGATAAAAAGACAAAAGACCTAATTTAAAAATGGGCAAGTGCTGTGGGTATAGATCAGTGGTTGAGCACCTGCTTCCCATACATGAGGTCCTGGGTTCAATCCCCAGTGTCTCCTTAAAAAAAAAAAATGATAGAAAGGTAACAGTTAAAGGGTGGGTTTTTTTTCTTTTTGGAGTAAAGAAAATGCTCTAGTATTGATAGTGGTGATGAATACACAACTCTGTCATTATACCAAAACCCACTGAATGTACACTTTGGATAGATTATGTGGTATATGAATATATTTCCAAAAAAATTGCTTAAAAATTCTGTGGGGAAGGAAAATTAATAAACCATTATTTATTTGAATATACCCACCATTATTGTCAAAATTTGCTAGGAACACCTCTATGCATACCTTCTCAAATCTTTAAGCTCATCAGGTGCCCAAAATGATTGTTTCTGTTTGTTGTGGCTATGTCCAGTATATTTCAGGTAAGTAACTCTATGTTTCTCTTGTTACATTGATCACAAGTGATTAAAGAAAAAAATCCGGGGGAGTGGATGTAGCTTAAGTGTTTCAGCGCCTATTTCTCATGTATGAGGTCCCAGGTTCAATCCCTAGTACCTCCAAAAAACAGAAACAAAAAAACAATTCTCATTGGGGCGCAGATGTAGCTCAGTGGTTGAGCACCTGCTTTCCATGTGCAAGACCCTGGGTTCAATCCTAAAAACACACACACGCAAAACACACACCCACAAATCCAAATCTGTCTTCACTTAGAAAAAAAGATGCTGTTCTCTGCTCCAAGAAAGCAGTGAGAGCTAGTGCAATACTTTTAAGGTTTTAGTAATCATTATGAATTGTAATTTTCTACCTTTTGAAAATGAAGCACTTCAATTGGTGTTATTCTCAAAGGAAAAAAGGACAGTGAGTAAAGTACTCTAAATATAATGAAACGTTTTTCCTTTTACAATGCTGCTGTATTAGAATTTTTTAAATGTGCATTGCCTTTATTGCTGTCCATGATTGACTTCTGTCTTGTTTACTAAATATCCACTGTGCTATGTTGAAGCGAGATGCCATTCAAGGTGGCATTTCAATGTATATGTAACATGTATATCTTAGCCTATATTATGTCCTTAAATAAAGTGTGCTATAGAAAACAAAAAACAAAAAACCGCCAAGGCTATCCAGACACCATAAAACAAACCACAAGGTAAAGAACCCAGTTAACCAAACTGAAGGACAATTAAGAGTAGCCCAAATATCCACCAACTACAAACGACTTATCTAATCTTCTTTTCCTTTAAAAACCATTGCCTAGAAATGCCAAGACCGGACTCAGTTTGGGTTTCTACCTGAATCTGTGCTCCCAGAATTGCTATTCTAAGACCTCAAATAAATGCCTTTGTTGCCTTGCAGCTTAGTTTATTATTTCTCCGTTGACAGCAGTTATTTTTTGTAGTCTTTATTAGAGATTTTTAAAAAGCGGATGAAGGAAATATGGCAAGATGTCAACAATCGTCAAATCTGGATGATGGGTGTATGAGAATTAATTACATTACTCTGCCTACAATTCTGTCTGCTTATAATTTTGGAAAGGAGGAGAGAGGAAGGAGGAGTGGAGAAGGAGGGCACGTGCCAGAACACTCAGGTTTGAGTCCTGGGTCTGGCACTGGGTAGCTAGGTAACCTCAGCAAGTTACCTGTGCCTCAGCTTCTTCCCCTGCAAAATGAGGAGCACAGCAGAGCCTCATTGCTAAGACGCGGGTGAGGCTTGAATGAGTTCATCATCGTAAAGGACCTACAACAGAGTTCACTAAGTATCAGCTAGTATTCCTTCACGAGTGCATCCCAATGTACGACACCCAGGGAGAGCGCACCTCGGGGCCAAGCTGACCTGGCCGGGGCTGAGGTTAGGCAAGAAGGCGGCAGCACTTCCTGAGAGCGTGGCTGGGGTGGGGTGGCCTTTCGAGGGGAATGAGCCGTGCGCAGGAGAAGGGTATTGGAGAGGAGGGCGACCTCCCGGGTGTCTTCAGGAACAGCAAGGGGGACATTCAGACGCGCAGGGCAACACGGAAGCTTGCGAGGTGCACGGCGTCACCCTGGAAGCCCCGGGGGAGGGGTGGGGCACGTGGTTGCGTCTCTAATTGCAGGAGCCCCGGGACCCCTGAAGAGGAGGCGTGGGGCAGGGGCTCTATGCCCATTCGCGAGGCCCTGAGTGCCCTGGGCCCTGCGGGACGTCCACGAGCCCGCGAGGGCGCCTCCGCGCTAAGGGCTTTCGCGTGCCCGAGGTGAGGGGCGCACAGTCTTCAGAGAGCTCGCAGGGCCCACGTTACACCTTCCTCTTCAGCCTGAGCCTCCGAGACCAGAGCAAACGGTAATGCCCCACCTAGAAAAGAAGTTCAAGGTTCACCTCCTCTCCAGCAGCCTAAACACACGTAGCCAAAGCACCCAGAGCCGTGTTCACGAAAGGGCTTAGGGAGCGGCCCAGGCGCCTCTCCCGCTGGGACTCGGGGGGCCCTTCTCAGGGTCAGGGAAGCGGCTGCTGCTGCTTTTGCTTCCTTCCACCCCCCACCAAAAGCTGACAGTTCTCACCATCCTGTTAAAGCAGGAAAGTATCAAAACCAGCTTCAACCGGTTGGCTGACCTGCGCCAAAAAAAAAACCCTTGCTGCCCTCCTTTCAGCTTTTAAATTAACATAACAAAATTCTCACCCTGGGGTGGAATTATCCTCATCTTTTAAAATCATGCAGTGTATGTATAAGCGTGATTCCCTAAACATATTAATCATATAATTATATAACCAGCGTGGTGCGCTCATCCATATGCATAAGAGCTAATGCATAATCAAAGAAAATGCTAAATAGTAATTTAGGTATTTAAACGAGAGTAAAACCACAGCACCGAGAGTCAGGTCTGAGTTGCTTTAAACTGGCCTTGGCTCCAGTCTGCAGACTTGATAAATACAAGTTCTGCCTAACTCCCGTACTCCCTTTTTTTTTCTCTGGTTGTCCCCAAAGGCCCACCTTTGGGACCTAACAGTAGTATCTTGACTCACAGGGTTGTTGTGAGATAAAACTAGGTAATAGAGCAAGAGAACCCTTTTCAAAAATTAAACGTCATGCGGAAGTTTAATATATAAAACAAGTTAAAATGGTATTTTTTTGTGAATAAATATAACCTGTCTTATAAGTTAAGATTTGTAATGTTCTCTTATTAAAGGTTAATGACTATAATAATCAATAGGTTGATTTGACAAAGAGAAATACTCAAAATTGAGATGTTGGATGATAGTTGCAATCTTATATACCCTGTTTATTTATATATATATCTATATATTTTTTAAATTAGATACTCTTTGATTTACTGGGAATTGGCCCACGGCAAAGGGAAAAGTTAATCTACAGCAAGGTGATAAAAAAGCCCTGATGCCACGAGTGTCCGCTGTACCCACCGCCGCAGCAGCCGTGGGGCGTCTACAGAAGTCTCCACCCAGGAGGGGAAGGCATGCGGCACGTCTCCTACCTGCTCATCTCCCTAAGAACCCCCAGATCCTGCTTTCCGATACAGCCTTATGTATTTTTTCATTAAGAGAAGTTGTGAATTTACAGAACAAATCATGCACATGTGTGGAATTCCCATACAACACCCCTCCACCAACACACCACGTTGTCGTGGAACATGTGTTACGGACTATGAGTTAGTACCACCGGGCCATTGCTACTACGTCAACAGGTACATTTGGCATAGTTTTTCCATACCTCCCTATTATTAACACAGTACATCTTTGGCATTGATGCAAGAATATTGCATGTTGTTGTTGACTGTAGTCCATAAGTTACATTCATTGTATTTTCCCCTGCATCTCCATATTCTTACCACCTTGCAATAGTGATGTACGTTTGTTCTAGTTCGTAGAAGGACATTCTTGTATTTGTACTATTTTTTTCCTATCTGGTTGCGTCATTGTCTTTCTGGTGCGTGGCTTCGCTGCAGGGGGCTTGCAGAAGGTCTGGGACACCTTTTTTTGCTTTTTTTTTTTTTTTACCAGGGGTCCCAGAGATGGAACCCAGGTCCTGCATATGGTAAACAGGAACTCAATTGTTTGAGCCGTAGCCCCTTCCCTATTTGTACTATTAATCACAACTCTCCTCCACCTCTGCAGTCACTATGTTGTTCAGTCCTTAGATTATTCTCTTTCTTCCAATTGACACTTACATCCCTAGACCACCCTTTTCAGTCACAATCCCATTTACAAACCAGTTGTGTTAGGTCTACTCACTATAATGTGTTAACATCAACTCTATCCATGTCCACACTTGTACAATCAAGTTTATTAAGACTTCCATGTACATTAAGCATCAGCATCAGTACCCCTTCTCAGCCCTGCTCTTAACCACTAACAACCTGTACTCTAGGTTCTTAACTGCATGCAGTTATTCTTTGTATTTAGTTCATATTAGTGAGACCACGCAATATTTGACCTTTTGTGACTGGCTTATTTCACTTAGCATAATGTCTTCAAGGTTCATCCATGTTCTCAAATGTGTCCAGCTTCATTTCTTCTTATAGCAGCATAGGATTCCATCGTATGTCTAGAGCACATTTGGTTGATCCATGCATCAGTTGATGGACACTTGGGTTGTTTCCATCTTTTGGCAGTTGTGAATAACGCTGCTATGAGCATCAGTGTGCAAATGACTGCTTGTGTCACAGTTTTCAGTTTATCTGGATATATTCCTAATAAAGGAATTGCTGGACCATATGGCAGTTCTATATTTAGCCTCCTGAAGAACCACCAAACTGTCCTCCACAAAGGCTGCACCATTTTCCACTCCCACCATGGTAAAGAAGTGTTCCTTTTTCTTCCTATCCTCTCTAGCACTTATTTTTTTTTTTTTAATAATAGCCATTCTATGTGGTATGAGATGATATTTTGTTGTTGTTTTGATTTGCATTTCCCTATTAGAGATGTTCAACATTTTTTAATGTGCCTTTTGGCCATCTGTATTTCCTCTTTGCAGGAATGTCTATTTAAATCTTTTGCCTATTTTTAAATTGGATTGCTTGCTCTTTTATTGTTGAATTGCATGATCTCTTTATATAGAATGGAAATCCAACCCTTGTCAGGTTTGTGGTTTCCAAATAGTCTCTCCCATTGAGTGGGCTGCCATTTTACCTTCTTCACACAGTCCTTTGAATCACAGAAGTGTTTAAGTTTGAGGAGGTTCCATTCATCCATGTCTTCTTTCCTTGCTCATGCTTTTGGTGTAAGGTTTAAGAATTCACCACCTACCACCAGGTCTTAAAGATGTTTCCCCACATTTTCTTCTAGGAGCTTTATGGTTCTAGCTTTTATGTTTAGGTCTTTGATCCATTTTGAGTTCATTTTGTATAAGGTTGAGATAGGGGTCCTCTTTCTTTCTTTTGGCTATGGCGATCCAGTTCTCCCAGCACCATTTGTTGAATAGACTGTTCTGCCCCGGCTGGGTGGGTTTGACAGGCTAGTCAAAAACCACTTGACCATGGATGTGAGGGTCTGTTTCTGAACCATCAGTTAGGTTCAGTTGGACTATGTATCTATCTTCATGCCAGTACCATGTTGTTTTTACCACTGTTAGCTAGATAATATGATCATTGTAATTTTTAATTTGAAAAGGTGTAGGTTTACAGAAAAATCATGAAAACAGTACAACGTACTCATATACCCCCATACTGTTGACACTTTGTATTAGTGTGGCACTTTTGTTACACTTGATGAAAGAATATTAAAATATTCCTGTTAACTATAGTCCAAAGTTTACATTAGGTATGTTTTAATACCTTGTAATAGTATTGTAAAATTTGTTATAATTGATGAAAGAACATTCTTATGTGTGCACTGTTAACCACAGGCCATCGTCACAGCAGGCTCACTGTGTTATACAGTCCCATGTTTTGCACAATCCATCCAAAGTATATACTCAATGGGTCTCGGTATAATCACAGAATTGTGCACTCATCACCACGGTGATTTTAGAACATTTTCACTACCTCAAACAGAAAAATCCCATATCCCCTCATACCCACCTTTTGATGGGCCCTGAGCATTAGTACCTTTGTTGCAATAGATGAAAAAATATTACAATGTCACTATTAACTATAGTCCATAATTTGCATTAGCTGTATCTTCCCCATACATCACTATATTATTAACACCTTGCAATAATGATGTGCACTTGTTCTAGTTCATGGAAAAACATTCTTGTATCTTACTCTTAACCACGTTCCTCATTCACCACCAGGGTGACTGTGTTACACAGTCCCAAGTTTATCCTCTAGCCTTCCTTCTATTGATATCTGTGACCCTAGACTTCTCCTTTCAGCCACAATCACATTAATACTCACCATGACGTGTTACCATCGCCTCTATCCATTTCCAAATATTTACAGTCGGCTTTATTAAAACATCTGCAGACATTAAGCCTCAGCTCCCCTCCTCAGCCCTCCTTCTGTCTCCTGGTAACCTATACTCTAGATTTTAACTCCATGAGTTTGCTCTTCGTAATTAGTTCATATTAGGGAGATCATACCATATTTGTCCTTTTGTGTCTGGCTAATTTCATACAACATTATATCCTCTAGGTTCTTCCATGTTGTCATACGCATCCTGATTTCATTTCTTCTTATAGCTGAACAATATTCCATCGTATGTACATGCCACATTTTGTTTATCCATACGTCACTCGATGGACACCTGGCTGCTTCCATCTTTTGGCAGTAATGAATATGCAACTATGATCATCAGTGTGCAAATGTCGTTTGTGTCCCTGCTTTCAATTCTTCTGAATATATGCCTAGCAGTGGGATTGCCAGATCATACGGTAGTTACATATTTCGCTATCTGAGGAATCACTACATGGTCTAGATTTTTAAAACAACAGACCCACTGCCTTCTTAGTGAGTAATATTTAAAGGAAGTTCTGATTGTGTCCATGGCAATGGCAAAGTTGGGGAAGTGCCCGGCCCTACTCACCCCTAACCAGAGCCCATCCTGGACCCCTCCACCGACGAGGCGGGAGGGCCATCGGGCAGGGGTCTCCCCAGTCCTTTTCTGGCGGCAGCCGTCCTGCTCAGCTGCTGCGAGCTGTGGATGTTGGGGTGTCCGTGTGGCCCACAAGAATGACGGACACCCCAGTGCGCTGCCCATTTGCCGGAGGCCACCCCACCCCAAGGCGGTGGAAGGCTGAGACCTGTTGGAGAATCCCGTTGGAAAAACAAGCCACCAAAACCACTCAGGCCTTCCCGAGTGGCCACGATTAAGGCAGAGGGTTGCGCCGTGGAGGAGCTCAGGGCTCTTGTCCACGTGTCGCCTGCACTTCACTTACTTTTCCAAGGAGGAAAAGAGAGTTTCCAGGAACTGCCCCAGGGACCCGGCTGTTTCCAGGAAGCCCGGTAGCAGCTGCGGGGCGGTGAGAAGGGCACTGCCCTAAAGGGGAGACCCCTAGCTTGGAAAGAGGAGCTCGTGCCTTTCAATGAGTCACGGCACCGCTCAGAGCTCACTTCCTTATCTGTGAATGGAAGCAGCAACTCAAAAGGTCGGGGTGAGCCCCACTTTTGGGGGAGATGCAGACTCTCCAGGACTCAGTCCTTCCACCTGAACAGCTATTAACAGGCAGGGACCCTCTCAAACAACCATTTTGAAACTTCAGAGGCCAGAATAACCCTGTACAGCATCTAGGGAAGAGCAGGGGGCAGACAAGGGAGACAAGTCTCAGTGAATTCAAAAATATTGAAATCATACAATGTCTGTTCTCCATCCACAACAGAATGAAGCTAGAAATCAAAAATGGGGAGAGTGGAGTGGATGTAGCTCAGAGGTTGAGCATCTGCTTCTCATGTATGAGGTCCCAGGTTCAATTCCCGGTGCCTCCCTGAAAAAAAAAACAAAAACAGAGGGAGAAATGAAAAATTCACAAATATGTGGAAAGTAAACAACATACCCCTAAACAACCAATGGGTTAAAGAAGAAATCAGGGGAAGCGGACTTGGCCCAGTGGTTAGGGCGTCCGTCTACCATATGGGAGGTCTGCGGTTCAAACCCCGGGCCTCCTTGACCCGTGTGGAGCTGGCCCACGCGCAGTGCTGATGCGCGCAAGGAGTGCCGTGCCACGCAGGGGTTTCCCCCGTGTAGGGGAGCCCCACGTGCAAGGAGTGCGCCTGTAAGGAGAGCTGCCCAGTGCAAAAGAAAGTGCAGCCTGCCCAGGAATGGCGCCGCACACACAGAGAGCTGACACAGCAAGATGACGCAGCAAAAAGAGACACAGATTCCCAGTGCCGCTGATAAGGATAGAAGCCTTCACAGAAGAACACACAGTGAATGGGCACAGAGAGCAGACAAGTGCGGGGGGGTGGGGGGGGGGGGCGGGGGGGGAGGGGGGAGGAGAGGGGAGGAGAGAGAAATAAATAAATAAATCTTTCTTTTTTTAAAAAAAGAGGAAATCAGAAGTGTAATTAGAAAATATCTTTCTTGAGGCAAATGAAAATGAAAATACAGCCTACAAAAATTTATGGGATGCCACGAAGCAGTGCTGAAGGGAAAATTTAGAAATTTAGAGCTCTTAATGCTTGCATTAAAAAGAAGAGACCTAATCTTAAAACTGGCAGTACTAGAAAAGGAAGGACAAACTAAACCCAAAGCAAGCAGAAGGAAGGAAACCCACAAGATTAGAGTGGAGATAAAAGAAACAGAAAGCCCCAAAAGAGCAAGAGAGAGAATCAAGAAAACCAAAAGTTGATTCTTTGAAAAGATCAATAAAACCAACCCAAACTCAACTTTCCCCAAGCCTGGAGTTGTATTAAATTGTCTTTACTTAGACAAATTAGTGCAGCCACTTCCAGCTGGGTGGAAGCTGCATCTCCTCGTGATTTTTTTTTTTTTGAGGTACTGGGCCTTGGATTGAACCCAGGACCCGTATGCGCAAAGCGGGCCCTCAGCCACTGAGCCACACCGGCCCCCTCCCCTGTGGTTCTGAGGGTCCCAGCTCTGGCGGGTACTTCAGGAGCCATCCCAGGGCTGGGCAGGGCCTCAGGAACTCGTTCCACTCTGCACTTCTCTTTGGATATTTTCTCTGCCATTTGGTTGAAACAATTTCCAGTGATGGATGAAGCGAACGGTTAAAGTTTATTTTTTTCAATCAAAACTCACTTAATTGCAGCAAGTAGGAAAGGAAAGAGGCAGAGGCAGGGAAAGCAACAACAACAACATTGACCGAGCTCTTTTAAGACCCAAGCACCTTTCTGTGGAAAAGCAAATTGCCGGACGGAGGAAAACAGCGTCTGCCCTGGAGAGCCACCGCGTTGGGTTTGCTCCTTTACACTCACCTACCTTGCTTCAGGCATGGGTACACCTGAAAGCAGTGTGGCGCAGCAGGAAGGGCCAGCCCAGCCGAGCCTGGTTCTGCCACTTCCTAGCTCTGTGACTTGGGAGAAGTGACTTCACATCTCTGAGCTGGTGTCCTCGTCCATGCTGGGTGGTGGGTACCTCCTGCAGGGCAGGATGTGGCACGTGCATGCTGGCTTCACCCGCTGGCATGCCTGAAGAGCTAGTTACTGTGCGTCTGGTTTGCGGGGGGAGCGTGAGTCAGGACCTCTCCGGGAGCTGTGGAGCAGATCCTGGCCTGTGAGGGGAAGGGGAGTGTGTGGTTGTGCGGGGTGAGTGTGGAATGCATCTGTGTGTGCGCGTCTCTCTGCGAGCTGAGAAGTGCAGGTTCTCCCGCCTCCCTGCAGCGGTCTCCTGCCAAGCCTGGGAGGAAATCTCCTTGGGGGAGCCCTCTGGGGAGGGTCTGGGCACTTGGGGGGCGTGGGTGCACCCCCTTTCCTGGCAGCAGCAGGGGCTCTGGGGTGCTGTTTCAGTATTCCAGACACCACCGCTCTGCCTTCATCAGTCCCCCGGGACTTGTTAAAAGACTTCAAAGGCACAACTTCAAGGCGCCTCGCTTGCCATTCACGTTTTTAACACTGAAGGCCTAACCTTGAAGGACATGGCTGTGAATGCTGATTAGCCTCTAGAGAGGCAGAGAGAGGAGAGCCGGGGCAGACAGACAGACGCGGAGCTGCAGAGGGCAGGACAGTCCTGCAGGGAGAGCAGCGGGAAGTGGAGGAGGTTATTTCTTGAATACCATAAAATAATCTCAAGGATACACGTGCTTCGCAAAGGTGAAAAAGACGAAAGAACGACAGCGGAAGGATCTGCTCCAGGAGATGAGGAAGCAGGCCGAGAGGCGGAGCGGCCAGGGGGGTCCCTCTCCAGAGGCAAGTGGAGGGGGCTAGGACCCCCTCCCACACCACAGAGATGGGGCGCCGTAGGTGCCTGGAGAACATCTGTCACAGTGGATGATCACTCATTTTTATAATTGTACTATCAACTAAAGGCCATGGTTTAACTTAGGGCTCACTGTTTGTGTAGTGTGGTTCCAGGGAATTTTTAAAAAAATGTATTGTGACTAGTAATGGAAGAAACTGCAGCACTAATGTGGAGACAGCGGCCACGGTAGCTGCTGGGGGCGGGGAGAGGGAAGAAGAGATGCGATGTGGGGGCATTTTGGGGACTTGGAGTTGTCCTGTATGTATTGCAGAGACAGATGCTGCCACATGGCAGAGGAAAAGTGGCGAGAGCAGCGCGCAGAGGACAGGAACGGGTCCAGAGGCACGAGAGCAGGGCGAGCGCGCTCAGCCTCGCGGTCTGCTCTATGAACTATTAATTATCCCACCCCTTGGCTAAAGGCAGGGGAAGGTTCCAGCTGTTTGCTGTTCTGATTGATCACCCCACCCATCAATCCCCCAGTGAGGGCCCATGATAATGTCCTTGGGGAACATCCAGGGCTTTTCCCTGTTCCCAGAAGAAGCCTCTGTCCTGGGTGGCAGAATCCTGGGGTGGGGGCCTCCAGCAGCCATCCTGGGGCTTACTGATGTCCACGTGGACTCTGCCAGGTTCCAGATCCGTCTACTGATTCCTGGTCTTACTAGCTGGCTTCAGAACCCTGTGCATTTTAAACCTAAACGTCCCACTCCCTATCCCCTCCCGTCTGCGGTGCGGTCGTCAGGCCAAGGCGCGCGGACGCAAAGCACCAGAACTCCGTTGGCTTTTACCAAGGGTATTTACTAGGGCAGAAGCTTAGAGTCTCGAGGTACCATAAGAGGTGCTTTCTCATCCCAAGTCATTGTCCACGTGCTGGAGCACGACGGCAGGCGAGGTCTGCGAGGGTTCAGCCTTCCTTCTCCCCCTTAAGGCGCCGTGGTCCCAGCGCCTTCCAGTCTCAGTTACAGGCAGGCAGATAGCTCGTCTCTCTCCCCAGGGCTCGTTTCTCTCCGGTTCAGCTGCCGCTGTAGCTGTCAGGTTCGTCTCTCTTCCCAGGGCCTCTGCTGCGTCTACAAAGCCGTTCCCATTCCTCTGTGTTCTTCTCCTGTGTGTTCGCTTCCCAGGCTCCAGCTCAAAACGCCAACCTCCCTCTCTGTGGCGCGGTGTCTCTGTGAGCCCTACTGCAATGTCCTACTAACGGGGCCCATCAAAGCCTTAATCATTATTTAATAAAGTAAATGTGAAACCTCTGAATCCAATGTAATCAAATATGCCTGTTTACAAACACAGTCCAGCATCTCTTCTTGGAATTCATAAACAATATCGACTGTCACTGCTGGTCCCCTATATTCTAGACTCTGACGCGATGAATTTTCTTATTCTAACTGTTTCAAATCAGTGAGATCATACAATATTTGTCCTTTCCTATCTGCCTTTCATTCATTCTTTTTTCCTTCTGCTCCTCAGCCTGAATAATTTCAGTTGTCTACCTCCCCTGGCCCAACTGTTGATAATGGTCTACAAGGCCATACCTGATCTAGCTCCCATTACCACGCTGATCTGACCTCATTTCTTTTTTTTTTGGATGTTAACAAAGCTTTTTTAAACCATAGTTTACATTTAAAAATAAAACAAAAATGGGTATGGGAAATGGGAAACTATCAAATTAAAAACATTTATGTATGTCCACAGGACAGATATTGATGTGATTTTTTTAGTAGGTTTTCCATGTTAAACCATCTGTATGTTTTTTTTTGGGGGGGGGGGTACCAGGACTGGAGATTGAACCCAGGACCTCATATGTGGGAGGCCAGTGCTCAACCACTGAGCCTTTCAATTTCCCTGAGTTGGCTCCCTCGTCTGTTCTGCTCATTATTTTTTCTGCTCATCTACTTGATTGTTTTTGCTCATTGTTTGTCTTCTTTAGGAGGCACTGGAAACCAAACCCAAACCTCCCATATGGGAGGCAGGAGCTCAACTGCTCGCCCACTCTCCTGATTTTTAATATACTGTGGGGCTTTACTAGAGCTGTGTTTAAAACGTCTGTTTCTATTTACATCATTGAGCATCACTGTCTTTGTTTCTAGGGTTGCTGGAACAAAGTGTCACAAACACAGTGGCTCAAAAGAACCCCAGAAATTTGTTTGTGTCACGGTTCTGGAGGCTAGCAGTCTGAGATCACGGTGTCAGCAGGACCGTGCTCCGGCTCCCTTGAAACCTGCCGGGGGGAGCCCTTCCCTGCCTCTTCCCGACTGCTGGAGGTGACGGCAGTTCTTGGCATCCCTCGGCTTGCAGACGCAGCGCTCGTGTCTGCCTCTGTCGTCACACAGCCAGCCGGCTTCTCCTCTTCTCACAAGGACACCAGGCATGATGGATTAAGGGCACACCCTGCGCCAGCATGATCTATTTTTTTTAACAAAAAAATTTTATTGAAACATATTAATAGAGCACACAATTCATCCAAAGTGTGCAATCCATGGTATTTGGTATAATCACGTATTTGTGCATTCATCACTTCAATCATTATTAGAGCTTTTTTATTATTTCATCATCATCATAATGAACAAAAAACAGACAAACAAGAAAATCCTTCACCTCTCAATCTCTCTGTGTTTCCCCTGCTATACATAGCTGCTATTTCTGGCTATTCTTGCACAATTTTGTATTTATTTATTAAGCAGTTTTATTGAGATATAGTCACAAACATTATGATCTATCTAAAGTGATGATCAATGGCTTTTAGTATAATCACAATATTGTGCATCCATCATTATAAAAAATTTTAGAATTATTTTGTTACTCCAAAAAGAAAAACTCCAACCCCTTAGCAGGCCTGCCCTAACCCTATATAACCACTAATCTAATTTCACCTTTATAAATTGATTTATATTTACATTTTATGTAAATGGAATCATGGGGGAAGCGGATGTGGCTCAATCAATTGGGCTCCCGTCTACCATATGGGAGGCCCTGGGTTGGCTTCCCAGGGCCTCCTTGTGAAGGCAAGCTCTCCACCTGCGCCTGCGGAGAGCTGGTACAGCAAGATGACGCAACAAAGAGAGACAAGCAGACACAGAAGAGCATGCAGCAAATGGGCACAGAGAGCAGACAGCAAGCAAGTGGCAAGGGGGGGGATAAATTTTTTAAAAATAATAAATAAATGGAATCATGAAATATGTTACACAATATATTTAGTTCATACTAATGCAATCATACAATATTTGTTCTTTTGTGTCTGACTTGCTTCACTCAACATAAAGTCCTCCAGGCTCATCCATCTTGTCATATGCTTTACGACTTCATTTCTTCTTACCATTGCATAATATTCCATCGTGTGACTACTCCACAGTTTGTTTATAGGTTGGTGGACGCCTGGGTTGTTTCCATCTTTTGGTAATGATGAATAACACTGCTAGAAACATAGGTGGGCAGATGTCTGCTCGTGTCACTGCCCTCAGTTCTTCTGGGTATAGACCCAGTAGTGGTGTTGAAGGGTCATGTGGCAAGTCTATATTCAACTTCTTCAGGAACTGTCAAACAGTCCTCCACGGTGGCTGTACCATTCTACACTCCCACCAATAGGGAGTAAGTGTTCCTATCTCTCCACATCCTTTCCAACACTTGCAGTTCTCTGTCTTTTTAATAGTGGCCATTCTGATAGGTGTGAAATGATATCTCATTGTAGTTTCATTTGCATTTCCGTAATAATGAGTGATGTTGAATTTTTTAAACTTTATTTTGTACATTTAATAATTGAAAATAGAAACAATAATTTAAAAATAAAAAAAACTTAATAAAAAACATACATTTCTTAAATTACTGGATTCTTATAAAAAATTTTGAATCGTACAGTATGTTACACAATATATTTAGATCATAGTAATGCAAACATACAGTATTTGTCCTTTTGTGTCTAACTTGCTGTGTTCAACATAACGTCCTCCAGGTTCATCCACCTTGTCATATGCTTCATAACTTCATTTCTTCTTATAGCTGCATAATATTCCATCATGTGAATACACCACAGTTTGTTTATCCATTCATCAGTTGATGGACACCTGGGTGGTTTCCAACTGTTGGCAATAGTGAATAATGCCGCTATGAACGTTGGTGTGCAGGTGTCTGCTTGCGTCACTGCTCTCAGTTCTGAAAACAGTGGTATTGTTGGCTCCCATGGCAAGTCTATATTAAGCTTCTTTGGAAACTGCCAAACAGTCCTCTACAGTGGCTGTGCCATTCTACACTCCCACCAACAGTGAATATGCATTCCTATTTCTCCACATCCTCTCCAAAACTTGCATTTTGTCTTTTTTTTTTTTTTTAAGATTTATTTATTTATTTAATTTCCCCCCCTCCCCTGGTTGTCTGTTCTTGGTGTCTATTTGCTGCGTCTTGTTTCTTTGTCCACTTCTGTTGTCGTCAGCGGCACGGGAAGTGTGGGCGGCGCCATTCCTGGGCAGGCTGCTCTTTCTTTTCACGCTGGGCGGCTTTCCTCACGGGCGCACTCCTTGCGCGTGGGGCTCCCCTACGCGGGGGACACCCTTGCGTGGCACGGCACTCCTTGCGCGCATCAGCACTGCGCATGGCCAGCTCCACACGGGTCAAGGAGGCCTGGGGCTTGAACCACAGACCTCCCATGTGGTAGACGGACGCCCTAACCACTGGGCCAAAGTCAGTTTCCCCATTTTGTCTTTTTAATAGTGGCCATTCTGAAAAGTGTGAAATGATATCTTACTGTAGTTTTGATTTGCATTTCCCTAATCATTAGTGATGTTGACCATTTTTTTCCATGGGTTTTATTTTTGCCATTTGTATTTCTTCTTTGGACAAATGTCTATTCAAGTCTTTTGCCCATTTCAAAATTGGGTCGTGTGTCTTTTTATTATTGAGTTGTAACATTTCTTTATATATCCTGGATATTGAACTGTTATCTGACATGTGGTTTCCAAATATTTTCTCCCAATGAGTGGGCTGCCTTTTCGCCCTTTTGACAAAGTCCTGGGAGGTGCAAACGCGTTTAATTTTGAGGAGGTCCCATTTATCTATTTCTCCTTTTGTTGCAAAGCTTTGGGTGTGAGGTCCAAGAAACCCCCACCTACCACAAAGTCTTTAAGATGCTTCCCTACATTTTCTTCTAGTAGTTTTATGGTCCTGGCTTTTATATTTATGTCTTTGATCCATTTTGAGTTGATTCTTGTATAGGGAGTGAGATAGGGGTCCTCTTTTATTCTTTTGGTTATGGATACCCAGTTCTCCCAGCACCATTTGTTGAAGTTGAAGAGACTGTTTTGTTCCGGTATTATGAGCTTAGTAGGTTTGTCAAAAACCAGTTGAGGGAAGCAGACTTGGCCCAGTGGTTAGGGCGTCTGCCTACCACATGGGAGGTCCGCGGTTCAAACCCCCGGCCTCCTTGACCCGTGTGGAGCTGGCCCATGCGCAGTGCTGATGCGCGCGAGGAGTGCCCTGCCACGCAGGGGTGTCCCCCGCGTAGGGGAACCCCACGCACAAGGAGTGCTCTCCACAAGGAGAGCCGCCCAGCGTGAAAGAAAGTGCAGCCTGCCCAGGAATGGCGCTGCACATGCAGAGAGCTGACACAACAAGATGACGCAAAAAAAGAAACACAAATTCCCTTGCTGCTGACAACAACAGAAGCGGACAAAGAGCATGCAGCAAAATAGACACAGAGAACAGACAACTGGGGCGGGGGGAGAAGGGGAGAGAAATAATTAAATAAATCTTTTTAAAAAAACAAAAAGAAAACCAGTTCACCATGTAGGTGAGGGTATTTCTGGACTCTCAATTCTATTCCGCTGATCAATGTGTCTATCTTTATGCCAGAACCATGCTGTTTTGACCACGTAGCTTTGTAATATGTCTGATGGTTAGGCTAATGTGTCAATCAACTTGGCCAGATGATTGTACCCAGTTATTTAGTCAATAAAGCACTGGGCTAACTGTAATACAGGGACATTTATGAGCTTTAGTCATCACTGAGTTTACTGCATAGAGAGCTGATTACATCTGCGATCAACCTAGGAGATTGCCATCAGCAATGAGTAACGCTTTATCTAATCAGTTGAATGCCTTAAAAGGGGAAGCGAGTCTAGCATTCAGAGAGAATTTCCCAGCTCATCTTTGGACAGCCAGCGCTTCCCAGAAACTCATCAAGGATCTTCATTGGACTTGCATTGGAGCCCCTGGTTTGCAGCCTCCCAGCGGAACCTGGACTTGTGCATCCCCATGGCCATGTGAGAGAATCTTATAAATCTCACACTATTTACAGATATCTCCTGTTGATTCTGTTTCCCAAAAGAACCCTGACTAATACGATACGTTTCAAGGTGAGGCAGTGAAATTTCTCCTACATCGCTTTTCTTTTTTAGAATGCTTTTAGCTAGTCGGGTGCACTTTCCCTTCCAATGAATTTGGTAATTACCTTTTCTAGTCTATACAATTGGCTGTTGGTATTTTGATTGTTACTGTGTTGAATATATAAACCAGTTTGGGTGAGACTGACATCTTCACAATATTTAATCTCACAATCCATGAACACAGAATCCATTTGTGTAGGTCTTCATTGATTCTTTTAGCATTGTTTTGTAGTTTTCTGTACTTAGATCCTGTACTTCTTTGGTTAAATTGATTCTGAGGTATTTGAGTCATTTTGTTGCTATTGTAAATCAAATTTTCCCCCTCATTTCCTCCTCAGATTGTTCAATATACTATACAAAAACCTTACTGATTTTTGCATGTTGATCTTGTATCCTACCACTTTGCTGAACTCATTTATTAGCTTAAGTAGCTTTGTTGTAGACATTTCAGAATTTTTTAAATATAGGATCATCTCATCTGCAAATAGTGAGAGTTTTACTCCCTGTTTGGATGCCTTTAATTTTTTTTCCTTGTCTAATTGTTCTAGCTAGAACTTCTAGTACAATGTTGAATAACAGTGGTGACAGTTGGCATCCTTTTTTGTTCCTGATTTTAGAGGGAAAGCTTTCAGCCTTTCCCCAATGAGTACGATGTTGGTTGTGGGTTTTTCATATATGTCTTTTATCATCTTGAGGAATTTCCTTTCTATTCCTACTTTTTAAAGAGTTTTTATCAAGAAAGGATGCTGAATTTTGTTGAATGTCTTTTCTGCTTTGCTTGAGATGATCACGTGTCTTTTTCCTTTCAATTTGTTAATGTGGTATATTACATTGATTGATTTTCTTATGTTGAACCAGCCTTGCATATAAGGAATAAATCCTATTTGGTTGTGATGTATAAGTCTTTTGATATGCTCTTGGATTTGACTTGCAAGTATTTGTGTTGAGAATTTTTGCATCTGTGTTCATTAGAGAGATTGGTATGTATTTTCTTTTCTTGTAGTGTCTTTATCTGGCTTTGGCATTAGGGTGATGTTGGCTTCATAAAATGTGTTGGGTAATTTTCCCTCCTCTTCAATTTTTTGGAAGAGTTTAAGCAGGATTGATGTTAATTCTTTTTGAAAGGATCAGTAGAATTCACCTGTGAAGCCATCTGGTCCTGGACTTTTCTTTGTTGGGATATTTTTGATGACAGATTCAATCTCTTTAAATGTGATTGGTTTGTTAAGGTCTTGTATATTATATTTCTTGTAGCATCAGTGTAGGTTGTTTGCGCATTTCTAGGAATTTGTCCATTTTATCTAAGTTGTCTAGTTTGTTGGCACACAGACTCTCAAAATATCCTCTTATGATCCTTTTTATTTTATTGGTGTCAGTTGTAACTTCCCCCATTTCATTTCTATGTATTTATTTGCATCTTCTCTCTTTTTTTCTTTGTTAGTCTAGTTAAGGATTTGTCACTTTTATTGATCTTCTCAAGGAAACAGCTTTTGGTTTTGTTGATTTTCTTTATTGTTTTTTTGTTCTTATTTTCATTTATTTCTGCTCTAATCTTTATTACTTCTTTCCTCTGCTTGCTATTCTTTTTCTAATTTCTCTAGTTGTTCAGTTAAATATTTGAGTTTGGCTCTCTCTTCTTTTTTAATATAGGCATTTAGGGCTGTAAATTCCCCTCTCAAGGCTGCCTTCGCTATGTCCCGTAAGTTTTGATAAGTTACGTTCTTGTTTTCATTTGTCTCAATATATTTACTTATTTCTCTTGCAATTTTTTCTTTGACGCACTGATGACTTAGGAGTATGCTGTTTAGCCTCCACACATTTGCAAAATTACCTGTTTCTTATCTATTATTGATTTCCAGTTTCGATCCCTTATGATCTGAGAAGGTGCTGTGTATAATTTCATTCTTTTCATATTTATCGAGAGCTGCATTGTCCCCTAACACGAGGTCGATCCTGGAGAAAGATCCACGGGCACTTGAGAAGAATGTATAACCAATTGAGTTTGGATGCAGTGTTCTGCGTATGTCTGTTAGGGCGGACTCATTTATCCTATTATTCAAGTTCTCTGTTTCCTTGTTAATCTTCCGTCTAGTTGTTCTAGACAATGGTATGAGTGGGTTGTTGAAGTCTCCATTGGTTATTATAGAGATGTCTATTTCTTCCTTCAGTTTTGCAAGAGTTTGTCTCATGTATTTTGGGACACTCTGGATAGATAGATACGACTGTTATATCTTCCTGGTGGATTATCCCTTTTATTAATATATAATGGTCTTCTGTACTTCTAATAACTTTTCTTTAAAGTTTAATTATTTATTTTTTATTTTCTTCCCTTCCCCCTCCTCCTCCCCCACCCTGCTGTTTTTGCTGTCTGTGTCCATTCGCTTCTGTGCCTATTTCTCTTTTTGTCTTTCTCCTCTAGGATTCACTGGGATTCGAACCTGGGACCTCTGATGTGGAGAGAGGTTCCCTGTCAATGGTGCCGCCTCAGTTCCTGGTCTCTGCTGCGCTTCACCTTGCCTCTCCCCCTCGCCTCTCTTTTGTTGCGTCATCATCTCGCAGCGAGACTCCCTTGTGCGGGCACTGGCTCGCTGCACGGGCACTCAGCTCCCCGCACGGGCGCTCGTGTGAGCACTCAGCTCACCACATGGCACTTGGCTCCCTATGCGGGCACTCGGCTCACCACGCGGCCCTGGCTCACCATGCAGACATGCTTTCTCTTCTTTTTCACCAGGAGGCCCCAGAGATCAAACCCGGATCCTCCCCTATGGTAGGAGGAGGTCTTATCACTTGAGGCACATCCTCTCTCCACTTCTAATAACTTTTTTCATTTAAAGTCTGTTTTGTCCAATACGAGTATAGCTATCCCTGCTCTTTTATGGTTAATATTTGCATGGAGTATCTTTTTTCAACCTTTCCCTTTTAGCTGGTTTGTATTCCTGGGTCTAAGGTGAGTTTCTTGTAAGCAGCATATGGATGGCTCATGTTTTTTATCCATTCTGTCAGTCTATAGCTTTTGATTAGGGAGTTTAATCCATTCACATTCAATGATATTATTGTAAATGTATTATTTACTTCTGCCATTTTATGCTTTGGTTTTCATATGTCACATCATATTTTCACTTGTCTTTTTACTCATTTGGTAATCCTTTCAGCTACTCTTTCTTCTTTACTCTTCTCCAAACCTCTCTCTCTTTTCTTTTTCTCAGGCCTTAAGGCTTCCTTTAATATTTCCTACAAAGATGGATTCTTTTTTATAAACTCTCTTAGTTATTGTTTGTTTGTGAATATTTTATACTCAGCTTCATATTTGAAGGACAGTTTTGCTGGATAAAGAATTCTCGGCTGGCAGTTTTTCTCTTTCAGTATCCTAATTGTATCATACCACTGTCTTATCACTTCCATGGTTTCTGATGAGAAATCCATGCTAAATCTTACTGGGTGTCCCTTGTATGTGATGGTTTGCTTCTCCCTTGCTGCTCTCAGAATTTTCTCTTTATCTGTGACATTTGACATTCTGAGTAGTATGTGTCCTGGAGTAGGTCTATTTGGGTTTATTCTGATTGGGGTATATTGCACTTCATAGGTATGTAGTTCATTTCTTTCATGATAGCTGGGAAATTTCCAGCTGCTATTTCCTCAGATACTCTTTCTGCCCCTTTCCCTTCTCTTCTCCTCCTGGAACCCCCATGGCACGTACGTTGTTGCATTTCATGTTGTCATTGAACTCCTTGAGCTCCTGCTCAAATTTTTCCTTTCTTTTCTCTCTCTGTTCTTTCCTTTCTTCAAATTCAACTCTTCCATATTTGGTATCACTTATTCTTTCTTCTCTCATTTCGAGAATGCCTTGAATGTGTTTTTTATCTCACCTATTGTGTTTTTCATTCCCATGAGCTCTGTTACTTTTCTCTTCAAGATTTCACATTTGTTGTGCTCGTTCAATGTTGTCTTGATGTCGTTTCTCTCTTTAGCCATATTGTCTTTCAACTCATTAATTTGATTTTGGAAATTTGTGTGCCTCTCATTAATAAGTTCTCTCAAACCATGCATCTTTTCTGGAACTTTGATATATTCCTTTTCCTGGGCCATGACTTCCATTTTCTTGTTATGGCTCATAATTTTTTGCTGATGTCTAGGCATCTGATCAGGATAGTTTACTCAGATGCTCAATTCTTTCTCTTCATAGGGATTTAGTGGTAGGAGGCTCTGTGTTACTGCTGCTCTTTGATTCTTGGTTTGAGCTGGATCATTAGGATTGTTCCTCTTACTTGCTCAAAACCGGGCCCTGGACCCAGTAATGGGTTGCAGATCCGCTTCCTAGGGGTTTGGGGAGGGAGGTTATAGAGGCTGGAAAAAGCCTCTCTTTAATTTTCTCATGTGCACTTCCTTGGTCTGCCAGCAGATAGCGCTTTGGGACAGCCCTCTCAGTTCAATTCCTGGTAGAGATTGTTTGTTGCAACACTGGCGGATTACTGTGATAGAGCTTCCCACCTGGAGGCTAAGAGCCTTGTAATTCAAACTTTCTCAGAGACAGTTCTCCAGCCTTCTCCGGCAGCTCCCTCCCTTTTCCCGGGTAGAAAATAATTCCACTCCACTCTGCATCCTCAACAATCAGTTCAGATTAGTAGAGAAGGAGATTGGGAGGATGCTGTCTCTTTAGCCCCTTGCTGACTCCCAAGGCAAACAATGATGCAGCCCCCCTGGCCTGGAAGGGTTCATGGGACACAGCAGTCCAAATTAGGAGTCAAAAGCTGAGTCAGCCTTAGGCTGTGTCCCCTCTCTCCCCTTTCCTGGGGGTGCTGGATCCCTGGGTCCCTGGGTCCCCTTTGTCTGTAACAGACTCAGAGGCCTGAGATTTCTAAAGTGTCTTTACTGTGGGTGAAGGTGCCGGCAGTGCCACCCTCGCAATTCCCCTCCTTTGTCCCTCTCTTCTGGGCAGTGTCCAACCTTCACCTGGTGTCCTAAACCCCAAATCTTTTTCCGGGCTTTTCAGCCTGTCCTCTAGCTATTTTTCTGGCAAAGAAGAGAGCCCTGTGTCTCTAGTCTGCCATCTTCCAGAAGTCCTGGCTCATTTCTTCCTACTCTCTTCTGCTTTCTGCATTCTAGACACACCAGCTTATTTACTGTTCTTTGAGTGTTCCTCTGGTGTTCCTGTCTCAGGGCTTTACACTGGCATTTCCGATACCTAGAAGACTCTTTCCCCAGATGTTTGCATGTCTGGCTCCCTCGCCTTCTGGGATGGTCAGTGTTATGGTACTGGGCTCCGGTACCATAATTCAATCAAACACGAATCTAGGTGCTTCTCTGGGTGAACCCTGGCTGATCCACCCCCTCAGGTCTTCTCTAAATGTGAGCTTCTCTAGTGAGGGCTGCCTAGGCCATCCCATTGAAAACTGCAACCCTGGCAATTCTGGTCTCCTTTCATGCTTTATTTTTCTACAGTGAACTTATCGCTAACTAAAACATTATATAGTTATCTTTTGTCCACTGTTGTAACCTCAGTGCCACAAAAATACCTAGTATACAGTAGGAATGAATATTTAAGCAACAAATATAGGAATACAGAAAAAAGTACACCTAATCCAACTACTCTAGAGAAATCAGGCAAGACTTCCTAGAGGAGACAGCATAGTTAGGTAAAGCATTTGGTGATACCTGGAGTAAGGAAATTCTAAGTAGGGAGACTAGCAAGTGCAACAGCCTAAAAGCAAGAATGATAATTATGGGTGTGCACTTCCCATGCACCAGGAACTGTGCCTGCAGCTTCTCCTCCTGAATTCTCACCACTGCATGATGGAGGTACTAACATTTTCCCAATTTTTAGAGATGTGGAAACTGAGGCACAGAGGGGGTTGGTAGCTTGCCCATGGTCACACAGCTGGGATTGGACCTCGGACAGTCTGGCTGCAGGACCTACGTCAGCTCTTTGAAAGGACTGATCTGGTTCCCAGGTGGACCTGCCCACAGCTGAGCACGCCCGGGGGCTGGAACACGAGAGGGCACTGGAGAGAAGAGGCCAGGCCACACGCTGGTGCCACGGCCCGAGCTGGGCCTTGTATGTCTCTGACTAGCTGGGCTTAGGGCAGGGCGGGATTAGATGACATCCGGGCTTCCTCCCAGCTCCGAGAGGCCGGGCCCTGTATTAGGTCAAGAGCTGTGGGGCCAGCTGCAGTCTCCCCTGGAGCTGAGGAGTCGTGCCTTTCCCAGAGAGAACTCCTCGAGAACAGTTCAGACAGTCACCACGGACAGGAGGTGTTAGAGGTTTGCAGTGATTCCCAGGACATAAGGCGGTGGCTCCATTCCCAGCGACTGAGCGAGCTGCCTACATGTGGAAGACAGCGTCTCTCCCCCCAAGAATGAGCCACAGCCCCGTGGCAATGGAGCAGATAAGGACCCTTGTCCCTTCCGGGCCATCAAACCCTCCTGCATTCCAAGAAAACCCCGCCTCCTAGCCCACCAGCCCCAAGCCACACACAAAGAGAATTCCCTTTTACAGCCCTTTGGTGACCCAAGGCTGCGCTCTGGACCCTAGCCCCTCCCCATGAACTAACACTTCCCCTCCTCTTGATGTGCCGTATAATCTCACCAGCACCTTCCACAGGTGGGCTCAAGTCTGTTCCTCAGACCCCCTCCATTGGGAGAGCTTCTCAGTAAATCTCTGCCTGTGGTCCTATCAGTCTCCATGCCCCAGTGAGCGCCGCTTTCCCCCAACAGAAAGGCCTGCAGGCTTCACCCGGCAGGAGGCGGGCAGGCACAGGGCGCGGTGGAGCACACGCTCACTTGCTCGTCTCTCACACACGCTCAGGGCCCGAGGCCTAAGGAGGGCACGGCAGGCTCCCGGGCAGATGTCGAATGGCCAACTCCGTCTTCCTCCCGGCTGCGGGATGAGGCTGCCCCCCTTGGGAGCCCCCACCTGGCCCCCAGCCACGGCCTGCCCTCCCATGAGCGCTGAGGACGCCCTGGCACGAGCGCGCCGGCCTGGTCCCCACCCTCTGCGTCTCGTGTGACGTGGGCAGGCCCCTCAGCTCCCTGCGGGCCGGGGTCTTCCCTCGCGCCCGGGGGTAGCAGCAGATCCGCGCTCCAGCGCTGGGGCGGGGGTTAGAGCTGCTCCAGCCAAGCACCTGGGGCAGTGCCCGGCCCTGGCGCCGCTCGTTACCACCGTGTTTGCTACCCAGCCTGGTAGAGACGAGCCCGTCGCTCCTGCCAGCCACGGCGTCCCCTGGAAGGGACCAAAGCCGGAGACAGGAGCGGGCCACTCCCCTCCCCTCCTACCCCACCTGCCCCGTCTGTCTTTGCTCCCCCTCTGCCCTGACTCGTTTCTCCCTGACCCTCTGAGTTCCTGCCTGAGACGTGCGGAAGGGCAGGGGGGAGGAGAAAGGCCCAGCCCCCCACTTCGGGAGAAGGAGACGGGACCACTGGCATCCTTCCGGGTGAGGTGGGATCCTGGTCCTGATCAGGTTCACTCTGAACCTCGCACTCTTTCTCCCTCCCCAGGAGCAGACTGGGCGCGCAGCTCCACCCGGCTCCCCACAGCGGGCCCCTGCTGCTCCCCTCCCCGGGTGGGTTGTCAGGCTCAGTTCCCCCTCTGCCGCCGCGCCAGCGGCGCCCCCTCTCAGCTCAAGCAGGCTGGCTTGCTCCAGCACCCCCATTGCTGCCAACTTCTCTGCGCCCAGTGTTGGGCGTCCTGACATTTCTGACCTTCAGATGAGGATTAGCTGTTTACTCAGCAAATGACTGTGACCGTTGAGTTCATTTCTCGGGTAAATGTCACCAGTGGAGTCCATTTGACCCCCTACCCCACGCTCGCTCCCGGCGCTAGCCCCTTAGCCATCGGGGAGAGGGGCAGGCCGGGGCGGTGTCCATGGCCTGGGGGCCTGTGTCCGCCCAGTGCCTTCCTCCCAGCGCCAGGGCTGGCCGGCCCGGGGTGCTCTGGGGCTCTCGGGGCCCTTCAGTTCCTTCTCTTACCTGTACTCACAGGCAAGTGACATCCCAGAGGCCGAGCCTGCCGGCCCACCTGCCTGCGGCCTCGCCTGCTGGGCGCGCCTCCCCCGCCTGGGGGAGACTGCCCTGATGCGGCACGCACTCTTCTCAGGGGAGCCCTGAAGCTGCGTGTGCCCTAGAAAAACATGTTGTTAAATCTAATCCATTCCTGGGCCCGTGGACCCAGGGTAAGCAGGACCATTTGATGAGGCCACTTCAGTTAAGGCGTGGCCCGCCTCATTGCGGGGGGCCTTAATCCTCTTACTGGAGTCCTTTATAAATGGAATGAATCGGAGGGGGACAGAGGAGGGGGAAGGGGGGGACGGGAGAGGGGGAGGGGCGGGGGAGGGGAGAAAGCCAGAGAAGCCAATAAATTCCCATTGCTCAAGCCAAGCGACTGCGCGGCACTTGCTCTCAAGCAGCCTAGGAAACTAAAACACACCCAGACCCGCGCGCCCACGATTGCCAGTCCCAGGAGCAGGAGCAGACAGGAGCACAGAAGTGGGGTGGGAGAGCCGAGCTGTCATTCGATTGTCTAGTCCTGAAGGAACAAATCTGAAACAGGGACGACTCCTGTGTTTCCAGAAGTCGGGAAGGAACCCAAGAGGCCGGGAAGGGATTGGGAGGCTGAGGGGGCGTCTGCGGGGCCGCCCTGCTGCCTCTGCATCTCCCCCGATGAAGGATTTGCCAGAGACTAATTTCTCCTGAAAGGAAATTCATTCGCGGATCTTCATGTGTACATTAATTTCAGTACAATTTCGTTTTCCCCGCTCCAGGGGCAGGAGGAAATGCTGCAGAGCAGCGACCAAAATGTGGTGCTGATTCATTGGTGGGACAGCACGCTGCCCCCACCCCTACCCCTTCTCATCCCAGGAGGTGAGACCACAAATGCTTATGGAATGTGGAATGTTCTACGCAGACGCACGTATTCCGTACAACGATGAAGATGCTACTGTTAGCCCGACTTTACCAACCCAGGCGCTGAGAGTCTGTGAGACACCCGCTGGTGAGGGGTGGGCCCGGTTCCCGCCCCAGCAGCCCCCTCCAAGGCCGCACTCCTACCCGCCCCGCGTTCTGCCTCTCTCGGATGGGCCCGCAGCCCACACCTTCTACATGGCAAGGCCCAGAGAGGCTGTCCCCAGAAGCCTGGGGTGCTGGCGGGGCCTGGGGGAGGCCGGGACTCGGGCTGGAGGCCCAGGGAGGGCCAGGTGCAGGGTGGAGGAGCAAGCGGCCCAGATGGCATCCGGGCCCGGGGCAGCCTGCCCAGGGATGCCCGCGTGGACACGGTGTGAGCAGACTGAGCAGCTCTCGAGAGAGGCTGCGCGGGTCCTCTCTGCCCCACGGTCTCTTCCTTGCTCTCCACTTGCCTCGTGGCGCTCTCCCTGCCCAGGAAGCACGCTTCTCCCAGCACGGGGCAGCTATCCTTCTGCTATCCCAGCTGGTGTCCGGGTGTCTAGAAAGAATTCAGGGATGAGCCACGGGTTAATTAAACAGGCAGAGAACTGACGGGGGGGTCAGAGCGAAGCAGCAGAAGTACATCCCCGAGACGAGGGGAAGGGCATCTTCGAGGGAGAGAAATGCAAGCTTCTGCCCTGGGGTCCCCAGTTTTATGGGGGTTCAGGACTCCAGGGTCTGTGCTGATAAGCAAGGGCTTAGGGTGCAGGGGCCCAGGGGTTCCCAGGGGGGTGAGGGGTGCTGCCCGGTGGCCAGCGGCCTCTGGCTGCTGTCCGTGACCTCTGCAGGCTGTGGATGTGGACGCTGGCCGGCGGTCATCAGCTTCTGGCCACTGTCCACGAGGCACGGGGTGACCTGAAAGCTGGGTGGTGGGCGGTGGCGGTGCCCCTCTCATCCCTGCCCTCTGTGCTGGCTGCCTTCTGATAACGCAGCATTTGGGGGGGTGGGCTGTGCACTGCAGGGGATGTGCTGCCAGCTGCCCGCTCCTAACAGCCCCGGCCACGTGACCTTTGCCAACTTACAAGCCCCTTCCCCTCTCTGACCCATCCTGGCAAGCCACTATGAAGGCCCACGTGCACCCCCGTTGACACTGACGTGGGCAATCCAAGCACCCCAAACTCAGCCTGCGTGCAGGAGCCCTCCCCCAGCCCCACCCTCTAGCCACGTTGGAAAACACAGTGACTTGTCTCTCCCTCTGCTCAAGCCATCCCAGGTGGCTTGGGTGTCTGCCCTGCTCACCACAGGAAGTCCCGTTTTGTGACTAATAAACCTTTTCATACTCTCTTGATGCATGTGTGGCATCATCAGTCTCAAAATCCAAAGCACTTTTGGATGGGAAGTTGAACTTACCCTCCACGGGGCAACCGCCACCAAACAACCTTGAGGGGAAACGAACGAGGCGAGCCCTCTCTTTGCAGCAGCTTGCAGCCTGGGGCGCATTTCCAGGTCGCCAAGCAAACAGAGCCCAGCAATCTCATAAAATTGACTCAGAGATCGGGGTTTGGAAACTGGGCAAAATAGCAGAGAGCAGAGCATGGCACAGACTGAGCTCTAGAGGTGCCCTCAAGTCCTCAGTTCCGATCTGTGTATGCTTGGGCTAAGCCTGTGAGGCTAAGCCTGGGCAACGACAACTTCCAAGGAAAGGAAAATGACCCGTGAGCTGGGGGGCAAACAAGAGCCCGCGCTGACCCACAGCTGTCAATCGCTGGACTTCCCTCAGACAGAGGGAGACACTTCCTTGAAGGGCCACACTTTAGAAGTGAGGCTAAAATTAATCCTAGAGTAAAGACTGTTCCAGATTCCAATACACCAAGCCTCCAAAAGATCAAATTAATCTACAAGGAACTTCATTGCCTGCCAGTAAAAGCCCAATAACTGTTAAGGAGTACCACAAAATGCAGCAAGCCAGAAAAGTCCAACAAAATGCAGACACTCAACAATGTAAAAATCACAATATTCAGCATCCAATCTAATTTTTTTTTTAAATACAAAGACCCAGACATGACAGAGATGATTCAATTGGTAGATGCAGACATTAAAATGGCTACTATAAATACGGTGCTAGTTCTTTTTTTTTTTAGATTTATTTTATTTATTTCTCTCCCCTTTCCGCTCCCCTCCCCCCGCCCCTGCCCGTTGTCTGCTCTTTGTGTCCATTCGCTGTGTGTTCTGCCTCCACTTGCATTATCCGGCAGTGCTGGGAAACTGTGTCTCTTTTTTTGTTGTTGTTGCATCATCTTGCTGTGTATGCGGCACCACTCCTGGGCAGGCTGCGCTTTTTTCACCTGGGGTGGCTCTCCTTACGGGGCACACTCTTGTATGGCAGGGCACTACCTGTGCACCACAGCACTGCACGTTGGCCAGCTTACCACATGGGTCAGGAGGTTCTAGGGATCGAACCCGGGGCCCTCCATAGAGTAGACTCTATCAGTTGAGCCACATCCGCTTCCCAATGCTAATTCTTTTTTTTTTTTTTTTTTTTTTTAATTTTTTTTTTATTGACTTTGTAATAATATTACATTAAAAATATATATGTGAGGTCCCATTCAACCCCACCCCCCCACCCCCCCTCTCCCCCCCCCCCAACAACACTCGTTCCCATCATCATGACACATCCATTGGATTTGGTAAGTACATCTTTGGGCACCTCTGCACCTCATATACATTGGTTCACATCATGTCCCATACTCTCCTCTATTCCATCATGTAGGCCCTGTGAGGATTTAATGCTAATTCTTAAATAGGCCAAATTTGAGATGAAAAATATAATAGCTGAACTGAAAATATACCAGATGGGATTAGCAGCAGATTACAAACTGCAAAAGAAAAGAAGTAGACTATAAACTATACAAAATGAGGCACAAAGATAAATAAGACTGAGAAAATAAACATAGCAGCAGTGACCCATGGAATAACATCAAATATACATGTAATATCCATGTAATTGGAGTCCAAAGGGGAAGGAAGAGGAAGGAAGAAAAAAATAATGGCTGGTAATTTTCTAAGCTTTAAGGAAACTACAATTCCAGTGATTTAAGAAGGTCAGTGAACCTCAAGCAGGATACACATAAGGAAAAAAAAAATCACAAGACCATCATAATCAGATTATTGCAAACCAGTGATAAAGAGAAAATCTGAAAAGCAGTCAGAGGGAAAAGGATAATTTGCCTACAGAGGAACTACAATGAAGACAAGAATGATAGCAGATTTCTCATTAAAAACTATGCAAGCCTGAAGGCAAGGTTACAACATCTTTAAAGCACCAAAAAAAAAAAAAAGAGAAAAACCTGACCACTAAGAATTCTAGACCCAGCAACATTATCTTTCAAAAATGCAGGTGGCGGGAGGGGGTGGGGCATATGGGAATCCCCTATATTTTTTATGTAACATTTATGTAATCTAAAGCTTCTTTTAAAATTTAAATTAAAAAAATGCAAGTGAAATAAAGAAAATTTTAGGCAAACAAAAGCTGAAAGAATTCATTTTAAGCAGACCCACATTACAAAAAATGTGAAAGGAAATTATTCAGGCAAAGGAAAAATGAGGGAGCAGATGTGGCTCAAGTGTCTGAGCACCTGCTTGCCACATGGGAGGTCTCAGGTTCAGTCCCCAGTGCCTCCTAAAAAAAGCAAAAAACAAACAGCAAGCAAACAAATTTAAAAAACCAACTCAGGGGAGATGATGTGGCTCAGTGGTTGAGTGCAGGCTTCTCACATAAGAGATCCCAGATTCAATCCCCGGCCCTGGTACCTAAAAAAAAAAAAGTCAGTATGGATCTACACAAGGGAATTAAGAACACCATAAATGGTAAATATGTGGAAAATATCAAAAGTATTTATGTCATTTTTAATCTCTTTAAAAGAAAACTGACTAAGGCAAAAATAACAATAATATATTGTAGAGTTTATAATATACATAAGTACAATGTATGATAATACTAGCACAAAGGATGGGAGAGAATAAATGGAAGTATACTCTTATAAAGATATTACAGTATACATAAAATTGAATGCTATTATGTAAAGGCAAACTATGATAAGTTAAGATGTATATGGTAAACCTCAGATCAACGTCTTAGATCAACTTCTTGAAACATGAAATTAAAAGGTATAACTAATAATTGTGGAGACAAAATTTAATCATGAAAAATAGTCAAAGCAGACTTCGAAACATGAAAAACATGAATAAAGAGGAACATTGCATAATGATAAAGGAGAAAATTCATCAAGAAGATATAATAATCTTAACAGTATAAACACCTAATAACAGAACTTCAGAATGTATGAATCATAAACTGATGGAACAGAAAGGAGAAATAGACTAACCACAGGTATAGCTGATGTCAACATTATTTTCTCAGTAATTTTAGAGGAAATAAATTTTAAAAATCAGCAGGGCTATAAAAGACATGAAAAAACAACTTGACCTAATTGAAATTGTAGAACATTTCACCCAATAATAGTAGAAGGCACATATTTTTCAAGTGTACGCTGAACATTTAGCAAATTAGACAATGTCCTGGGCCAAAAAAAATAAGATAAAGTAAATGTGAAAGGATTAAAATATTACAGCATATATTCTCTGACTACAAGGGAATTAAACTCAAAAAACCGAAGGATATGTGGAAAATCCCCCAAATACTTGGAAATTAAACAGCACACTTCTAAAAAACCCTTGGGTCAAAGAAGAAACCACAAGGCAAATTAGAAAATATCTTGAACTGGATGACAATGAAAACAAAATGTATTAAAATCTGTGAGATGCAGTTAAGCAGGCCTTCGAGGGAAATTAATAACATTAAATGTTTACATTAGAAAAGAAGTCTCAAGTCAATGATTTAAACTTGCACCTTAAAAAATTAGAAAAAAAGAACAGCAAACTAAACCCAAAGAAACCAAAAGAACAGCAAAATTAAAGATAAGAGAATGGTCAATTTATTAGAAAAGTCAGACAAGAGAGTAATCAATGACCCAAAATCTGGTCCTTTGAGAAGCTCAATAAAATCGATAAACTTCCAACTTTTTATTAGGAAAAAAAAAAAAGGAAAAACACAGCTTACTAATACCAGGAATGAAAGATGGAGCATCACTGCGGGTTTATACATATTAAAAGGTAATAGGAATGTGTAGGACCAAGATGACCATGTAAGACACTGCAGGGAGATGTTCTGCCCCAGAATCTTTGAACAACTAGCAAGAACTGGCAGAGCCATCTTCCTCAAAACTCTGGAGACCAGGGGAAGTGTTGCAGCAATTGGATGAGTGCTGAATCAAGAAAACACAGCTCTAAAACTGGCAGGAGGTGCTCTGGTGCCCTTGTAGGGTGCCCCCCACTCCCTTCTTGCCCTCCCACTGCTGGTTCCTGGTCCTGAACCAGAAGTAGCAGAGCACCCCAATGCACATTCTGGGGTGTCTGTATGTCAGTACCAGTCTATCTATGGCAGGCTGAAAGACTGAACCAGGAAACTTGCCTTGCGCTTGCCCTCCCAGAACTTGTTCTGCAAGAAGAATCAGGGAAGCAGACGTTGTTCGAGCAGCCTACCACATGGGAGTTTCCAGGTTCAGTCCCGGTGCCTCCTAAAGAAGAAGACGAGCAAGACAGTGAGCTGATGCAATGGGCTGGTGTGGAAATCTGACACAACGAGTTGATGCAACAAAATTACACAACAATGAGAGACACAATAAGCAGGAATTGGGCGCCCCCCTCCGGTGCCCCCTAAGAAGATGACACTGAGAGCACACAATGAACAAGCACAGAGAGCAGACAGTGAGCACAAAATAATGAGAGAGAAGGAGAAATAAATAAATAGAATAAATCTTCTAAAAAAGAAGAAGGATCAGCTTGCAGACAGCTAAAGCAGTGTAAGAAACATGTAAATCAAAGCCACCTGGGGCAAAAGATTACCTGCATTAAGCCATACTCACAGGGAGGGGGCATTCAAACAGGTAAATGGGGGAATTTCTGAGGTCAGAAGCCAGCATAGGGAAACGGACTTTGGCCCAGTGGTTAGGGCGTCCGTCTACCACATGGGAGGTCCACGGTTCAAGCCCCGGGCCTCCTTGACCCGTGTGGAGCTGGCCATGCGCAGTGCTGATGCGCACAAGGAGTGCCGTGCCACGCAGGGGTGTCCCCCGCGTAGGGGAGCCCCACGCGCAAGGAGTGCACCCATAAGGAGAGCCGCCCAGCGCGAAGGAGGGAGCAGCCTGCCCAGGAATGGTGCCGCCCACACTTCCTGTGCCGCTGACGACAACAGAAGCAGACAAAGAAACAAGACGCAGCAAAAAGACACAGAAAACAGACAACCGGGGGAGGGGAGGGGAATTAAATAAATAAAAATAAATCTTTAAAAAAAAAAAAAAAAAAAGAGATACAAAGGAGAGATGCAGCAGACCAGGGAGCTGAGGTGGCACAAGAGATTGAGCACCTCTCTCCCACTCCAGAAGGTCCCAGGATCAGTTCCCAGTACCACCTAAAGAGAAGACACAGAACACACAGTGAATGGATACAGAAAGCAGACAGCAAACACAAAACAACAGGTGAGGAGGGGAGAATAAATAAATAAATCTTAAAAAAAAAGATATAATTTACAAAAAGCAATTGGCAGAAGAAATCTGTGCATTATCAATAGCTACTTTAAAGTAAATGGAATAAATCCTCCAGTCAAAAGGAAGAGACTGGCAGAATGAATAAAAAAGCACAACCCAACTATATGTTGTTTACAAGAGACACAGGTTAAATTCAAAGATACAAGTGTGCTGAAATGAAAGATGGAAAAATACGACATGCAAATAGTAACCAAAAGAGAGCTGGGATAGTTTTAGTAATATCAGATAAAATATACTTTAAGAAAAAAAAAACTGTTACAAGGGTAAAAGAAGGTCACTATATACTGATAAAAAGCTAAATTTAATAAGAAGACATAACAATGATAAATACACAGCACTTAACAGCAAAGGCCCAAAATATATGAAGCAAATATTGACGAATTTGAAAGGAGAAATTGACTTCAAAACACCACTTTCAACAATGGCTAGAACATCTAAACAGAAGTTCAATAAAGGAGTAGAGGACTTAAAAGATACTATAAACCATGTTGACCTGACAGACGTAATAGAACACTTCACTCAACAGCAGCAGAATAACGTTCTTCTCTAGTGACATGGGTCATTCTCCAGGATAAACCATAAGTCACAAAACATCTCAATTAATTTAAAATATTGAAATCATATAATGTGTCTTTTCTGACCACAATGGGATGAAGCTAGAAATCAAAAACAGAGGAAGAAATGGTAAATTCACAAATACGTGGAAATTAAACAACACACTCTTAAACAATCAATGGGTCAATGAAAAAATCACAAAGGAAATTATGAAATAACCTGGAGGTGAATGAAAATGAAAACACAATATAAAAAAACTTATCAGATGTAAAAAAGGCAGTGCTGAGAGGGAAATTTATAGATCAAATTGCTTAAATTAAAAAAAAGAAGAAAGATATGAAATCAGAGACCTAACCTCACAGTTGGAGGATCTAGAAAAAGAAGCACAAACTAAACCTAAAATGAGTAGAAGGAAAGAAATAACAAAGATTAGAGTGGAAATAAATGAAATAGAGAATAAAAAACGAAAAAATGGAATCAAAGAAACCAAAATTGGTTTTGTTTTTTTTTTGGAAAGATCAATAAAATCAACAAACCCTGGTAAACAGATGCGGCTCAAGCGATTAGGCTCCTGTCTACCAAATGGGAGGCCCTGGGAATTCCCAGGGCTCCTGGTGAAGGCAAGCTGGCCAGAGCCACAGAGAGCTGGTGCTGCAATGTCATGCAATGAAGGGAGATGCAGAGGAGAGACAGTGAGAGAGGCAGCAGATCAGGGAGCTGAGTCTTGTGAGAGTCTTGTGGCTCAAGCAACTGAGTGCCTCTCCCACACCAGAGGTCTTGGAATCAGTTCCTGGTGCCCCCAAAAGAGAAAGACAAGAAGAAAAAAGACAAGCAGACACAGAACACACAGTGAATGGACACAGAGAGCAAACAGTGAGTGCAAACAAACAACAAAGGGGGGAATAAATGGGAAAAAAAATTGACAAACCTTTATCTAGACTGACAGAAGAAAAGAGAGAAGACAAAAGTAGCTAAAATTAGAAATGAAAAGTGTTAGAAAGAAAACTGCACCTGTAAGAAAACAAAGCCTCACCTGATGGTGGAGGAGAAAAGAATTTTACTAACGATCTTGAAAGAATGGGCACAAGACCTGGATAAAACGGCCGGCACGCCAAACAAGAAACAATATTTATAACCAAAACCTAACACGCAGGTCCCTCCCCTGATCCCCACTGATTGGGTACCTCAGGGGTTACAGTCTATCCGAGATGTCATCACTAAGTTCCACAGTTTGCTCTCAGTAGCCGCTCCCGTGTTCTCTACGCTCTGGAGGGCTGGGCGGCTGGGCATGCTTTCATTCCGCTTTTCACATGTGGCAATGTTTACACTACTGGCCCCACCCCCACTTCTTACTATTGGCCCTTCTCGCTTTGACACTGCCCCCGGCACTTACCGTTGCCCACCCCCCTCGTTTTAGTGCCACTTTTCAAAATCCTGGTGCACCAAAGCTGCTAGAACCCCTGTCCCTCCCTCCTCAATGGCAGAGCGGGCTCTGGCTTTCCCTTTGTGAAAATTAAGCTTAACCCTTTCCCACAAAAAAGGAAGACATTATTACCAATCCAACAGAAATAAGAAGGAAAATAATAAGATACTATGAACAACCATATGCCAACAAACTAGGTAACCTAGATGAATTGGAAAAATTCCTAGAAACACACTAACTACTTACACTAACTCAAGAAGAAACAGATCTCAACAGAACAATAAAAAAAACAAAGAGATTTAATCAATAATCAAAAATCTTCCAAAAAAAAGAAAAGCCCAGGATAGATTATTTCACTGGTGAAATTTACCTAACATTTCCAGAAGAATTAACTCTAGTCCTGCTCAAACTTTTCCAAATAAAATGAAGAGGAAGGAATACTTCCTAACAATATCACCCGAAGACCAAAGCCAGATAAAGATACCACAAGAAAAGAAAGTCACAAACCAATATCCCTTATGAATATAGATGCAAAATATCCTCAGCAAAATACTAGCAAACCGAGTCTAACAGCACATTAAAATAGCTATACACCATGATCAAGTAGGATTTATCCCAGGTACACAAAGGTGGTTCAATATAAATTAATCAATTAATGTAATACACCATATCAACAGAACAAAGGATAAAAAACACATGATCATCTCAATTGATGCACAAAGGTATCAAACAAAACCCAGGACCCATTCTTCTTTGCAGAAATGGAAAAGACAATCATCAAAATTTCCGTGGAAGGGAAGGGTTTCCAAACAGCCAAAGCCATTTCAAAAAAGACAGAGTTGGAGGACTCATACTTCCTAAGGTGGCTTGGAGCTGCATACCCCAGAAAAAAAAAGTTCTTAAACTTAATCCACTCCTGTGGATGTGGACTCATTGTAAATAAATTCTCTTCAAGATGTTACCTCAGTTAAGGTGTGGCCCAAATGAATCAGGGTGGACTTTAATCCAGATTACCAGAGTCCTTTGTAAACAGAATGAAAGTCAGATTGAAAAGGTAGTAAGCCAGATGGAACAGCCAAAAGATGGAAGCCAACAGAACCTGGAAAGGAGAGGAGAAACAAGGAGAAACTGCTCTGTGCACTGCCACGTGACAGAAAAGCCAAGGGCCAAGGATTGCTGGCACCTAGCCCCAAAATGTCATCATCTTGATGATGCCTTCATTGTGTTCTGCTCCTAGCCTCAAATCATGAGCCAATAAATTCCCATTGTGTAAGGCAACCCATTGCATAGTATTTGATTTAACAATGAAGAAACTAAAATGCTTCCCAATTTTAAAACTTACTACAAAGTTATGGTAATCAAAACAGCATGGTAGGGAAGTGGACTTGGCCCAGTGGTTAGGGCGTCTGTCTACCACATGGGAGGTCCGCGGTTCAAACCCCGGGCCTCCCTGACCCGTGTGCAGCTGGCCCATGCGCAGTGCTGATGCGCGCAAGGAGTGCCCTGCCATGCAGGGGTGTCCCCACGTAGGGGAGCCCCACGCGCAAGGAGTGCGCCCCGTAAGGAGAGCGCCCAGCACGAAAGAAAGTGCAGCCTGCCCAGGAATGGTGCCGCACACACGGAGAGCTGACACAGCAAGATGACGCAACAAAAAGAAACACAGATTCCTGTGCCACTGACAACAACAGAAGCGGACAAAGAAGAACATGCAGCAAATAGACACAGAGAACAGACAACTGGGGTGGGGGGAAGGGGAGAGAAATAAATAAATAAAAAGTAAATAAGTAAATAAATAAATCTAAAAAATAAAAAAATTTAAAAAACCATATCTAATAAGGGTTTAATATCCAGAATATGCAAAGAAATCCTACAACTCAACAACAAAAACACAAATGACCCAATTTTAAAATGCATCAAAGACTTGACTAGACGTTTCTCCAAAAAAGATATATGAATGGCCAGAAAGCACATGAAAAGACATTCAACATCATTAGCCATTAGGGAAATGTAAATCAAAACCACAATGAGATACCACTTCATACCCCCTACAATGATCACTATTAAAAAAATGGAAAATAACAAGTGTTGGAGGAGATATGGAGAAATAGGAACACTCCTTATTGTTGGTAAGGATAAAAAATGGTGCAGCTGCTGTGGAAAACTGTTTGGTGGTTCCTAAGAAAGTGATGTCTAGAATTACCATATAACCCACCAATTCCACTTTTAGGTAAAAACCAAAAGAAATTGAAAACAGGGACTTGAACAGATATTTGGACACCAAAATTCATAGTGAGACTATTCATGATTGCCAAAAGATTGAAGCAACCCTAGTGTCCATCAATAGATGGATGCATAAACAAAATGTTGGGATCTTATTCAACCACAAAAAGGAATGAAGTCCTGATACTTGTGGCAACATGGACCAACTTTGAAGACATACTGCATGGAATAAGCCAGACACAACAGGACAAATAGTGTATGATCTCATTGATATTAATTTGAATAAGCAAATTCATAGGGTCAGGAACTAGAATACTGGTTACTAGAGAATGGAGCTGGGGGTAGGTAATGGGGAATTATGCTAAATTTTTACAGAGATTTGTTTTGGTAGTGGAAAAGTTTTGGTAACAGATGGTGGTGATGGTAGCATAACATTGTGAATGTAATTAACACCACCAAATTATATATTTGAATTTGGTTAAAAGGGGAAATTTTAGGGTATATATATGTTTCTAGAATAAAATTTTTTTAAAAAACTATAGGAATGTACAATATAATCAGTGAACCCTAATGTAAATTGTGGCCTATAGTTAATAATATAATTATAATAATATTGTTTTGTCAATTGTAACAGGGGTACTACACTAATGGAAAAAGACCAAAGACCAGCTACCAATGATCCTTGACTCCTCCACTGTATGGCAAGGCAAATGGGCAAATGGCAGCAGTTGCTGGTATCTCTCTTCTTTTCTGGGTTTTGTGGTTTTTAGTGTCTTGCTTCTGTGGCTTTCTTTCTCTTGTATTCATTCATTTTATAAGGGACTCCACCCTGCGCCATGCCTTGAATGAAGCAACCTCATCAAAAGGTCCTACTTACAATAGGTTTATACCCACAAGAATGAATTAGCTTTAAGAACATGGTTTTCTGGGATACAAACAATTCCAAGCCATCACAACCTACAACTTCTCTAATAAAAGAAGTATAAATGAATATTATGAGCAACTTACATTAATAAACTCAGTAAGTTACATGAAATGAAAAAATTCTTTTTGAAAAACAGATGCTGGGAAGCGGACTTGGCCCAGTGGATAGGACATCCGTCTACCACATGGGAGGCCCGTGGTTCAAACCCCGGGCCTCCTTGACCCGTGTGGAGCTGGCGCGTGCGCAGTGCTGATGTGCACAAGGAGTGCCATGCCATGCAAGGGTGTCCCTGGCGCAGGGGCGCCCAAGGAAAAGGAGTGCGCCCCGTGAGGAGAGCCGCCCAGCATGAAAGAAAGTGCAGCCTGCCCAAGAATGGCTCCGCACACACAGAGAGCTTACACAACAAGATGACACAACAAAAAGAAACGCAGATTCCTGTGCCTCTGACAACAACAGAAGCAGACAAAAAGAACACGCAGCAAATGGACACAGAGAGCAGACAACTGGGGCGGGGGGAGGAGGGGAAGGGGAGAGAAATAAATAAAGAATAAATCTTTTTTTTAAAAAAAGAAAAACAATGCTCACTAAAGAAATTACAGATAAACTAAATATGCCTGTAATTACTAAAGAAATTTTCTTTGTAGTTACAAAATTATGACAAAGAAAACTGTATACCCAGGTGATTTCACTAGTGAATTCTACTCATCAGTAAAGAAAAAAATAAAATAAGCTCTACATAATCTCTTTCAGATAAGGAGGAACTACTTCCCAACTCATTTTATAAGGATAGCTTTATTCTTGATCAAAAACTAGACAAAGACATTAAAAGAACAGAAAACTGTAGACCAATATCCCTCATGAACATAAATGCAAAATCCTTAAGAAAATATTAGCAAATCAAATCCTTCAATATGTAGAAAAGAAAACACATGAATGCAAGGTTGGTTTAACATTCAAAAATCAATCACTGGGAAGTGAATGTGGCTCAGGCAATTAGGTTTGATTGGGTTTGATACCTGGTGAAGGCAAGTTGGCCCACACAGCAAGCTGGCCCATGTGGAGTGCCAGCCCAAGCAGGAGTGCCAGCCAACACAGGAGTGCCGGCCAATGCGGAGAACTGACGCAGCAAGATGATGCAACAAAAAAGAGACACAGAAGAGAGACAATAAGAGACACAGCAGAACAGGGAGCTGAAGTGGCGCAAGAGAATGATTGCCTCTCTCCCACTCTGGAAGGTCCCAGGATCAGTTCCCGGAGCCACCTAATGAGAATACAAGCAGACACAGAAGTACACACAGGAAATGGACACAGAAAGCAGACAATGGAGGGAGAGGGTATAGGGGAGAAATAAATAAATAAACTCTTTTTAAAAATCTCTAATTTATCATATTTTTTCATACAAAAAAGGAAAACCATATGCACAATAGCATTTGAGAAAATTCTCAGCACCCATTTATAATAAAATTTCTCAGCAAACTATGAATAGAAGGGAACTTCCTCTATCTGGTATAGAACATTTATGAAAAACCTACAACTAATATATTTAATGGTAGAGATTGAATGTTTCCCCCTAATATCAGGAACCAGGGCAAAGTATTCTGGTCTCACTACTTTTATTTAATATTTTACTAGAGGTCCTAGTCAGTGAAATAAAGTAAGAAGAAGAAATGAAAGTGTCCCAAATTGGAAGGGAAGAAATAATATTGTCTTTATTCACACATGACATGATCATCTACCTAGAAAATCCCAAGAAAGAAAAAAAAAATAAAGCTACTAATAAGGATACTTGAAAGGTCATAGGATAAAAGGTCAATATACAAAAAATAATTGTACATCTATATACTAGCAATAAGCAATGAGAAATAGAAATTTTAAAAGCAATACCATTTACCATAACCTCAGAAACATGAAATACTTAGGGATAAATTTGACAAAATGTGTGCAAAATTTGTATTTTAAAAGTACTAAAGACTGCTTAGAAAATTTCAAGAAAATCTACATAGATATTTCATGTTCATAGATCAAAAGACTCGATATTATTAACATGTTAGTTTTTCCCAAATTAAACCATAGGTTTAATGAAAGACCAATCAAAACCCCCAGCAAAACTTTGGTAGACACTGACTAACTAATTCTAAAATTCATATAAAAAAGACAAGAACTTAGTAAACCAAAAGTAACTTAAAGTATAACAAGGTTGAAGGACTTTGAGACTTATTTCAAGCTACAGCAACCCAGTCAGTGAGGTACTGGTATAAGGATCGACATGTAAATCAATGGAACAATTGAAAATCCTGAAATTCAGGAGCAGCTTAGCTGGTGGTTCCAGCTCAGCGTTTCTCAAGAGCCTGTAGTCAAGATGGCAGCTGGGGCTACAGTCATCTGAGTGCTTGGTGGGCCAGGAAGGAACCACCCCCAAGACGGCTTGCCTTACCTGTGTGTCAAGATGATGCTGGCTGTTGGAGAAGGCTTCCATGCCTTGCCATTTGGAACTCCCTATAGGGTGGCTTGAGTGTACAACTGGATTCCTCTAGAGTGAGTTATCCAAGAGAGCGAGGAGGGAACTGCAAAACTTTTAGGACCTAGTTTTGTAAATTATGCTCCATCATTTCCATAATATCCTATTGATACAAACAGGACTGTCATATTCATTTGTGGAAGGGGACTACACACAGAACTAAATAAAGGTGGTGAGAACCATTTGGTGCCATCTTAAAGTCTGGCTACCACAGGTACAAGATAATTAAATGGGGAAAAAGATAGTATATTTAACAAGTGGTACCAATACCCATTGCTGGACTTTTTCTATATCCATATAGAAAAAAACGAACTTCAACTGTTACCTTACATTTAATTTGACATGGATCATAGACCTAAACATCAGAGCTAAAACTACAAAATTTCTGGAGGAAAACAAAGGAAAACGTCTGTGTGACCTGAGAAAAGGCAAAATTTTTCTAAATAAGAACCAAAAAGCACTAAACAAAAAATATATATATAATGACAACTGGATTTCATCAAAATTAAAATATTTGCTCTTCAAAACACAGTTAAGAAAATGAAACGGCAAGCCACAGACTGAGAGAAAAATACATGCAAACGACAAAGCAAATAAAGGACTTATATTCAGACCTTATAATGTTTACAACTCAATATAACACAAAGCAAACAGTCTAATAAAAAATGAAAAAAAGACGTCAACAAACACTGAACCAAAGAAGGTGTATAAATTTCTTTAAATGAGCACATGGAAAACATCATTAGAGAAGCAGAACTTAAAACCACAGTAAGCCTCGACCTTCTTCCATTTGGCGGAAGAAGTTGTTGGTGCGAAAGACTCCTGAGCCCCGGAAACGGATTCCCCAGCCTTCCAGTTCTTATACTGCTGTCCTGCACCTCAATCCTTGGACTGCGGTGGATATTCGGAAATTCTTTTGAGTTATACCAAGTGGAAAGAAATCTGTAAGTGAAACAGTAAAGAATGAGAAAACACAGTCTGCTGAAAAACTTTGAAAGCAAAGAAAGGAATAAAAGAAATAAAGGTAAGTAGTTCTTGTAAAGAAGGTGACTCCAAACAGAAGCAGCCAAACAAGAAAAAGAGGATGGATCATTTATGATTCAGATATAGAGTCACAGGAGACAGTGCGGGTAAGAAATGCCAAAAAGCAATTGCCATTGTCTTCTAAACCTGGTAAAATTCTATGGCAGGATCCTGTTACATACATTTCAGAAACAGATGAAGATGACTATGAGTAAGAAGGCAAACTTTAAGTCAAAAAGAGAATGGAGGATCTGCAAATAGTTATCTTGGAGCATCAAACATGAAAAAGAATGAAGACAACACTAAGACGGAGAACAAGCCTTTATCACCAATATAACATTCACCTACTTCAGTGCTTGATTATTTTGAAGATTTATTTTATCTATTTCTCCCCACACCCTTGTTGTTTTTTCACTTGCTGAGTCTGTTTGTTTTCCTTGTTTCTTTAGGAGGCACGGGGAGCCTAACCTGGGACCCCTGATGTGCAAGGGAAGTGCCTACTCCCTTGAGCCACCTTTGATCCCTGCTTTCTTGTGTCTCTCATTCTGTTTTTCTTCCCCACATCTCTTGTTGCATCATCTTGTCACGTCAGCTCACCACACCTGCCCATTGCATCAACTTGCTGTCTTCTTTAGGAGGCACCGGGATCGGAACCAGCAACCTCCCATGAGGTAGGCAGGAGCCCAGTCGCCTAAGCCACATCCACGACCCAATGCTTGATTATTTTGGAACCAGAAGTGTTCAAAGCTCAGATAAGAACATGGTAGCAAGCAAAAGAAAAGAGCCTTCACAAAATACAGATGATTCCAGAGTAAATGATGAAGCCATCACCAAGCAATCGCAACTTGATGAAGATGTGGAGTTGGAGAGGCAACGGCATGAGGATGAAGAATTTGCCAGAACATTAGCCATGTTGGGTGAAGAACCCAGGACTAGAAAGGCTCGGGAGGACCCAGAAGAGATAGAAGTATTTTCAACCATGCAATCAATTTGAGTAAAACAGAAAAACATAAAAATCCTCATAAAGTAAAAACAGAACAATTTTCAGATGAAAGAAAGAACAGCAGTCCTAAGAAGCAAACTAAATGTGAAGGTTCAAAAGAATCTCAGCGACATTCCAAGTCATGACCCCACAAAATAGGAGAGCCCTCTTCTAAGGTGGCACTTTTGGGGGAAAAAAGAGAGTTCTTATAAAGAAATAGAGCCTGTGATCCCCAAAGGAAAAGAAAGTTCTGTTGAATTGAATGGAGACAAAAAAAAACTCCTAACCAAAACAAAAGTTCTCCAGTAAAAAAAGAGTCCGGGAGGCAATGTGGCTCAAGTGGTTGAGCCCCTGCTTCCCACATGGGAGGTCCTGGGTTCAGTTCCCAGTGCCTCATAAAAAAACAAAAATACAAACAACAAGCAAACAAATGAAAAAACCACTTAGGGGAGGCAAGGTGGCTCAATGGTTGAGCACCAGTTTCCCCTGTATGAGGTCCTGGGTTCAATCAACAGCCCCCTAACCAAAAAAAGAGTCTGTAAGTCCTGAAGATTCTGAAAAGAAACACACTAACTATCAAACTTATCAAAGCTACCTAAATCGAGAGGGTCCCAAAGCTCTGGGCTCTCAAGAAACACCAAAGGGAGCTGAAAATTGCTTGGAGGGCCTGCATTTGTAATCACGGGAGTACTGGAGTCCATGGAATGAGAGGAAGCCAAGTTTCTAATTGAGCATTGTGGGATAAAAGGAAGCGGAAATGTCAGCAAGAAAACAACCTACCTGGTCATGGGTCCTAATAGTGGATCGTCCAAGAGTCCTAAGCCAGCAGCAGCCTTGGGGACCAAAATCACTGATGAAGGTGGCCTGTTGAATCTGATCCAAACTCTGCCAGGCAAGAAGTCCAATTATGAAATAGCAGTGGAAGCTGAGACGAAGAAAGAAAAATCCAAATTGGAGAGAACGCCTCAAAAAATGACCCTAAAAAAAGAAAATCCAGTCCAAATAAGAAGGAATCGGACTCTAAAACGAGCAAGCTGACTCCCAAAAAGGACAGCACTATAAAGCTCATAAAAATGGAAACTAGTGTGTTTTAGAGAGGCCTGGACTTTAAGGAGCAAGTGGCCGAGAAGACAAATGGTGGCAGCAGATAAGGAATTTAGCTGATGACAGCAGTGAAAACCTGGTGGAAAGTTTGCTCTGGGTGGATAAATATAAGCCATCCTCACTCAAGACTGGAATTGGACAGAAAAGTGAACAGCGCTGTGCCAGCAAACTCCTCCACTGGCTCCTCCACTGGCACAAGAGTCCATCTAAAGATAAAGAACACGCCAAGTTCGGTAAATTTGCTGGCAAGGGTGAAGGGTCTGGATTTAAAGCAGCATTGCTCTAGGGCCTCCGGATGTCGGCAAAACACCCGCAGCTCTCTGGATTGTCAGGAATTGGGATATAGCTATGTGGAGCTAAATGCACTCGGAGTAGGAACAGTTAGAAGGAGATTACTGCTGAATCACTGAGTAATACCAGCATCCAAGGTTTTTCATTCAAGTAGAGCAGCCTCCTTAGTAGGGTCAAAACATGGTCTCATCACGGATGAAGTAGGTGGGATGGCAGGCAGAGAGGACAAGGGAGGAATTCAGGAATTAATTGGCCTGATACAGCATACGAAAATTCCTATCATTTGTATGTGCAATGATAGAAATCATCCCAAGATTTGCTTTTTGGTTCATTATTGTTTTGGTCTTCATTTTCAAAGACCTTGAGTTCAACAGATTAAGGGTGCTATGGTGTCTGCTGTATTTAAAGAGTCTAAAGACTCCCCCCTCCAGCTATGAATGAAATAGTTTTGAGAGCCAGCTAAGTTATCAGACAACTTGAATATTGTGCACGAAGTGAGGCACTAACTACCCTATGACCAAGCCAAAGCTGAATCTAATAGGGCCAGAAGGACATCGCACTGGGCCCATTTGATGTTGCCTGGAAGGTATTTGTTGCTGGGAAGAAGCCTGCGCATATGTGACTTATGGACACATCAGATCTCTTTCTTCACGATTATTCAGTAGCACCCCTCTTCGTCCAGGAGAACTACATACATGTAAAGCCCGTCGCCACAGCGGTGACATGAAGAAGCACTTGATGCTTTTAAGCAGAGCCGCACATCGCCTACATGATGGTGACCTAGTGGACGGTCAGATCTGGAATAAGCAAAACTGGGTCTTCGGCACACACAGGCCATTTATGCCAGTGTTCTTCCTGAAGTTAACAAGGGGGTACCTGACTGTACCCCACCTTCCCAAGCTGGTGCGGAAGCACTCATGGGCAAGCACAACAGTACTGTGCAGGACGTGGCCTGCACAGGAGTCTCAGAACTTACTCCAGCAAAAGGACCATAAGCATGGATTGTGTGTCACACATAGAGGTGCACTTGTACAACCCTTGACTTCACAAGGCGTAGATGGAATAAAGGATGTTGTTGTACTCGTGGGCACATATTACTTGATGAAAGAAGACTTTGAGAATATCATGGAAATGAGCAGCTGGGGTGGGGGGGCAAACCTAGCCCCTTCTCCAAGCTGAATCCCAAGGTCAGAGCAGCCTGCAGGAGAGCTTACAATAAGGGAGCCCGCCCTGCTCCACATTCGCTTCGGGTAGTAAAGACATCTAGATGACTTTAGCAGTTTTTGTTTCACTTTGTTTTGTTTTTGAGGAGATGCCTGAACCTGGGACCTTGTACATGGGAAGCAGGCACTCAGCCACTGAGCTACACCCACTCCCCACTTCAGCAATTCAAAAGAGATTCCATTTTCAGTCTTCCTGGGTGTTTATTGCACAGCCCCATGTGCTGACCACACTGCCCCTTGGAGAGGCCCCTTTGTTGTTATATGTTGTGATGGACAGCTAAAGGAGTTCAGACATTCTTACCCTTTGAGGCTCAACCCTCAGGTTCAAACCAGCAGAAGCTAGATGAGGCCAGATTCTTAGGTGGACAGAATGAATAGTGGTATTTGTTTACTTTGTCCCAGGAGATCTGGTTTCTGGTTCTGTCCCGGGATGAATTCCACAGACCCTACTGGAACTTTGCGTTGTACCTGTGATTGCACTTGTTGAGTAGCCTTCAGGCTGTGGAATTAGCCTGGAATTTAATTTTGTCAACAAATGCTCAGACTAGAGTTTATCTGAAAGGTACAAAGCTCTTGATTCATTTAAAGCAGATTTACCCATATGAAAAATGGCTTTCATGTAGATTAAATTCATTACAGGAATAAAACATTGCCTTAAGAAAAACAAACAAATAAACAAAAAACCACCTCACACCAACTGGAATGACTAAAATTGAAAAATGATAGCACCAAATGGTGAGTATGTGGAGATGACCGGAACTTTCCATCCAATACTGGTGAGAGAGTAAAATGGTTCAACCACTTTGGAAAAGTTTGGTAGTTTTTAATCAAATTCAAAATACACTTCCCATATGACCCAGCAAGTCCATTTCTAGGTGTTTGCCCAAGAGAAACGAACTCCTATGTCACACAGACTTGTATGAATGTTCCAAACTGCTTTATTCACAATAGTCAAGACCTGGAAGAGCCCAAACACCCATGAACAGGAGGAAGGCTAAACAAACTGTGATGCCGCCATGCAATGGAATACTACTCACCAGTAACGAGGAGTAACTTGCTGGTCAGGCTAACAACTTAGACGATTCTCAAAACTGTTATGCTGAGCAAAAGAAGCCAGACACAAAAAGTTCACATTGCATGACTTCATTTATGCGAAACTCTAGAAAATACAAACATATAATCTAGGGCAGGGGGTGGTAACTTTTCCTGTTCCGTGGACCCGCTTTGCCAGTCAGGGGGAAACCACGGGCCCTGACTAAGTCCACACTGTGCCGTGCATTACTTAAGAAATACATCGCGCCAGCAGCTACGCGCCCCCACAAGAACAGTGTTTTCTTGAATTTCAGTTCAAGCTCACAGACCCCTTCTTAGGAACCCTGCTCTCGAGTGACGAGTGACGGGTGATTGCCTGGAGTCCTTGCGTGTCCCCACCCCCGGGGCTGGCAAGGGGAGCAGTCTGGGCTGGGACTCGAGGGAACCTCTGAGGGAGACGCAGCGTGGAAATGGCTCTATTTTGAACATGGTAGTTGTATATTAATATGTCAAAACTCAGAAATGTCCACTTAAAACGGATGCATTTTATCGCATTAAACCCTACTTCAATAAAGTTGATTTTCAGAAATAAGAAGGCAAAGTTTTCAACCGGGCTTCGCTTGAGCCGACAAAACCCGCCCCCTTGGCTCGCTCCCGGTGCAGCTGCGCCCCCGGGACCCCACCTGCGTGCCCGGAGAACTCCGCGGGCAGCGCGGCCGGCGCGGGAAGGACCCGCGAGGGAAGGCCGCCACCCCCGGGCTCTCCTGGGCCGCTCCGGAGGCCGGGCCCGGGGAGACGGCGCGGCCGAGTCAGGGGTCACCCACAGCCCCGAACCGAGACGCGCCCCCCGCGCCTGCTCCGGCGACGGCGCGCCGAGGCGCGGGGCGCGGGAGCACCCGGGCGCCCAGTCCACCCGGCGGGTCCGGCTCCTTCGGACCCCGAGGCCGGGGACGCGGGCTCTGCGCTCTCGCCGCCCCCTGCGCCCGCGCTTCCGCGGGGCCGCGCCTGGGCACCCACCCGCACAGCCGGCGCGCCCCGCGCCCTGGACTCGCCCGAAACCACCGGCTCGGGGGACGGCGGGTGTCCCGCGCCCTCGGGGCCACTCGGGGCCACTCGGGGCCACTCGGGGCCACTCGGGCACTCGGGAGGCAGGAGCCGGCGGGCCGGGACCCCCGGGAAACAGCTGCGCTCTCCCCACGCACGGGGGCCGCCCCGCAGCCCCGCCGCCACTCCGCGTCGCGTCCCTTCTCTCTCGTCTCCTAATTGACTGACGCCTACTGGTGCAACCAGGTGTCTACGTCACCTTAATTAAACGCTGTTTCTGGAATGATTGCTGATGTTCAGTCAGTTTACTAGCAGCTTAATCTTTGACAGTCGACTAAAAGCAAACAACATTCGCACGTGTCCTTGGCTAGGCGAGACCTTCCCCGGGTGAGCATGGGAACCCCGACCCTCCCGCCTGGAAGACTGGCCCAGCCAGGAGCAAAAGCCAACGCTCTTGGCTCAGTCCCTGGCAAGCGCTTAGGGACAATGTGGAACCAAACTTCGGAGCCCTCCTCCTCCGGATGCCCTCAGCCCAGAGATGCCCCCACGGCCCTGGCGAGCCACATACTGCTTTTTAAAAAAATCAAGTTTATTGATACATATTAATAAAGCATAAATCCATACAAAGTGTACAATCAAAGGTATTTGGTGTAAGCACATATTTGTGCATTCATCACTTCAGTCATTCTTAGAGCACTTTCATTATTCCAATAAGAATAATAAACAAAAAGCAACCAGACAAACAAAACTCATCACCTCTCAGTCTCTCTATGCTTCCCCTGTGGAACGTAGCTGCTATTCTTTTTCCCTCTCTCTAGTATATTTGTTTTTACATTTTGTAAAAAAGAAAGTCTCAAATATGCAATAGCACCCAAATTCGTGTTTTACATGAGGTTTTACTATCTTACACAGTCCCGTATTACAGTTTTTAGCTTTCCTAATAGTAATATACACGACCTTAGACTTTCCTTTTCAACGCCTGTCATACTCATACAATAGCTCGAGTTAAAAGCACCATGATGTGCTTTCACCATTTCTATTCATTTCCAAAGATTGACAAACAATCTTTTTACCAATTCTGCACAGATTAACCCTCAGCTTTCCATTCTCTACCCTCCTTCTATTTTCTTTCTTTTTTTCTTTTTTCTTTATTTGTAAAAGATCCATAAATCCCACAAAACCTCCTTCTATTTTCTGGTGACCTATATTCTAATTATTAACTCCATGAGATTACACAATATATTTAGTTCATAGTAGTGCAATCATACAATATTTTTCCTTTTGTGTCTAGCTTGTGTCATTCGACACAATGTCCTCCAGGTTTATCCATCTTGTCATATGTGTCACAACTTCATTTCTTCTTACTGCTGCATAATATTCCATCCTGTGTATACACCACAATTTGTTTATCCATCCATCAGGTGATGGACACCTGGGTTGTTTCCAACTTAGTGAATAGTGGATAACGCTACTGAGCATTGGTGTGCAAATGTCTGTTTGTGCCTCTGCTCTCAGGTCTCCTGGCACATACTGCTTTTTAGCGTCCACCTCCCAACCCTGGTTAAAAAAAAAAAAAACCAGAAGAGCTGCACTGTCACGTGCTTTCTTGGGTTGTGCCCAGATTCTGAGCGAAGCAGACCAAGCTGGGTCTGGGAATCCATGTGTGCAAAGACAAGCCAAAAAGAAAGTTGGCTCTGGGCCAGAGTAACAGAGAAGAGCAAAGTTCAAACCTGCAGGGGAGCCAAAGGGCGGGAATTATTTACAGCTGGGGACTCCCGGCCAGGCCCCAGCAGCCCATGCCCCGGGTGGGCAGCTCCCGTCTTCCCCAGGGCCCCGGGCGCCTGGCCAGCGGGCCTTGCCACAGTCCATGTCCAGCCTCCTCTCCCAGCCCTGCCCCACAGAGCCTGAAGCCTGAGGTGTCTGTGCTTCCTTCCTCTCCCATAGCTGGCCTTGGCCGGGGCGGAACAAGCGACAGCGTTAAGGGGAGGGGCCCTGTATTTTTCACACCATTTCTGTAGGGGAGCAACCCCAAGTGACACTAACTCCTACAGACTCTACCATCTTAGTGGCTGAAACTGGCCACTTCTCAATGGGCTCTGCACCAAACGTCTCCATGTTGTGAGGAGAACACACATTTCCTCCACCTTTGTGGAAGAGCTCATTATATGCCAGGCCACTCAGGTTAGAATGTTAGACTGTTTCATCTTCGTGTCCCCACACTGCATGCCATGAGGCCTGGCGCCCAGGAGGAGCATGAAAATTGTGGTGACTGTGGCTGGAAGGGCAAGCACCACTGCCTTAAAAAAGTTTTTTTTTTAAGATTTATTTTATTTCTTTACTCCCCTCCATTCAATGTTTGTGCTTGCTGTTTGCTCTTTGTCCATTTGTTGTGTGCTCTGTCTGCTCGTCTTCTCTCTAGGGAGCACCAAGAACTGAACCTGGTGTGGGAGAGAGGCACTCGATCACTTGGACCACCTCCACTCCCTGCTTTATTGTGTCTTTCATTATCTTTCCTTTTTGTGTCTCCTTGTTGCATCATCTTGTTGCATCTGCTCACTGTACCTGCCCGGCTCACCAGTTTACTGTCTTGTTTGTCTTCTCTAGGAGGCACTGGGAACTGGAATCTCCCATGCAGTAGATGGAAGCTCAGACACTTGAGCCACATTCGCTTCCCACCTTTGCCTTTTGTTCAATGTGTGTGAATGACATGTCTATCCAAATAACACTTCCCTGTCAGCTCACTCATTGGGCTGGAACATCATCATGTGTCAACAGGAACCCAGAAGGTGGGCGGGGACGTGCTCAGGGTAGGTTTGTTTTTGCATGATGCAACCCAAAACAGGGTCTTCCGTGGAGGGCTTTCAGACCCTGGTGAAAGCAGCATGTTGGGAGTTAGGGCTTTCAGTGTCCTTCAGATAGCACAGGCAGTCACCTGCCTTGTGCATGGTGGGCGCTGCCATTCACGCCTCGGTGACTAAGGGAGAGAAGAAAAATAACATCGATTGTAGAGTGGAGACAGAGCCCAGAGCTTGGAAGTGTTCTCATCCTCCTCCCTCCCCTCTCCGCACCCCTAGGTAATTACTGCTTTTGCTCAAGGCTTTATTATTTCTTACCTGGATCATTATAAACTTCTGAAGCCTCAGCCCCTCATCTGCCCTGTCTCTAATGTGACAACCTGCCCTTGAACCCGTTCAAGGCTCTCCATTGTTTACAAGCTAGCACTCAAATTGCACCGCAGCCAGCTTGGCATCCAGGTTCTTTCCCAGCTCACCCCGAGCCAATTTCCAACCTGATCTCTCCCCTCCTTGCTCCACCCCTGTGCTGCAGCTCCAGCTAACCACTTGCACTTGTCTCAGCTCTTCCTGCTTTGCAAATGCTTCTCCCTCAGCCTTTGCTCTCCCTTTCCCACCAACGTGTATGCGTGCACATCCAGATGTGCACACACACACTTTTTCCCTGGCTCATTCCCACTTCCCTTTAAAGACTTGATCCTCAGGATCCGCGTGCTGGATTTAGCTTCCCTTCTTTGCCCTCTCAAGTCCAAAGGATATACTGTTCTCACGGCACTTACTACCGAGTCCATCTCTAAGCCTTATTTGTGAAGTTTTTGAACTCCGGGCAGGTTAGTCCTGGAGGAGATGAATTCAGCCCACGTGTAGTCAGAAGATAGGAGCTTCAGGGCTGAGCAGACCTGGGCTCAGACTCTGGGTCAGCTGCTTGTTAGCATATAAGGCAGCCTTGCCCAGGGTTGGCACACAGCTGGTATTATGATTTCTGGCGAGTTACTTAACCTCTCTGAGTCTTAGATTCCTTGTCTGTAAAATGAGAATAGTAATATCTACCTTATGGAACTGTAAGGATTAAACTAGACAATTCATATGAAAAAGATTTGCCCTCAGTCTTCTTTACTGCCTTTTCCTGGTTCTGGTCTCCTGGCCAGTGAGGCAGCCCTTGAAAATCCTCAGACTTTTTGTCCTGTCTGACCATTCACATATATAAACTGGTGTGACTAACACTCATCTCACAGGTTCTTCAGGGGATTAAATTGTTCAAGGTATATGTAACCAGCTTATGGATCTAAACTGACTTCATAGGGCTCAAACAGGAAACATTTTTATCCTTTATCGCACCTGAACGTTTTAACACCAAAATTATGTGGATTCATTATTTTTGTGGCTCCGGATGAAATTTTGGGCAGCTTCTATACATATTTCTGGAGTGGGAAGAGGGAAGAAAATAATTGGTTAATATACATTAATATATTCATATCCATGTAAGGAAGACATACTAATTGCTGCTACGGTTCTCATTTCTGTAACTGGTCATGTGGTTCTGGCTGGTACTTATCATTTCCTTCTCCACTATTCGTTCCACATTCCCTTTGCCTTCAGCAAGCACCTTACCTAATATAGTCTTTGAACTTGGGGCGGCCTCCTGAAAAGCACTGAAGTTAACATATTTTACTTACGTATGGTTGACCTCGCCAGGTAAACCCTCTTCTAAACTGCCAGAGCCGAAAGTTGTGCAACTGGGAAGTAAGCATTTCACTGGTGGGTCATGAGGAGTGACAATGAGAGGAGCCATTCCCCCCCCAACCCCTTGGTTTCCAGACCCGTGAATCCTGGCTGTGGGAGAAATAGCGCTCTATATGCTGGTCACTAAACTGGACATAAAAGTCACCCTGGAGCACATTATCCCAGCCTTGCCCAGGGTTGGCACACAGCTCGTATTGTAATCGGGTGTCTACAAGATCATCCCACCGTTCTCTCTCTAGTTACTTTGGGGTGATGACAAATTATTGTAAGATCTGTGAGTTCTGTGATCATGCTTCCATTGTCATATTTCATATACTATATAATGGGTTCCTTGGTCAGAAACCCATGCTTAGTGGAACACTATGACCATGAATAAGATACTCTGCAAGTCAATAGACGGTGGTTTGACAGAAGCATTGAGGATAGCGAAGTGTATTAGTCAGCCAAAGGGGTGCTGATGCAAAGTACCAGAACTCCGCTGCTTTTGTAAAATGTATTTATTTGGGGTAGAAGGTTACAATCACAAGGCCCTACAGAGTAAGTTACTTCCTTCACTAAAGTCGGCTGCCACATGGTGGAGCAAGATGGCTGCTGGTCTCTGCGAAGGTTCAGCCTTCCTCTTCCTCCTAAGGCTCCACGGTCCCGGCTTCTTCCGATCTCAGCTGTAGGCTGGCATAAGTCTCATCTCTCTTCCCGGGGCTCATTTCTTTCTGGGCTCAGCTGCTCTGCTCTCTCCACAAGGCCAGCTGTGAACTATCAGGTGAACAGCTCGGCTCTCTCCCTGAGGCTCCAGCATCAAAACTCAGCTCTCTCCTCTGCCATGTCATTTTCTGTGCGAGTGTCCACCCACCAAGGGGGCAGGGACTCAAATCAAAACCCTAATCTTAATTTAATAGAGTAAAAGTGAAACCTCTGAATTTAATACAATCAAAGGGTATCACACCTTTTATAAACATAATCAATATTTCTTGTTTGAATTCATCAAATAATATCAAACTGCCACAGGAAGGAAAATCCGTATCCAGAGTAAGTGCTTGTCAGTGAGAAAAAGCACGGTCTCTTCCATAATGGAAGTGTTCCAATGTAATCAACCTGCCACCCAGTAGTTGGCTGCTCACCTTGGGGAATGGGTCCATGTTGGGTTCAGTGTTGGTCTCTGCTTTTGGCAGGCTGGACAACACTCAGAAATGACTGTAAGCAAATCAACTGGCTGAGCCCTATGTAACGTCCATCCTTGCCCACTTTGATCATGAGCCATTGGCAAGGACAGGGATAGCTGGGGAAATTACTGCAGAGAGAACGGGGCATCTTGGTCTCCTGATTACTAAGATGCTCTTTTGCTGAGGCTCTCTGGTGAGCATTCATGTAAGACATGAATATTTTCACACTCTGCGTCATTTTGGAATGATCCATCCATGTACCTCTTCCCCAGACCGCCTTACCACCAATTTTCCAAATAGGTTCCTTCCATTACCCTGACCATCAAGCCAAATGTCAGCCACAGTCCGTTTTTTAAAATGTAGATCTGCCCCTCTGGTGCTCTTTCCAGGCAAAATGAGCAGCCATGTGCACCATCAAAATTTTACCCACTGGGAGGATTTTCCTTTACCAGTCTCCTTTAGGATTTCGCCTCAGTGGGCAGTAGTACTGCAACCACCCACCTTCAGTTAGTGCCCAAAATAAGTCAGGAAGAATCAACCCATGTCACGTAGAACCATCACTAAACCAAGTCAGAACTTCTCATTCCACAGTCAACTAGATATAGGGAATGGCCACAAGGCCACAGATGTGGACTGCGAGAAAGGAGGCAATTTAGCAGGAGCAGGAATCCTAGGACTCGAGGCACTTGTTCATGCAGCTAACTTTTGCCTTTGGGCCCTGCTCAAGCCCAGTTTTATATAGATACCTCTTCCACTTGATGATGGGACACTGGTATGAGTTCCCAACTTTATGACCTGGCGGTGAAACAACACTGTGTTAATGCTGGGTAGCTCAGGTTCACAGGGTAACTTGGTGATCGAGGGCAAACATTCACTCTCCACGAAGGCCCAATAACAAGCCAGAAGCTCTCTCTCCAAAGAAAAGCAGTTATGAATATCTGAACATGTTGTAGAATTTGAGAGAGGTTCAATTATTTGCGTATAGAGAGGCCAGGACTCAGGAATGATTTTGAGAAGGAAAAATGGTTTATTGATGGCCAGCCAGACTCGCTCCGTTTGAATCCCGAGCCCCGAACAAGATTTTTGAATCCCTTTTATACAGAGAGGAAAGGCCAAATGGTCCCTTTGTTTCAGTTCTCAATAGGTTTCAATTAGCATATATATCTTCCACTTCTTAGGTAAGCTTTTAGCATGGACTTCAGACATTCTAGGTAAGCTTTTAGCATATTTAGTTTGCATTTCCCCTAAATACTTAAAGTTTATAGACCTTGCATTATTAAACTGTTTCCTGGGACTGGAGTCCTTGCCATTGTTACTAAGGGCAGGACTGCAGCCTCTTACCATCACACCCACAAGTCAGAGAGCTTAGGTTATCTCTGAAGAGACAAAGAGCCTCCCACCCTTAGCCCACATCAGTTTTATATATATACCTCTTCCACTTGATGATGGGACACTGATATGAGTTCCCAACTTTACGACCTGGCAGTGAAACAACACTGTGTTAATGCTGGGTAGCTCAGGTTACAGGGTAACTTGGTGATCGAGGGCAAACATTCACTCTCCACAAAGGCCCAATAACAAGCCAGAAGCTCTCTCTCCAAAGAAAAGCAGTTATTAATAATGAAGAGAGTGGCATAGTTTATTCCCAAATCCAAAAGCTTTGGTTTGTGGTTTAACTCCTGAGGCTGCCGAAGGTTCCATGCTGTGTCTGTGGCTCCAGACACTTCAAGCACCACTGGATCTGACAGTTCCTGTGGCGCATGGGGTGTGTTGGAAACTGAGGCACAGTGATCTCACAAGGAGAGACGTGCTGATTTCATAGCCGTGCTTGCACTCTAAGGAATGCGGTAATTAAGAGTTCCTGGCTAACAGGATGAAGCTGTTAAAGGCTGAAAGAAAAGATGAGCACAAACCTTTTGTAGTGAATAGAACACTTAGACTTTGTACCCTGAGATAAGATTTTTTGAGTTCCTTAGTAATGCTAATAGTTAACTGCTTGTTGCTGCTTGTTGTCACAAAGACTGGGCTATACAGAGAGCCCCTTGTAAACAATAAAGTTGTCTGAGGAGTCTCTACTCGCAGACTGCCTGATCCCAGCTTCCTTCCTTCCTTCCTTCCTTCCTTCCTTCCTTCCTTCCTTCCTTCCTTCCTCCCTCCCTTCCTTCCTCCCTCCCTCCCTCCCTTCCTCTCTCCCTCCCTTCCTTCCTTTTTCTTTCACTCTCCTTTTTCTTTCATTCCTGATACCCTTCGGGTCCAAATCTCCAACAGGGATGGATAAGTTTGTGCAGTATCCTGTACCTATTGGAGGGTCTTCTCTTGTTGTGGGTACTCCCAAAACTGGCAGGCTTTGAGTTATTGGATTAGTCAATCTAACATGCCCAAATGAAGTATCCGTTGGTCTCAAAACCTAAAGAGGCCAACTAAGCATTTGCCTCTTTCATCGGTAGGAACCAGAGCAGCGACTTCACCGTCACCTTAGAAGGATATTTTCATCACTGGGCCACTGGACTCTTACCAGGACGAGAAGCTCCTGATTTAGTGTGGTTTCTTTCCCACCAACTGGCTTTCACGTCTTACCACAGTACCCAGGTACTTGCTGCTTTCTGCTCACCAGGTTCATTCAGCATATTATCATCCACATAATTGAGAAAGCCCTGAGGCAGGAGAGTGGAGGTGTTTTGCTGGCCTTGCGGGTTGAAGGCAAATTGCTTCGTGATCTTTACTAACAGATACAAAGAAAACAAAAAGCTTTTTCCAGAGCAAGAACTACCTACCAGGTGCCAGTGGATGTCTTGCTTTGCTGCAGTAAAGAAACCACACCTGGAAGAGAAGCTGAAAGTGGAGTCAGCTTGGTGAAGTTCATGTCATTTTCCAAGATCTATCTGTATTCAGCAAAGGACAAACAGACGCCTTGAAAGACAACATGGTGGAATCACCACCAGTGTACGTTTTCAAGTTCTGTTGATGACACTGATCTCTGCAATCCCACCAGCATTGAAATTGCTTTGGGCTTCTTATTTTGGTAGGTGCAGACCATTCTAGAATCTTCCACTTGGCATTTCCCACCATAGTAGTGATGTAGGCTATGGGTGGAGGGCTCTTTGTCTCTTCAGAGATAACTAAGTTGTTTGACTTGTGGGTGTGGAACGGTAAGAGGCTGCAGTCCTGCCCTTAGGGACTGGCAGCGACTCCAGTCCCAGGAAATGTTTAACAATGCAAGGGCTATAAACTTTAAGTATTTAGGGGAAAAGCAAAAACCAAATAGCTAAAGGCTTATCTAGAATGTCTGGAGTCCATGCTAAAAGCTTACCTAAGATGTGGAAGATATATGCTAATTGAAGCCTATTGAGAACTGAAACAAAGGGACCATTTGGCCTTTCCTCTCTGTATAAAAGACGTTTGAAAATCTTGTTCAGGGCTCGGGATTCAAACTGAAAGCTCCCGAGTCCGGCCGGCCGTCAATAAACCATTTTTCCTTCTCAAAATCATTCCTGAGTCCTGGCCTCTCTATACTCAAATAATTGAACTTCTCTTAAATTCCACAACAGTAGCCCTCACTGCATGGGTCAGTGATATACTTTGGAATGAAAAAAGTTCTGACTCTTCTCACTGTTATCCCTACTGATTCACTAGCAAATTGCTACTTCCCATTCCCAAAACGTTGGGCCCTGCTGACTTAGAGGCATTAGTTCTCAAGGGATGATATGTCTTCACAAGAGGACACTCCTCTGATTCTATTATAATGGAAGTAGAGACTGCTACCTGGCCGTTTTGGATTTGGTTTTTAGAAATCTCAACTCTAAGCTACAGGAAATACGGGTTTCTTTTAGTGGAACCATAGATGCATCCTGCTCCCTTACCCACATCTCAAGCTGGAAGTCTGAAGCCCTGAGCTCGTGATTTTCTTTCTCCAAAATCTTGAGCGCACTGAGATGCAACCAACCAACCCCATTACACACCTCCTTCCCACTGAAATATTCAGTGGCAGCAACTCCGTGACCACCTAAATACTTGCCTTCTAAGGCATTTGATTACAGATGACTACCGGTGATAACTGGAGTCCCTGTTCTGCCACTGCATACCATGGCCCAAAATATCACCTTTGCCACTGGCAGCAGGGTTGTTAATGACTTTAATCAGTTCAATTCCAGATCCTTAGCCTTAAGTTCTATTTTTCTGAAGCCCTTTCCAGCACCTATAATGATATTACTCAGGGTTCAATCAGGGATGGAGAAACATTAAGAGTAGTATGGAATAAGAGATTTATTACAGGAATAATACATTAAACCATTTTTGGAGAAACTGGGGAAAATAAGGGTCTGAATGGAGAAGTGGCAGGATCAGAGAAAGGCCACTAATCAAATCTTCTGAAGTTGGGCATGTCTAGCTGCTAGAGCAGAAGCACAAAGAAGAGCTGGTGGAGCTCACGGAAGCCGTTGTCTCCGTACTGGGGGTTAGCCTGGGCTTGATGTTGGTCAGAGGGCTGAGAGTTGCAAAGGAAGGCCAGATGTGGAGTGAGACAGAATTCGGACAGCCTCGAGCTTGCTGGCTCTTCTAGCCATGGCAACCTTCAGAGAGTAATCACTGCTGCTGCACTTCTCTGACTTTCAAATCAGTCACAAGGCGGTGAGTGATATCCACATGGGAGGTTCCAGACTTGGTTCCCAGTGCCTCCTAAAAACAAAACAGACAACGAGCAGACAATAAGCAAACAACGAGTGCAGAACAATGGTGCCTCCTTAAAAACAAAGAACAAGCAAACAGATGGAAAAACCAACTCGGGGGAGCTGATGTGGTTCAGTGGGTTGGCTTCCCACGTATGAGGTCCCGGGTTCAATCCCTGGCCCTGGTACCTCAAAAATAAAATAAAACTAAATAAATAAAATAAAATCCCACAAATGGTTCACAAAGCTGTATTTTGGCCATTTCTAATCCAGAAGCATGCAGGGGATAGGATTCTGGGAAATTTAGTTGCAGTTTAGCCAGGCTGACAGTGCAAAACCACCACTTGCCATTTATTACCTACAAATGACTAAATACCTGAGTCTGAGTCTCTTTCCATCTCAGAGTTTGGGCATTGCCTGGTGGACATTGTCCGGGGTTTCTGGAAGATATCCTACCGCTGGGGCTCTCCCACTGCCAGGTCCCTTGCTATAGGCCATGCCTCCTCCCACAGGTCCATTGTCTCCCTTTTGGAGACACGGCTTCCTGCAGCCTGCCCTCCTTCCAGGTAACCCTTTTGGGCAGTCCACACCTGGCCCATGGGAAACATGCAAGCATCCACAGTCTTCTATTTTTTTTTTAAAGATTTATTTATTTATTTATTTTTCTCCCCTCCCCCTACCTGGGTTCTGTTCTCTGTGTCTATTTTGCTGCGTCTTCTTTGTCCGCTTCTGTTGTTGTCAGCAGCACGGGAATCTGTGTTTCTTTTTGTTGTGTCATCTCGTTGTGTCAGCTCTCTATGGGTGAGGCGCCATTCCTGGGCAGGCTGCACTTTCTTTTGTGCTGTGCGGCTCTCCTTATGGGGCGCACTCCTTGCGCGTGGGGCTCCCCTACGCGGGGACACCCCTGTGTGGCAGGGCACTCCTTGCGTGCATCAGCACTGCGCATGGGCCAGCTGCACACAGGTCAAGGAGGCCCGGGGTTTGAACCATGGACCTCCCATGTGGTAGGCGGACGCCCTAACCACTGGGCCAAGTCCGCCGCCTCCACAGTCCTCTAGATGCATCTGCAGCACAGCGAGCCAGCCACAGCCACGCACCTTCAGATTATTTTCAGGCCTCAGTGCCTCTGCCCCCACTCCAAGTGATTCAAGTCAAGCTCTTGGAGAAGTTCCCTGGAAGCCCCCTCTTAAGTGGATCATAGTAAGAAAGAAGCAACATGTAGCCCTTTCCATGGCAGGAGGAAGAAGGAAGTGACTACTCTGTCTGAATGTAGTGTCATTACTGCCTGCCCCTTACATAGGTGGGCCATGGGTTGTTGACTGCCCCTTTCACAAATCTGTAGGAATAGTCTAGCATGTTGATTTAGAATGTGGAGGGCAGTTGCGAATAGTTGACACCTTTTATTTTTTTAAGGTACCGGGACTGGGAATTGAACCAGGGACCTTATCTTTGGGAAGACAGCACTCAATCACTGATCTGTATCCACTCCTTGATACCCATCTTTCTTTTCCTAAACTTTGCCCAAATTTTGAGATGGGAAGAGTCCCATATAGCCATACAGTTACCTACATAAAGAGTCTAGCACATGCTTGACACACAGTAGGCATTCACTAATGGAAGTGGCAGCGTCCTGGAACCACCCAGCAGGTACATCAATCAGCCTTGAGGATGGTTGGAAGCCTCTCCCTCTATGCTGGACTGAAGGGGAGATGGTACCCTTGGGTTGGCCTTGAGAGGAGGTGGCCTGGTCCTCCTTGTGGCCAGCCTCATGGCTATTCCAGATAGAGTGTGTGCAGCCATCTGAGTCCGGTAGCTTCTGTGCCCACACACACACCCAGGTCCACACTTCATGACAATGCTGTAAGTCTACAAGCCCAAGGAATCAGGAACCAGTTTAGCTGCTCAGGGTGGGAGAGCAGGAAATGAGCCCTCCCCTGTCCCGAAGTCCCGTTGCAGCCCCAGCAAGAGGAGTGGGAACGCGCAGTTAGGTGCTTGGCTGTGAGCACCCAGTGTGCCTCGGTCTGGCACACAGGCCACATCTCTCTTCAGCGGGTTCTCATGTATTTGGAATCTCATACGTTTTGGGCATGGAGATACTCAGACCCACAGATGCACAGAAACACCAGAAGCATGCGTGCACAATTACAACTTTATACATGGGTGCACTTGCAGAGATTTCCCTTAAGTTAAAAGGTGGAAATTACATGAACTTGGAATGTGTGAACTGAACTGATCTGGGGTCTGGAAACACAGCAGGGAAGCATTGCATCTGCTCTAAGTCTTTCCCTTGGCCTGTCTTTATGCCTTCGTTTCTTTGACTGCTAGATGCCACAGGTGTCCCTCGAAGGGATTAAAAGGGCACAGTCTCGAAAAAGAAAAAAAAGAATCCCAAACCAGGAATATAATGTAGAATCATCATTTTCCAGATTGTGTGTATTGTAAAATGATTTTTAAAAAAACACTAGGACAGGGGAAGCGGATATGGCTCAAGTGACTGGGCTTCCATCTACCATATGGGAGGACCCAGGCTCAATCCCAAGACTTCCTGGTAAAAGACACGCCCGCACTGCGAGCCAAGTTCCTGTGCAGTGAGCCACAAAGCAAGATGATGACGCAACGAAAAGAGAGACGAAGGGGAGAGTCAAGGTGGGACGCAACAGAAACCAGGAACTAAGGTGGTACAAGTGACAGGGAACCTCTGTCCACATTAGAAGTCCCCAGGATCGAATTCTGGTGAACCCTAGAGGAGGAAATGAGAAGAGAAGACAGAGAAATAGACTCAGAAGATCACACAGCAAACGGGCACAGACAGCAAAAAAAAAAAAAACAGCAGGGGATAGGAGGAGGGGTAGGAAGAGGGGATAGGGGAGGGGGTAGGTGGGAGGGTGATCTCCCGCCTACCACATAGGAGGTCCCAGGTCGGTTCCCAGTGCCTCCTGGAGAAAAGTAGCAAGACAGTGAGCTGGTGCGTCGGGCTTGTGTAGTGAGCTGATGCAACAAGGAGACACAAAGAGAAAGAACAATGAGAGACACAACAAAACAGGGAGAGGAGGCTCAAGTGACTGAGTGCCTCTCTCCCATGTGGGAGGTCCCAGGTTCGGTTCCTGGTGCCTCCTAAAGAGAAGCCGAACAGACACAGAGAGCACACAGCGAGTGGACACTGAGAGCAGATAGCAGGGGCGGAGGAGGGGAGGGGGCAGGGCACAAGGACTAAATAATAAAATAAATCTTAAAAAAAAAAAGAGTGCATGAAGCGAGCACAGAGGATTTTCCAAAGACGGTGGGTTTGGCAAGAGAAAGGATGTAGAAGTCATGTTTAGGAAAAGGCAGGCGGCTTAGCATCTAGTGAATAACAGCTTAAAAGGGAGCATGGGCAGCACACTGAGGACGTTCCAAAGAAGAGTTTGGGCTTTCATTTCCATAGGAGCTGAGCATCAGAAGAGACCTTTTTTGGGTCAGAGAAGTTTTAAGTGGGAGGTTGGTCAGAACTGGGATTAAAATCAAGGGACTCGAGGAATCACTGCCCTGGGGTTAGAAAGACTAGCTTGGCCTGGAGTGGGAATGGAAGAAGAGTGGGACAGAGAATACAGAATTTTCAGAAGCCTGGCAGAAATCAGCATGGCAGGACATCAAAACAGACCTGACTAGTGAGGTCGGTCAGAGCGGTCAAGCCAGGGATCTGAGTCACTAATGAAGCTAGACTATTTTTTTTAAGATTTATTTTATTTAATTTATCCCCCCCCCACTGCCGCCTGCACTTGCTGTCTGCTCTGTGTCCATTTGCTGTGTGCTCTTCTGTGTCTACTTGTCTTCTCTTCAAAAGGCACTGGGAACCAATCCTGGGACCTCTGACTTGGGAGAAGGCACCCGATCACTTGAGCCACCTCAGCTCCCTGCTTTGTTATGTCTCTCGTCTTTCCCCTGTGTCTCTTTTTTGTTGCATCAGCTCATGGTGTGGGCCAGCTCTCCGCAGCGCGGGCCAGCTTTGCCTTCATCAGGAGGCCCCAGGAGCCGAACTTGGGACCCCCACATGACAGATGGGAGCCCAAAAGCTTGAGCCACATCCATTTCCCTAGACTGGTTTTGTTTTTTTGGCTTAAAGCTTGGGAATTTATTTGGCTCCCAGTTTTGAAGGTAAGAGAAGTCCAAAATCAAGACATCGTCAAAGCAATACTTCCTCCCAGGAGAGCGTGGCATCCTGGAGCTGGTTGCCAGCAGTCCTTGGTCCTTGACTGTTCTGTCACCCGGCAAAGCACATGGTGGCCTCTCCTGGCTTCTCGGTTCCATTGGCTTCCAGTTTCTGACTGTTCCGTTGTTAGACTCTATTTTATTACCAATGCCACCTGCCCCTGGAGAGGCTGCCTCCTTGTCACCTTGCCAGTGCTCATCATCGGGAGCAAAGCCAATTTCCTCCCTTCGCTGGAGAAGACAGGTCTGGGTGTATGTTGCAATCATGATGATGACCAACAGGGAGAAAGGTTCCAGGGGGTGGTATACTTTTGGCCAAGGGTAGAAAGAAGACATGCAAACTCTTCCGGCTATAAAAGCCAAGGCACAGAGCTGCTTGTGTGGCTGCAGCATGCTCCTGGGTAGACCTGTCCCAAGCGGCAATGCTATTTTAATTGGCATTCCTTATTGCCACTGCTGTAGTTCCATGGGAACGTCATCTTTCAACGTAGTTTGTCTCAGTAATACTATCACTGGCTCCTCTGTGACCACCTGCCATGGTCGCTGTAGAGGGTGAGGGGGAATTGGACTGATCCTGTGGCTCTACCTTAAAATATATGCCGAATCCAACCACTTCTCCTCCTCTGCCATCATTCGGTCTCCCAGCTTCTTCTCATGGCCCCTGTAATCCATGCTCCTTACAGCAGCCAGATGTTGACTCTGCCTTGCTTAAACCCTCCATGGCTTACCCCTCCTTGCTTTTAGCATCGATCCAAACCCTTTATCAAACCTACGAGGACCTGCATGACCTGCTTAATTCTGACCTCACTGATTTCAGCCCATGCCCACCTTTCTCTCCCATGCATATCAATCTCAAGCTACCCCAGTCTTCTGTCTGTTTCTGGAAACACCATGCCTGTTCCCATCTCAGCATCCTGGCACTTGCCTATCCCTCTGCCTGGAGAACTCTCCTACTCTTTAGGTGCCTTTTTTCTTTGCCGTCAGGACTCGGCACAAGCGTCACTCCTCAGAGAAGCCTTCCCGAGTACCCCAGCCTAAGGCAGCCCCGCCCCCCCCAGTCACGTTGCCCCTCCCCCGGCCGATCTACTCACAGCACTTAACACAATCCGAAATTGCAATACGTATTTCAGCAATTTGCTTGTTTGCTTACTTGTTTATTTTTTTGTCTCCCCATACTAGAATTTCAGCTCCACAAGAGCAGAAATTTTCTCTCTTGTTCATGCTTTAGCCCAGATATCTATTCAGTGTCTTTTTTTTTTTTTTGAAGATTTATTTTTTATTTATTTCTCTCCCCTTTCTCCCCTCCCCCCATTGTCCGCTCTCTGTGTCCATTCGCTGTGTGTTCTTCTGTGTCTGCTTGCATTCTTGTCAGCAGCACTGGGAATCTGTCTCTTTTTGTTGTGTCATCTTGTTGTGTCAGCTAGCCGTGTGTGCGGTGCCACCCCTGGGAAGGCTGTGCTTTTTTCGCACAGGGCAGCTCTCCTTACGGGGTGCACTCCTTGCACGTGGGGGTCCCCTACGCGGGGGACACCCCTGCATGGCACGGCACTCCTTGCACACATCAGCACTGCGCGTGGGCCTGCTCCACACGGGTCAAGGAGGCCCAGGGTTTGAACCCTGGACCTCACGTGTGGTAGACGAATGCTCTATTAGTTAGGCCAAATCTGCTTCCCTATTTGGCATCTTTTAATAGTAGGTGCTAAACAGCTGGCCCCTCCTCAATATTAGGAAAGGGGAGGAAGAAAAGTTGTAAAAGACATAACTTGGGGCCCCAAGTATACAACTCATCCTGTATCATACCCGAAACCCATGTCTTGGATAGTGAACTTGTCTCTTTTCTTGTTTCTTAATAAATTCTTTCCTCCCCTGCTTTAAAAAAAAAAGTAGGTTTGAACTAACACAACAAACACTAAGTGATTTTGTATACTTTTTTATTACTTCTCCTCAATGTACCCCATTTTTCCAAAAGATTTTTATCTCCCGTACTGCATTTATTAAGCTTTTATTAATAGATTTTCCCATAAGATAATCAATGCACCATATTACAGTCCAAATCCAAGAAATTTGACATTGGATTTCCCTGTGCAGCCTCATCAGTCATAAATATACAATTTCTAGCAATCTATTTAAAGTGTTGAAATGTTCTCCAGTATTCCTTCTCTCTTCCCCAGTACCATCTCCTCAGATACCTGACATCAAAAAATCCAAGCTGAAAACTTGTGGATTAACCCTGACATCAAGAAATCCAAGCCGGAAATCTATGGATTAACCTTTGTGGGATTTGCCATGATAGGTTTCTATGATTCTACAGGGTACCAGAATGTGTCAGTTGGCCAAAAACTAAAAATGACACTCCTTCCAGGACCATTTTTCCCTTTACTTGTCTATGTGGCTAAAGTGAATTCAAAACCCACAGCCAAATGGGTGAGTTGAGCTGAAAACAAAGGTTGACGGTGGGTGGAGATCCACACAATAACCAAGAGAATATCGAATTCCCATTCTGGAGAGTTCTGATACAGTCTCTAACGGGACAGCAGCAATCCCCCCAGAGCAGGGGCATTGCCTAATGAAGGAGGATGGACCATTGCACCAAGCCCCTGATACTGCTGACTGTACTTAGGAAATTTTTCTTTTGAAATTGAAACTTAGCCTAGTATTATATGTTGCCTAAGAGTTACCTCCTGAGGGCCACCTTGCTGCTCAAATGTGGCCTCTCTCTAAGCCAAACTCAACATATAAATGCAACATCGGGAAGAGGACTTGGCCCAGTGGTTAGGGCGTCCGTCTACCACATGGGAGGTCTACGGTTCAAACCCCGGGCCTCCTTGACCCGAGTGGAGCTGGCCCATGCGCAGTGCTGATGCACGCAAGGAGTGCCCTGTCACGCAGGGGTGTCCCCCGTGTAGGGGAGCACCATGCACAAGGAGTGCACCCATAAGGAGAGCCGCCCAGCGCGAAAGAAAGTGCAACCTGCCCAAGAATGGAGCCACACACACGGAGAGCTGACACAACAAGATAATGCAACCAAAAGAAACACAGATTCCCGTGCCGCTGAAAACAACAGGAGCGGACAAAGAAGAGGATGCAGCAAACAGACACAGAGAACAGACAACTGGGGTGGGGGGGAAGGGGAGAGAAATAAATAAATAAATAAATATTTTTGAAACATGCAATATCATCCCCCCTGGCATGGAACTTGACTGCTGAGGATGAGCCTCCCTGGCACCAAGGGATTACTACCAAGTGCCAACTAGCAATGCCTGGAAAAAAATTTTGACCATAAGGGGGAAATGATCAATAAAAATGAGTTTTTATGGCTAAAAGATTTCAAAGGGAGTGGGGACGTCATTCCAGAGATTATACTTATGCATGTCCCAGCGGGATCTCATTGAGTGCCCTGGCAAATGTTGCCTCAAACAGTGGGGCTCCTGAGGGCTGCAGAGACATCCAGACAGTATAGGCAGGGCAGACAGCTCAGGAGTTTGGCACCATGTCAATGGATCTTACGTAGGAATTTATGCTCCCCAGTGTGACAGAGTTGGACTCATTTGTGGTTTCCCTACACCTGGCTCTTCTGCCCCTTCTGTTTTAACCTATAATTAGTACTATATTTGATAGGTGTAAATCCAAGAGACTTAAATCTTTGACCCATCCTTGTGCCATTTGGACCCTGAATCTCAGCAGAGTTTGCAAAACCTACTCTCCAGTTCATTGGACTCACCCAGGACAACTAACAAGGAGATGATGATGGACAATGCCCATCCCAAGGAATAGAGAGTGTCTGCAGCTGCAAGCAAGATAGACCCATCCATCTGCCCCATGGGATCGAAGCCCCCTCTCAATGAGAGGCAGAGTGGGCATCACCATCCCAGAATCCTCAAGATTGGGGAATGAACAATGAACAAAAATAGACTTACTATTAGACTTATTGTTATTCTAGCAATGGAAGAACTTTTATCATTGATGTGGAGGCAGTGGCCACTGGAGGTTCTGAGGGGAGGGAGATGGAAAAAAAGGAGTAATATGCGGGCATTTTTGGGTCATTGGAATTGTCCTGCATGACATTGCAATGACAGACACAGGCCCTTACATATTTTGTCATAACTTACAAAATTGCATGGAACAGAGTGTAAACTATAACGTAAACTATAATCCACAGTTAGTGGCAATGCTTAAAAACAAAACAAAATGAAAGGCTGGAATGAAGCCATGCACTTTAGCTAAAGAATCTATGGCAAATTGTCCCATGACAAACGATCCATTCTGTAAATGGGAGACCTCTGTCCTGGACATTAAAGCTTTGTCACAACTTGCAGTTGGCGAAAAGTTTTTACATGAATGAAAATAAACATACCCGTGATACTCTAAATAAATGGAGACGATGGAGCCAGCTCAAAGCATACAACCCCACTCAGCCCAGGGATCTCCAGGCAGCTGTTCAGAGACCCACAGCGCACGCTGACAATGGACATACTGGCGGCTGATCCCCAAGAATTGTAATTTAATCTTTGCCCTCATAAGAATTATTGCTGATACAATCTGTTTCTAAATGCAAGTTCTCACACTTTTGATTTATCCTAGGAACTGGACCAAAACAGGACACACACATGCAAAGAACACATACACGCATGCTAAAAAATAATTGGAGTTTAATTTTTTTGGAAAGGAAAAAGAAATCTCCTCCAACAAATGCAAATCCCTCCCTCAAAGTATTTTTATAATTGTCCCAAAGAACAACCTTATTCAGTCAACTGGTATGGAATTTCTTCTCAACAGAGTAGAACCACTGGGTGGGGGAGGGGAGGAGGCAAAACTCAAGCTTCCAACAGAATTAGTATTCGTTTTGTTTGATGTGCAACCTGGAGAGAATTTGGATTTGCAATTCGACAAGCACTTTTTTAGAACACTTTTGTGGAAACAAGCTTTGGGCCACTTGGGTAAACCTAACAGAATGGGATTTGCAAGAAAAAGAAGGGTCAAAAGTCACTAGATCCATTCAAGCCCCAAGTATTTCATCAAATTGGAAGATGTGTTTAAGTTTGCCATCATTTTATATTAATGTATGTCCATGGGGTGATTACTTGGATTTTTTTTTAAGATTTATTTTATTTACTTATTTCCACCCCTACCCCACATTGTTTACACTTGCTGCTTGCTCTCTGTGCCCATTCATTCTGTGCTCATCTTCTTTTGAGGAGGCACCAGGAACCGTACCCGGGACCTCCCATGTGGTAGAAAGGAGCCCAACTGCTTGAGTCACATTCGCTTCCCTAGTTTTTAAATAAACGGCAAACTTTGAAGGAAAAAAAAACCTTTATTTACAAAAATAGATGGTGCGCCAAATTTGGTCCGTGGGCCTTGGTTCACAGACCCCTGTGCTGGGTTCTAAGAATCCAGCCATCAAGGCTAGCTTCAGAGACCTTCCAAAGGCCAGCGGGGACTCCCCTTGTTCTCCAGAAAGGACAAAACCACCTGTCAGGAACGGGGGATCAGTTTTGGTCTAATTATTTCAGGATGTGCTGTGGCGTTTCGATGTTCTTCTGAATGAGTGGTCTCAATGCCTCCTTGTGGCCACGACTTCCCTCTTTCTGCACATACAGCTCTAAATGGCTCCCACTCATCTTCGTTCTGTCCCTCCCCGCCCCCCCCCCCAGACTCACAGGGTTAGGTGCTTTTAGAATGAGACTCCTTCACATTGATGCTTGCTAAAATTCTGGCTTCTTTTCATGCCCCTTGCCTGAACTGGGGTAAAGAGGCAATGTGCAGCAGGGAAAAGAGCCCTTGTCTGGATCATGCCACCAGCTTGCTGTGTGACTTTGGGCAAGTCTCATAACCTCTCTGAGCCTCCCTTTCTTCATCTGTCAAATAAGAGAGCTGGACTAACTGATCTCTGTAATCCCTGCTAGCTGTAAGCTTTGATTTCAGAGAGCTGCAGGCCTCAACTCTAAGCAACTGTCAGGGGCCATTAGCTAGACTCCCCCACCGATCTTAAACTGCCAGAGGCTGCGGGAATCAGCCACGGGACCCCCTGTGGTTGGTGACCTTCCTGAGGCCTTCCCAGCTGAGGGCGCTAGGGACGGAGAATCTCAGGTCTCATCCCACCAAGGGAAGACGAGGAAGACAAATGATTCCGGGAGCAGGACAGTTAACTGACATCTAAACTGGCAGCGTGTAGGGACAGAGTGCACACCGATAGGCCGGGCTGGGCAACAGCACCCCAGGGAGTTTCCGTTGGGAGGGGGGAACGTTAGAGGACACCCCTCCAAGGCCGCCAAATCAATGGAGGGTTTGAGAGGTTTCAAAACACCGAAATCAGCAAATTCCAGCATATTCCAAAAGGAAAGAGGGCTTCTCTGGAGGCAGGAATTGGGGAGGTCAGGAAAAGCCGGGGAGTCTGGACTTGGGTTGGGGCAGGGGCTGGCCGTGGCTGACGGCGCAGGGCGGGGATAGTCTGCACGACATCACCGTCGCCCTCGAGCCAACCCCCCTGCTCACAGCCCAGCTCCTGGCAGGTGCGCGGGCGGCTGGAGCCCCTCTCTCTCCTGGACCCAGGCTGGAGGCGCGGCGAGGGCATGTGAGGAGCCTGCGTTCTGGTCTCCAAGAGAGCAGGGTCTCGTCTCTTGGACTGAGTTCACTCACCAGTCTCTCAAGGAACATTAGGAGAAAAACAAAACTGACCCAGCCCTCACGCTCAGCTTCCCCCTGCACCCAAGGCGGGCCAGGAGGCTGGGGGCAGGCCCCGCCGCACGAGGGCCCCATCTTCAGAGGAGCAAACTTCCCAGGAGGGACCCCGGCCTGATAATGTGCAGCTCTTGAGCTGAGAATGTTTTCTGAAAGGGTTTAAAAAACAGAACAGCCAGACAAAAACCAAGAAGAGATTGTAGGTGGCCTGCAAAGCCTAAAATATTTACTCTCCAGCCCTTTCCGGGAAAAGTTTACTGCCCCCCTGACACCATCCCCGGCCTGAAGTGGGGTGAGGGGTGGGGGTGATGAATGTTTCACCAATTCGTTCACAACCCCACCCTGTGACCTCACTATATGCAGAGATTCAAGTGCATGTGCTGCATCAGAGTCTGTGTCACGGGAGGTGGATATGCCGGATTATTTTCAGATAAGAGAACGGTGACCTTGGTAAAAGTTCCTACTCCAGCATCTCCTGAGAAAACGTTGCTGCCGGCAGCCAGGACTTTATAGGTTCCTGTAACTGAGACGAAAACAGCCTGGAAGGTCCAGGTTGAAATCCCAACACCCAGGCTGAGAGCAAGATCAGCAACCTCAGAGATCTGGGAGCCCAAGTTACGAGACCTTGGGTCAGTCACTCTCTTCTCTGGGACTCAGTTTCCTCATCTGTCAAAACAAGCAAACAAACAAAAGCCCAAGGTGCTGGGATGGGGTGATTTTAGGGTCCTGTCCAACCCCTCCGCAGTGACTAGCCCAAACAAGCTGTCTCTGCAGGAGCTTTGCTGGAAAGTTGTTTGCCTTCATCTTTGTTCCCTTCCCCACAGCAAACCAATCACGTCCAAATAAGATACGCTGGTTTGACGTAAGGGGCATGTGTTCTCCTTCCATGTGTCAGCAGCTTGCTGGGGATTCTGGACCGATGCGAGGGAGGGTGGCAGGGGGTGAAGGCGACATCTTATCTTTGTGTCTGTGGCCAGAGGGTGGGAAGTGCAGTGGGAGTCTCACCTCCAGTCGTCCACCCTGCCCAGGGTCCTCAGAAGCCACAGCCTGGGAACCACACGCTTGAATCTAAAAGATCTAAGTTGTCCTTCCCCGACTCCCCGACTCGACTGGACATTTCTTAAGGGCAGGAGCCGTGTTTTGACCCTCCTTGGGTCATCCAGAAGTGCCCGGCGCAACTCCAGGCATGTAGCTGGAGTCCATCCACATGTGCCAAGCAGCCTAACCGAAATGTCCCTGGAAGGAGGGACACCGCACCTGCCACGGGGCGTGTACCCAGGCCGGCGGATCCGCGTGTTTGCTGGCCGATGACCGGCTGCCTATGGCAGTCCACGGCTCATTGAGCCTGTCCTGTCCAGACCACGACGCCCAGAGCTATCGTGTGACCTAGAGAGCAAACGACGAGGGAGAGTTAGAGAAGGGAAGGGATGCCCCCTGCCAGCAGGTCAGAGATGCCCCAGGATATGCAGGTCACTTAGCGGTCAGTGCTGCCAACCTCTGCCCCTCAAGCAGTCTAGACTGGGGAAGCTTGGCCCGGTGGCCCAGGCAAACATAAATCAGAAAAGCATCACCGCTGGTTGCTTCAGAGTTGCTATGGTGACGAGCCTCTAGAGCAGGGGTTCTTAACCAGGGGTCCATGAGCTTGAATTGAAATGTTAAAAACAACATTATTCTTGTGGGGGCGTGTTGGTGCAGGTGTTGAGATCTTTATTAGCTAATACGCAGTATAGTGTGGACTGGCAAAGGGGTCTGTGGAACAAAAAAGGTGAAGAGCCCCTGCTCTAAAGGTGCAAAGCCAAACCAACACAACACAGCGGCCCTCACTCTCTTCTAGTCCTAAAAGCCCTGAGGCTGGCTACCACTCCCCCCCACACCTGCCTGCAGGTAGGACGCTCTGCGCCTCGTCCAGCCCCACTGCCTCTTTAGCAGCTCCTTCGGCTCTGGGCTCTGAGAAAAGGGCTGTTCCCTTCCCAACCTAAGGCTGCTTTTCCTTCTCTACTTAATTTTTGTTTTTTTTTTTACTGGCTTGTTTATTTGCTAGGAGGGAAGGCAAGAAGGCAGAGCTAGGGCTTGCCACACAGCGTCACTCACCTGTATACATGCTGATGTCAGGCGGATGTGACCGATTGACTATGACACACGCGGAATTGCTAACGAGTTTGATAAAATTTTAATCACCCCTTGTTCTGTGGGGCAGGCAGCAAACCATGAAAACAACAACCCTCTCAGGCGCTATCACAGCAGAGCAATCCCCCTAGAGCAGGGGTTCTTACCAGGGGTCCATGAGCTTGAACTGCAATTCAAAGGAACTTTATTCTTGTGGGGCCGTGTTGGAGCAGGTGTGGAATGTTTATTAAATAAACGCAGTACAACCTCTTTCATCATCGTGGGACATTCACTGCATTTGGTGCACTGTGGCACCACATGGATAATGGTCTACATTGTAGTTCACACTCTCCTCCAGTCCATTCAGTGGGTTATGGCAAGAAATATAAGTCCAACATCTGTCCCTGCAATATCACTCAGGACAACGCCAAGTCCCGGAAATGCCCCCACATCACATCTCTTCTTCCCTCTCCCTGCCCTCAGCAGCTACCGTGGCCACTTTCTCCACATCAGTGCTACAATTTCATCCACTGCTAATCACAATAGTTCCACAGTAGAATATCAGTAAGTCCATGCTAATCCATACTCTATCCCTCCATCCTGTGGACCCTGGGACGGTGATGTCCACGATGATGACAGAGGCTGTTGATGTCAAAGGAGTGGGGTGAGAGGGGTGGGGGGTATATGGGGATCTCTTATATTTTTTGAATGTAACATTTTAAAAAAAATAAAGAGAGAAAAAAAAGAAAGAAAAAATAGTAAAGGGTATGGGGTTTCCTTGTGCAGCAATGAAAATGTTAAAAAAATGGATTGTTGTGATGTATGCACAGCTCTGTGATTATACTGAGTTTATCGTTTGGATGGATTGTAGGGTGTGTGACTATATCTCAATTAAACTGCTTAAAAAGAGCATATGTCATAGGAAATAGGAAAAAGCCCTAATCATATATCAATGCTACATCAAAAATTTTGGGCACTTAAAAAAACCACAGTACAGTGTGGGCTTAGTGAGGCGACCGTGGTTCTCACCTGACTGGCAAAGGGGGTCCGTGGAACAGAGAAGGTTCAGAGCCCCTGGAGTGAAGGGAGCCAGGCAAGAGCAGTCCGGGCTAACAATAGCGGTGTGAGGGAGGGCTCTGTGGCCGGGGTGGGTGGGCAGGGGGCCGCTACCCCTGGAATTCAGATGGAAGCAGACATGGCCCTGAATGATCTAGATCATTCCATCACCTCTCCACTTTGTTCTTAAAGAACTGACATTTTCTGGAGGGAAACTCACTTCAGGCAAAGAGGGGGAAACTAAGGCATATGAAGCATCAGGAATTTTCCCAGGACACACTGGATTTCAAACCCAGAGCCCCTAAGCCCCGAACCTGGACAGACCAGGGCGTGGGGACGCGTCTCCACCGTGGGCAGAGCGCGCCTGGAGGCACGGGCACTCTGAGGCCCCAGCGCGCGTGTCCCGCCCCAGGTGGGGGGGGGCAGCGGGCCCCGTGATACCTTGGTGGTTTTGAGTCTGTGTCCGCTGCTGCAGCTCCACCCTGACAGGTCCGGGAGCACCTTGCACTCCTCCCCGGGCAGGCAGGGCTCCATCTGGCACCACCACTTCTGCACGACGACCGAGGCTGTGGAGCAGGAGCGGGGGGGGGGGGGGCTAAGCCTTAGCGGGTACAAGGGGGAGGCCAAGGGGGGGGGGCGATCGGTGGAGGAGGCGCACGTTTCCGTCCACCCCAGCCCTGAGCCCTGCCTTTCCCTTGCCCACACCCTGTCCAGAGCGGCGTGCTCGGGCTGCGGGCGGGGGATGCAGCCCCACGGACCCCTACATCTCACGGAGACAGCGCGGGGTGAGGGGTCTCCCCGGCAGTCCTAGAGCCGCGCCCCGCCACATCGGCCCGGAGGCCCCCGCTTCAGCACGCTGCCTGGAGCGCGTGAGCAGGAGCGGGAGCCGTGGGGAGGGGTCCGCAGCCCCGGGGCGCAGGCGCGGGCGCGCTTCTGAGCAGAGGCGCCACGTGCGCCACCGCCGCGGGAGCGGGCGGGCGGACGGGGAGGCGGCACACGGGGCGGGCGTGCGAGGCAACGTGTGAGCAGCGCGTGCGTCCACGGGGGGTGAGAACGGGAGGGGGCCTGGGCCAGGGGCCTGCGAAAGGCCGATGTCTGGAGGAGGAAGGGCCGAGGGGCCCGGCGTGATAACAGGCGCGGGGGCAGGTGGGCCCGGGACGAGAGTTTGCCTCCGCCGGGAACCCGGGCGCTGTCACCTGTCACCTGCCCCCCCCCCTCCCGCCCTGGTCAGGGGATGCCCCATCCCTTGAGCCTCTGATCACCGACGCCCCGGGTATCAGGGCGAAACGGTATCGGCGACAGACAGGCCAGTGGCCACCGCAGGCCTCCCCTGGCGCTGGCCTCTGGCTCACCGTCTACGCAGGAGGGCCTCGCCCGCGTGGTGCCGGCCACCTGGCCTGCCAGGCAGGAGCACTTGACCGTCTGGAAGCGCTCCTCGATGCGGTTGCGGTTGCAGCAGCGGTGCGCGGCGATCACCTCACAGGTGCCCTGCTTGACCAAGGCTGCAGGGGCCAGCGGGAGGTGGGGCGAGCAGCCTGGCTCCCCCCCCCTCCTGTCCCGCCCACGGGGCCAGGCCTGGGTGCTCTCGAGCCCGTCCTCCCAATTTGGCGTTGGAGAGATTTTCCAGTTGCAGAGGAGGAGGGTGACACCTGCCAGCCCCTCTGCAGTGCTCCTGCCCTCCTTTTGTGCCCAGGAGCCTGGCTCTTGCCCAGACGCAGGATGGAGTTCCATCCGACCCGCCCCCCGCCCCACCCAGGGGGAGGGTAAGGGCTCAGGGACTTGTGATGGGGCAAAGGATCACCTGCTTACACCAGCTTTAGCCAAACCCAAGGAAAACCACAGAATTAGGGCAGGAGGCCAGAAGTAACCCCCCACCTAAGGGCCTCTGGCCCCGCAGAATACCTTGCAGCCTGGAAGGAAAGTGGGGGGGGGGCCCTGGGAAGCCCAGGCCTTCCCCCCGGGGACAGCAGACATGGGGCAGAGTTTCCTGGGTCAAGAACAGGGAAGGAGCCAGAACCCCCACCATCTGTGTACTGGACTGGCCCAAAACAGGACTGGAACAGGGTGGGGTGCTGTCCGGGTCTCCAGGGGTCCTGCGAGCCCCCTTCCCCAGGCCCCACCACCTCCCCCAAACCTGTGGGAGCTGGAGACTGCCCAGAGGCTGAGACCAGGTGGGTCCAGAGCCAAGCCAGGCCAAGTGCCAGCAGCCAGGCGCCCGTGCCCGCGCTCCGCGCCGCCCTCTCGCTCATCCTGCGGAGAGAAGCACCGCCCCGCTAGCCTCCAGGCAGAGCTCACCCCGCGCCCAGCCCAAGCACCCTCTCTGTGCAGTGCCCGGAGGGGGCGGGGGGGCACACCTCGTCCTCAGGCAGCTTTCCCTGTGGAAAGCGATTGTGCTAGAGGAGGAAAGGGGAGCAAGGAGGGGGAGACTGTTTTGCTGGGAAAATCAAGGAAGGCTTTGTGGAGGGGGTGACAACTAAGGTGGGTCTTGAAGGATGAACTAGATATGGTCCCATGGAAGGCTGTGACACAGGCGGGATAATGACAACTCCCATCGTCATCCACTTCACACACATGAACTTGAATCCATCGCTAAGAAGGATTCTTATGAACTATGTTAGGGCACAGCAAACTGAAACTCACAAGGCCTGGGCACAACCTAAACGACCAGCACTAAGGAACTGGGTTCAATACTTTCTGGAACATTTGCACAAATGCAGTCCCAACCAGGTATCCGCAAAAAGAAGAGCGGGGAAATGCTTCATGTGCTGATGTATGCAATGATCACGAAGGATAATCCACTGTTAGGAGGGCGAAAAAAAAGAAGCGAAGGGCAGGAGAGTGTGTATAAAATGCTAATGTGTAAAAGGCAGAGATTACATATGCTGCTTGAATATGCATAAAGCAGCTCTGGAAAGACGTACCAAAAAAAACCCAATAACATCGGTTGTCTCCCAAAGGGGAAGCTGGTTGGCTGGAAGACAGAGGCACAGGGAGACATTTTTCTCCCTATTCCTTTTATCAATTGTTGAATTTTGAACCAGAGGAAAGTACTAGCTAATTGATTTAAATAAACTTTAAATTTAGGGGAGTGGGTGTCGCTCAGTGGTTGAGCACCTACCTCCCACGTGTGAAGTTCTGGGTTCAATCCTCCGCCCCAGGACCTCCAAAAAAGCCCACAAAATTATATATTGGGGAGCAGGTATAGCCAATGGTTGAGCACCTGCTTCCCATGTATGAGGTCCTGGGTTCAATCCCCAGTACCTCCTAAAAAAAGAAAAAATTAAATTTAAAGAAAAAATAAAGCCGAGGCTAATAGAAGTTGAATGACTTGCCCAAGGTCATCTTGCAGAGTCCAGAAATCCACCCTATTCCCCCGGGACCACCTGGTTTCCCCTTTCCACTTCCTCCATCATGGACAGAGCCGGCATCCCAAACCTATCCCGGATATGGGCTAGGAATGTGGGGAATCTTAGGGAAGCACACGCACCGAGCAGCTGGAAGCCACCCAGGCATGCAAAGGGGGGGCAGAAGGGCCGCGAGCCCAGGGCTAGGCCTGGGCCACTGTCTCTGCTGCAGCACTGCTAGTCCCTTGGGTGTCCCTTGGTGCCTGCTCCGTGCTGGGCCCACGAGAGGCCAAACCAAACGCCAGGTGCTCGCTGCTCCCTGGGGGAGGGCGCCTGGTCTCTGTCCAGCCCTCAGTACCCATCCTCAACCATCTCCACTCACCTTTTGGGGGATCTTTCCGCTTCTCTCTGTTCATCCACCGGCCCCAGACTCACTCCACCTGGACAAGTAAGAAAGACACAGGGAGCCCACGGCCCCGCGAGGGGTGAAGGAGGACAGGGGGTGGGCTGGGCACCAAAGTCGAGGCCAATTAGGAAGCTGTGCCCCAAGGAGCCGGCGCAGGAGGCGGCGCCTTGCCTCTGCCCTGGGAATTTGCAGGGGCACTCACAGACTCTGGGAAAGAGTAGGGTGGCAGATAGGAGAGGAGGAGCCTGAGGGGCACCCCTGTCCCAGGAGTAAAGCAGGGCGATGGTGGGGAGGCATGGAAGAATCAGCCTTGGCAATTCCTTGGCCTCGGGAGGGAGCTGAGGGCCAGGATCTGGAGAAGCTGAAGGATTCCTTCCCAAAAATGTTTTAAATAATATATGGAACTACACTACACAAACAGTGAACTCTGGGTTAAACCATGGACTATAGTTAATAGTACAATTCTAAAAGTATGCTATCATCAATTGTAATAAATTTTCCACACCAACTCAGCACGTTAATAATGGTGTGGTATTTAAGAATCCTGTATTTTATGCATGATTGTTCTGTAAACATACAACTTCTCTAATAAAGAAAAAATGTTTTGCAAAAAATATCATATATTAAAAAAAAAAAAAAAGATGCATAGGGAAGGATTCTTGAGGCTCTGAAACTTCCTCTTCCTGTACCTCCTACTCCCCCACCACACCTGCTTCCTGGACTCATACGGAGCTATCTCAACTCTGCCACCCTCACCCCCATTACCACTCAGAGGGCTAGAAGGGGGGCACTCTGAGCCCCAGAGGTCACAGCCCCCAACAGCTTCTCCTTTCCTGCCTAAAAACCTGTCCTCCCTCTGGCTCTAAAGGGAGGCTCAAGCACCAAGGATGGTCGGCCCTGGAAGGACAGAAAAGTCTGTGTCCAGTCTCCCAGCAGTGAAAGCCCTGGGGGGATTACCTGGGCAGGTAGGGAAGCTCTGGGCCGGGAGGGGGCTCCCCAGGCAGATTGCTTCCATCCTTCCAGACTGCCTCTTTTCTGAGTGTATCCCCTTCCCTGCCCCATCAGGAGGCTGCGTTTTGATCATTACGAATGCAGCTCCGTCTTCTCTCAGGTGGTCCCCATCCCACTTTCCTTCCAATCCACCCCTCAGCGCAATCCCAAGACCCAAAAGACCTCAGTTGGGATGTACGGGGGTGGGGGTGTTTGGGCCAGTTTGTGCTACCCCACACCCACTCCCCACCAGGAGAGCAGGAGAAGGAAGTTTCTGGGCTCTGCTCTTGGGCTACCACGTGGCAGCACCAGAGTCGACCTCTCCTGCCTCAGTTTCCCAGCTTGGCCCCCAAGCGCTAGTCCCGCCCGGCTGTGTGGAGGCTGGGTTGGCAGCCTGAGCACACCCAGCATGGAGTTGAGGGTGCAAATGGCAGGAGCCTCCCTCCCCCGCCCTCCGGTGCCCCCCCCCCCCCCCCCCGCCCGCCCCCAGCGCCCGCCGGGTCTTCCAGATCCCCAGCGGTGGTCGGGGACCTACCTGGCCCGGGCTGGTGCCCACCCGGTCCGCGCTCCACCTGCTTCCGAGCCCAGGGCCGAGACTTCGCGCGGTGGACTCCCACGCGCGCTCCTTCTGCCTTCCCTCCCAGGCTCGACGGCCCGCGACCCGCCGCCGGGGCGCCGCGCTCTGACCCAGTTGCCGCCTCCCCGGGCCGCGGGCGCGCGGGCCAGGCCGGCCGCACGGGCAGCGCGCGCCCCGCCCTCTGCACGCGGGGGCTCGGCGCGGCGGGCGATCGGCTCTGCGGGGCCCGCCGCGTCCCCGCCAGGCTCCCGCGGGCGGGCCGGGGAGCGCGCCGCCGCCCGCCGCCTCCGCGCCCGGGGCCGCCTCCTGCGGGGCCCGGCGGGCGCGCAGGGCCGGGGCGCAGCGGCCTCTAGCGGCCGACGGCGACGGGACGCGAGCGAGGACGGCCGGGCCGCAGCCCCGCGCGCTGGACAGGCAGAGGGGCGCGCGGGCGTCCCCCCGTCCAGCTCTCGGGACCCCCGGTCCCGCGTCTCGGGGGGGGGGGGGCGTGGAGAGTGCGCCCTGGGAGGAAAGAGGGACCGCGCAGAGCCTCAGATTTTGAGCTTTGAAGATCCTAGCACTGCACTATCCGATAAGGCAGCTCAGAACCGCGTGTGGTTATGTGAAGTTAAATCCAACTTAATTAAACGAAAAGAAAAGAAAACCTTCCATTCCTCGCTTGCACTAACCACATTTCAAGTGCTTAATAGGCGCATGTAACGAGGGTCTATACTGTGTTGCGCAGAGCAGACACAGAGCATTTCTGTCATCACGCAAAGTTCTGTGGGACAGGGAGCGGATCGGACTCAAGCGGTTGAGCACCAGCAGCCCCCGTGGGAGGTCCCGGTTCCGACTTGGGGCCTCCTAAAAACAAAGATAAACAACAAGAAACAAGGAAAACACTAACTCAGGGGAGCAGATGTGGCTCAGTGGTTGAGCACCTGCTTCTCACGAATGACGTCCCTGATTCAATCCCCTGCCCCGGAACATAAAAATAAGTTCTCTGGGACACCGCTGTTCTAGATTGATTAGCCCTTCCTTGTTAAAATTCAGAAAGGAGAAATAAATGGGAAAGCAGAAAGGGAAACCGGGGTAGTCATGAGGATATCAGCTTGATGAATGGTCCTTGTGGCTTTTGGGGAGCTGTTGAGTTGGAACCCCAACTTGGGAACGAAACACTGAGACCCAGTTTCTTCATCAGAAAAACTGCAGTAATTGTACAGCTTTCTTTTAAGGTTTTGGGAAGGAAAGCATTCAGCAAATGGGGGGGGGGGAGACGTGACAGGGATCTGTGAGTGCGTCTCAGCTGAAGGGCAGGCTCTTCAGTTTGAGAGGGCTCTGGAGTTGGGGCGACGGGGAAGTAGCCTGGTTCTGGGCCCCGAGTCGCCGCCTGTCGCCTGGAATAAAGGAACCTGTCTTGAGAATGCCCCACGCCTTCGCTGGCCGAGGCCGCCCTCTCCCCCGGCAGGGCCAGCCCCCAGCGGCGTCTTAGTTCTCAGAGAGGAACACTGGCAGGCCCACACATCTGCCCCCCCCTCCATCCTGCTGCCTCAGGGATGAGTCGAGGTGATACCTTCTCATCAGGTTCTGGAACAGTCTGAGAATAAATACAGGGAGTGTGAAGGCACCAAGAGTAGGAGGTGAGAGGTGCAGGGAGGGGCGAGCCGAACTCTCGGGATTTAGGAGAGGGCGGGGGGCTGTCGTGGTGCCGGCAGGAGGAGAGGACATCCTTGCTGACCATCCGCGACGACAGCTCGGGGGCCCTGCGCCCTGGCTCTGGGGTCCACTTGCAACTGGACCAGGGTGGGGGCTGCAAAGTGCCCGGAGAGGGGAGCTGGGTGCCACCAAGAAGGGGTGAGCAAACTGTCCCAGAAACACTGAATAATAAAAATAATGGGGCATGTTAATTTTTTTTCTCCAGTCGTTGGCTTGCTGCTGCTGTTTATGCCATGTATCTGAGGGCTGGTTCTAGTTTTCTTCTCGCTGTGGTATGCCCCTCCGTCAGCCCTTGCCTCTGGGTCCGATTTTCTTTTTTATTTTTAATTTTAAAAAAAATTTTTTTAAGATACTAGATCACATAAATGTTACATAAAAAATGTAGGGGATTCCCATATGCCCCACTCCTTCCCCCTCCCACACTTTCCCACATTAACAACATCCTTCCTTAGTGAGGTACATTTGTTACAATTGATGAAGACATATTGGAACATTGCTACTAAGTGTGGATGATAGTTTACATTATACTTTAAACTCTCTCCCGCACAATTTTGTAAGTTATGACCAGATATATAATGACCTGTATCTGTCATTGCAACATCATTCAGGACAATTCCAGTGTCCCAAAAATGCTTCCATACTACACCTATTCTTCCCTCTCCCTCCCCTCAGAACCTCCAGTGGCCACTGCCTCCACATCAGTGATAAAAGTTCTTACATTGCTAGAATAACTATAAGTCTATAGTAGAGTAACAGTAAGTCTACTCTAGTCCATTGTTCATTCCCCAATCCTGAGGATTCTGGCATGGTGATGCTACCCTGCCTCTAACTGAGAGGGGCTTTAGATCCTGTAGCAGTTTGATATTGTTTATGAATTCCAAAAACATCTATTGGATTATATTTGTGAATTGGTCTGTTCCTCTGGGCATATTAGATTGGATTGGATTCAGAGGCTTCACTTTTACTTGATTAAATACCGATTAAGGCTTTGATTGGGCCACATCAGTAGGACATTGAGTCACCAAGGGGGCGGGGATTCACAGAGAAAATGACATGGCAAAAGAGAGTTCGAACTTTGGATGCTGGAGCCCCGGGATGTAAACACACAGAGAAGAGGTTATGTGAGGAAAGAGAAAGTCTTCATCAGACATGGCAGAGGCCCTGGGAAGAGAGATGAGCCATTTGCCTCATAGTTTACAGCTGGCCCTGTGGAGCGAGCAGGGCAGCTGAGCCCAGAGAGAAACGAGGCCCCAGCTGATACTGGAAGAAGAGAAAGCCTGGTATCTTGCAGGCATTGGCAGCCGTCTTGCTCCAACATGTGGCAACAGACTTTGGTGAGGGACATACTTACTCTTTATGACCTGATAACTGTAAGCTTCTAGCCCAAATAAATACCCTTTATAAAAGCCAACAGACTTCTGGCATTTTGCATCAGCACCCGTTTGGCTGGCTAATACAGCTCGCGTGGGGCAGCTGGAGGAGACTATCTTGCTTGCAGTTGTAGACTCTCTGTTCCCTCGGGGTGGTCATTGTCCACCATCATTTCCTTGTGAGCTGGCCTGGGCGAGTCCAGTGAACTGGAGAGTATTTCAACTCTGTTGAGATTCAGGGCCCAGCTGGCACATGGAAAGCCCAAAGATTTTTGCAGCCTCTTAAACCTAGGTCTGATTTTCTCTTGTGACTTCTGTTCCTGAGTTTCTCTGCCCAAAGCGCAGAGATAATTTATGAGACACCTACAAACCATTGCGGGACTTTTTTTTTTTCTCAAGTTGCCAGTAAAGCCACCCCTTCTGGGGGACACGGTGTTTGGTCCAGGAAGCAGCAGCACCCACTGACAGAGCCTAGAGGCAGGTTCCCAGCTGTGCACTGGGTGCCCGCGGGCCGGATGGCCCACCCGACTTGCAGCAGGGCCACGAGGGGCGGCCTTGGCTCAAGTTGAACAGCGGGGGGGGGGGGGGGGGGGGGGGTCTCCTAGCGACCTAGTGACCAACGCCCTGAGAGCAGGTTTGGGGACAGCGCTCTCCCCGCGTCAGGTCAGGTCCACCCTGCCCCAGAGGGACGTAGTCAGCGAGAACAGGCGACGCACGGGGGCCGGGCCGGTCCCGGCGCTCAGCGAGCCGGCGCGTCCGCGGCCCGGGCTGGCTCATCGCCCGGCCTCTGCCTCCCCCTGGCGGCAGCCGCAGGACTTGCTCGGCCTCTGGACTCCTTTCTGCCTCAGAGGAAGAGGATGGCGGGGCAGGAAGGAACCCCACTCCCCTCCCGGCCGTCCATCTCCCTCCTCCCCCTCCTCCCTGATCCTGAAACATCAGGCTGGCCCTTAAGACAGAACTGGGCTGGGGCACCAGGGGCTGACCGGGATGTGAACTTCCCACGGAGCGACCCGAGGACAAGCCACCTAAACTGAGGGGAACGACGAGTCCTGCCTCGTGCGTCAAGGAGACGTATTAAAACAGCGATACCGTGCGTCGCTGTGACACATTTTTAAACGAAATGATTAAAGAGCGTCCTCAGAATCATTAAATGTGTCACAACGATGCCAGGTATTGGTAGGGTGAGGTGTGATGTGCCTCTGTGATGTTCCGTGTGTTCCTTTTGTAAGTTCACAAAAATTACCATACACCTATTGTTTATGTATTTTATATATGTGCGATATATCTACTCCAATGCATTTTTTAAAATGAAAGAAAAAAAAAAAACCACGAAACAAAAAACCCAACTTGCAGGGTCGGTGTGCGGTATACATGACCGAAAAGCGCTTGGTGGAGGGCCTGCGTGTAGTACATGCTCAATAAACGGTAGTTATTACAATGTTCTTACCAACTCGTCCCGCTGTGGCCAGGGGAAGTAAAAGCGTGTGTGTGGAGGGGGTCCTGGGGTCCTGAGAAAGCAAGTGGGGTTGGAAGCGGCGCCAGGCTTGCAGAGCGAGAGGTGGTCTCCCCGGGAGCGGCACCGGCCGGCGCCGTCACCCCCGCATCCCCCACCCGCTCCCGCTCGCTCGCGCCCCCGCAGCCCCAGCCAGGGGTGTTGTCACACCCGGTGCTTCACACTCGGCGGTCGCCGACGCCTCCCCGAGCGGCAGTTTTCGCTCTGAGGTCATCGGCCCTCCCCGCAGGCGAGTCACGCCGAACCCAGAGCGAGGGGCCCCCGCCCCTCCATCCTGTCACAGTGGGGAAGTTCTAGCTGATGTCTAACCCAGGGCATTGCAGAAAAAAGAATGCTCTTCTCCGCCCCTTTCCGCAACGAAGATTCTTCTTCCCCGAAGAAACCGAGAGGAGCGGCACGGGGATGGGGCCGGGAAGAGCTGGGGGCGCGGCTCCCCGGGCGGCAGGAAGTTTTGCCGGGGACTGGCCCGAGCCGCGCGGAGCGGGCGACCGGGGCAGGGCGGCGCCACCCGCCTGGAGCCCCGGGGGCGGCGCGTGCCCGGGGGCGGCGCCAGGCCGAGGGCGGGCCCGGGAGGCAGCATGCTCAACCGGGTGCGCTCGGCCGTGGCGCACCTGGTGAGCGCGGGGGGCGCCCCGCCTCCGCGCCCCAAGTCCCCCGACCCGCCCGCCGCGCCCCCGCCAGCGCCCCGGAGCCCCGCGGCAGGGCCCGGCAGCGGCGCGCCCGCCAGGGCGGCGGAGGCTCGAGCGAGCTTCTCCAGACCGACCTTCCTGCAGCTGAGCCCCGGGGGGCTGCGACGCGCCGACGACCACGCGGGCCGCGCCGTGCAGAGCCCCCCGGACACGGGCCGCCGCCTGCCCTGGAGCACGGGCTACGCCGAGTGAGCGCCCCGGGGGGCACCCCGGCCGGGGCCGCACCCCCAGCCCTCCCCCCAGCTCCGCGTCCTTGGCGCTGCGCCCCTCCCCGCCGCCCTCGGCGCCCTTTTGCCGGGACCTTTGCCATGGCCGGGTGCGGGCCCCGCGCCCTCGCCAGCCCTCCGTGGAGTCGGGGCCGGCCCGAATCACCTTCCGCGGAAGCTTCCAGCTCATTGATGGCCCTCGGCCGCGCCGCCGGGTGCCCTCCCCGAGCCCGGAGGGCCGAGGGCCGCGCGCAGGAGGAGCTGGCCGGGTCGCGGCCGGGCGGTGCACAGGCTACGGGAGGAGAGGTTTCGAGGAGGGGGCTCCCCTTTTAATCGGGGAGACGGAGGGGCGCGCTCCTCGGCTTCCCGGCTTCCCGGACCCAGCGCCCCAGTTCCCTGTCCCTCTTAGCGCTCCCCTCCCCCTCCACACCCAGAAATAGCCGGCGACGCCAGGCGGCAGCCCCGGAGGCGGGGGAGGGGGCGCCGGGGCAGCGGGAGGGTCCCCTCTGGACGCCCCTCGGCCGGCCGACAGGCGCAGGCGGGGTCAGGAAGGGGCCTGCCCAGCCCGGGTATTTTTAATGCTTCTTGGGGAGCAGCGTAAGGAGGGCGGTGGGGGCGCTGAGGACTCAGAGAGGTGACCGGTGGGCCAGGGGGCCCAGCGCTCCCTCCTCTGGCTCCCCGCGTGCGAGTGCGAGGCGTTGGGGGTTGTCACTCCTGCCCAGTGCAGGTGGGCTTCTACCGCTCCCCTCTTTCAATTCCTCTTCCCCTCTGGGCTGGGGCACTTCCTCCTTGCAGGAACTTTCCCTGCGCGGTTTTCAGAGAAGGGTGGGTGTGCCTCGAGGGTGGCGCTCTGGGGACTGGCCACTGAACGAGGTGACCGGGCGTGGGGGTGGCACGCACGGGCCAAGCCAGCAGGACAGGAACACCTCACGCGACCCGGTCCAGCCCCTGCGGCACCGCGAGGCCCGCCCCTCTGTCAGGGGTAGGGAAACTGAGGCAGGCAGGGTGCCGCTGCCGTGCTTTCTGTGAGTCAGTGGGGTCCACCACCCAGCCCGTATCCCTTGTCCCTTGCCCTCCCTCCTCCTCTTCCTCCCTCCACTGGCCTGCGTCCCAGGTGGCTATGACCTTTCTCCGCTTGGCCAGCAGGCCAGAGGAAATGTGTGTCGAAGGTGGGGGCTATTCCAGGATCAGGTCTGCTGTCCAGCCTGACACGGTCACTCTGGCCTGGCAGGGTCATCAACGCTGGCAAGAGCCGGCATAATGAGGACCAGGCGTGCTGCGAGGTGGTGCACGTGGAAGGCCGGAGGAGCGTGTCCGGGGCCGCCAGGGAGCCGAGCCTGGGCCAGGTCAGCAGCCGCCCTCCTTCCCAGCCCCCAGAGGCAGTGGCTTCGCTCTCCAGGGGTTCCAGGCACCCTGTTTTAAACCCGAGCCGCGGGGAAGACCCTGCCTCCTAACACACTAGCTTTTCTCCCTTGTGACACATAGTCTTTACCTGGCATGGATGGGTTCCTTTCTAGCCCGTCAATATGAGTGTTAAGTTTTCCATTTAAAATGTCGATGCTCAAGTACTTACGGATGAGCTAAGCACTCACGCTGGTGATTTTTGCATATCTCCTTAAGCATAACCTTTTAAATGCTATCTCCTGACACATGGTGGGCCCTTGGTCAAGGCGTGAATAAATCTACTGTGCCTGCAGTCCTAATAGTAGGCCCGGACTTACTCTCTGCCGTGCACGCGGATGGGGAGGCGCAGCGCTTGCTGGTCTGTGGGCCTCGCACACGCGTGCTGACCCCCGGCTTTTCTCCCCCCAGGGGCTCTGCTTCTACTACTGGGGCCTGTTCGATGGGCACGCAGGGGGCGGAGCTGCCGAAATGGCCTCCCGCCTCCTGCACCGCCACATCCGGGAGCAGCTCAAGGACCTGGTAGAGATCCTTCAGGACCCCACGCCACCGCCCCTCTGCCTGCCGTCCACCCCGGGAGCCCCGGGGCCCTCCGATGCCTCTCCCCCGGGGGGCCCTCAGGCCTGCTGGCCTTCCCAGAAGGAGGTGACCCACGAGAGCCTGGTGGTGGGTGCCGTGGAGAACGCCTTCCGGCTCATGGTGAGCGGCTGCCAAGGACCCGCCGGGAAGCTGCTCCGGTTAACGCGGGAGTCGGGCGGCCTGAGGAAGGGACCCCGGAAACCCAGCAAACCTTTGAGGGGCAGAGCAGAGCTCGGTTCAGAGGGGAGGGAGAAGGGGAATTCCTCCTGTATCTTCCCCTTCCAGTGTGGCCTGGCCGGACCCCTTTATTCCTGCAGATGGAGGGGGTGGCTGAGTGCCCGGAGCCTCTTCTTCATTCACCCCTCTGACCCTTCCTCACGTGGCAGGACGAGCAGATGGCCTGGGAGCGGCACGGCCACCAAGTGGATGGGGGCTGCTGTGCGCTGGTTGTGATCTACCTGCTAGGCAAGGTGTATGTGGCCAATGCAGGTGACAGCAGGTATGGGGGGACCCTCGAAAGTGGCTACAGGGGGCCATGCGCTGTGAAGCAACGGGGGTAAAAAAAAAAACAAAAAATCGGAGGGAGTGAGGAGGGATCATAGGTACAAGGAAGGACCTGAAATAGCTGTGGGAGCAAGGAAGGGCGTTGGGTAAGGGATCTTAAGGGTCATTATGGGGCAGCCCTCGTCTTTCTAGAATTCTCCATGAGGGGGCTGAGGAGAGCCAGGCCCAGACCTTCCCTCGGCTCAGGGGTTCAAGTATTCACCTCACACGGGCCTTCCCTTTGACTGGGCAGGGCCATCATCGTCCGGAATGGTGAAATCATTCCAATGTCCAGGGAATTTACCCCGGAGACGGAGCGCCAGCGTCTTCAGCTGCTTGTAAGTAGGAACCAAGCGCCCTGGCCCTCTTCCTCGAGGGGCCTTGCACCTCTCTGCTCCTGATGTCTCTGAGAATCCTCACATGCCCGGAAAGCTCCTTGCTGTTCAGTGGGCAGGTCGGCCCGTGGACTGGGGAGCACGGGGCCGCGCTGGGGGCACGATGCTGCGGGAAGGAGCTCCCGCCGTGGCCCCAGCTCAGCAAGGAGGGAGAGTCAGAGGTGGGGAAGGAACGTGCAAAGGCCCCTGGCAGGCAGGGACTCAGTGCTTCGAAGCCTGAGCTCTGGAGCTGGACTGCCTGGAAGTGAGTCGGGGCCAGGGACGTGGCTCGTTGTCTGGCCTCTGACAATTCCCTTCACCTGTCTGTGCATCGACAGGGTTGTGGTGAGGATCAGTGGGTTAATAGGTGCCCTGGCGTGTCGTGAACCCTGTGGAAGGGTTTGTTAGTCCCAACATCCTTAACCTAAGGCGCCTGGTCCTCTGCTCTGTCTGTCCACTGCCCACCCCAGGGCTTCCTGAAACCGGAGCTGCTGGGTGGTGAATTCACCCACCTCGAGTTCCCCCGCAGAGTTCAGCCCAAGGAGCTGGGGCAGAGGGTGCTGTATCGGGACCAGAACATGACCGGCTGGTAACACTTCCCTCAGCGCTGGGGCCCCAGTCCCACGTCAGCAAGCAAGGTGGAAGCCGGTGGCTGGGCCAGGCTGGGAATTTGGGGTGGGGTGGGGAGAGTGTGGCCCCCTACGGAGTCTGCTTGCTCCTAGGGCAGAGGGGCTTTGGTGCCTGGGTGATGCCCTCCTCTACTTCCCCCTCCCCAGGGCCTACAAAAAGATCGAGCTGGAGGATCTCAGGTTTCCTCTGGTCTGTGGGGAGGGCAAAAAGGTAAACTCCCAGGTGGAGGCGGGCGAGGGCAGGGGGCCCACAGCAGCTCATCTAGGGAGGCGGAGGTTTTCCCCGAGGGTAGGGGTGAGAGGGAGCCACGGCTTCCTGGGGTCCAGGAGAGGACTGCAGCACCTCCTGCTCGTTCCCTTCAGGCTCGAGTGATGGCCACCATCGGGGTGACACGCAGCTTAGGGGACCACAGCCTCAAGGTCTGCAGTTCCTCGCTGCCCATCAAGCCGTTCCTCTCCTGCTTCCCAGAGGTAAGCCGTGCGCTCACCCCTTACCCCTGTCCTTGTCCTTGGGCTGGCTTCCCCCGGGGCTCTCTTGAATCCCCAGCCTCCTTGTCCACCAAACCCTGCAGCACGGTGCCCCTGCCCCCGTCTCCCCCCGCCCCCCAGGTACGAGTGTACGACCTGACACAGTACGAGCACTGCCCCGACGATGTGCTGATTCTGGGGACAGATGGGCTGTGGGATGTCACCAGTGACTGTGAGGTGGCTGCCACGGTGGACAGGGTGCTGTCGGCCTACGAGCCCAACGACCCCACCAGGTAGGGGCTGCATGGCATGGGGAAGGGAGGTGGGCAGAGAGGAGCGGTGTTCGGGGACCCGTGCCCGGGGCTGCCCCTCTCACCCAGGTACACGTGTGCTTCCGGCAGGTACACGGCTCTGGCCCAAGCTCTGGTCCTGGGGGCTCGGGGCACCCCCCGGGATCGTGGCTGGCGTCTCCCCAACAACAAGCTGGGTTCCGGGGATGACATCTCGGTCTTCGTCATCCCCCTGGGAGGGCCAGGCAGTTACTCCTGAGGGACACAGCCCCCCCGGCCTCTCCACGCTCACCCCTCTCCCAGCCCAAAATCTCAGGTTGTCTCCCCGATCGTTTAGTGGCAGTTTCATTGAAAAAGGAGTGTCAGCTAGACCTAAGACTACTGCTGTTGGTAAATAAATCCGATGGATCAAGGTGTGTGTCTTTATTTACTTTGACGAGAAACCGAAAGGTAAGGAAAACTTCTGTGGGGCGATGGAAGGAACATAGAACGTTCCCGGAAACGTCGTGCTCCCCGTGTTCCCTCGCCCGCCCCCTGCCCTCCCACCCCACACCCGCTCTCTCTGCCCATTCTCATGCACTCCTGTGACTTCATGCTTCTGCTGATGTCTTCCAAATCAGTATTCCCAGCCCAGACCTTTCCTGCCCTTTAGACGCCCCCCCTTACCAGTTGTCTCCTGAGCATCTACATCCCATAGGCCCCTCAACGCAATGTACCTTGCACTGAATTCATCGTTACATGTTCCCATTTAGTGGGCGCCAGCTCTGCTGCCCATGGTAGAAGTCCTGGCCTCGGTCGCCCCCGACTTCCATTTCCTGTGTATTAAGCTAATCAATCACTAAGTCTTGTTGTTTGCAGATGTCTTAGTCAGCCAAAGGGGTGCTGATGCAAAGTACCAGAAACCCCAGGGCTTTTTAAAAAAAGATTTATTTATTTATTTCTCTCCCCTTCCCCCCCACCCCAGTTGTCTGTTCTCTGTGTCCATTTGCTGCATGTTCTTCTTTGTCCGCTTCAGTGGCACGGGAATCTGTGTTTCTTTTTGTTGCATCATCTTGTTGTGTCAGCTCTCCGTGTGTGCGGCGCCATTCCTGGGCAGGCAGCACTTTCTTTCGCACTGGGCGGCTCTTCTTACGGGGCACACTCCTTGCGCGTGGGGCTCCTCTACGCGGGGGACACCCCTGCGTGGCAGGGCACTCCTTGCGCGCATCAGCACTGCACATGAGCCAGCTCCACACGGGTCAAGGAGGCCCGGGGTTTGAACCGTGGACCTCCCATGTGGTAGACGGACGCCCTAACCACTGGGCCAAGTCTGCTTCCCCCATGGCTTTTATGAAGGGGATTTATTTGGGGTAGAAGCTTAACAGTTACCAGACCCTAGATTCCAACTCGGGGTACCATAAGAGGTACTTTCTTAACCAAAGTCTGTTGCCATGTGTTGAAGCAAGATGGCAAGTGACGGCCGAGGGTGCGGCCTTCCTCTTCCCCCTTAATGCTTCATGGGCCCACCTTCTTCTGATCTCCGCTGTAGGCTGGGGGGCTCATTTCTTTCTGGACTCAGCTGCTCTGTTCTCTTCACAAGGTCAGCCGTACAATACCGGGCTCATCTCTCTTCCTGGGGCAGCAGGATCCTCTGTTTCTTCTTTGTGTGTCTCCTTCCTTGTGAGAGTCTGTTTTATCAGCCCACCTTGGGGGCTGGGGCTCAACGCTGAGTCCCACTCTAATGACATGGTTGAATCAAAGCCCTAATCTTAATTTAATCAGACGTCCCAGCTGAATCTAATACAAACAAAGGGTTATCATGCCAGAGGAACAGACCAGTTTACAAGCATAATCTACATCTCTTTTTGGAATTCATAAATAACATCAAACTGCCACAATATGTATTTAAGTATATTTCATATTTCTACTTCACTTGGCATCACACCTCAGTGCTTGACTGTATCAGCCTCCTAACTCATTTGTCTCCAGGCCTCATCTTGGGAGTCTGGGGACATAGTAGCTAGGGTGACCTTCCCACAGTGTGACTCAGAGTTGGTTATGGCCCGTGGAGCACCTTAACGGCGGCTCAGTGCCCTCAGAACGAAGCCCACACTCGACTCCTGTAGGCTCCAGCGGCCCGTGGTAGCTCATTATTTATACTCATTACTTAAAATCTACACATCACCTTACCTAGGACACTTCACCTGTCCATTAGGCCCCCGGTGCATGCATGCCCCCGGCACAGCCTTTACCTGGAGCGTTATAATCGTCTGTGTTAGGAGTGAGGAGAGGGTGGCAGTTCACAGCAGGGCTCTAGAATCCAGCTGTTGAGATTCCATGCCAGACCCAGTGCTAGCTCTGCAACCTCTCTGAGCTTCAGTTTGCTTCCCAGTAAAATGGAGCTAATAATGGTACTACCTCATGAGGTTAGAGTGAGGATTAAATAGTTAACGTGGGTAGAGCCAGGTCTAGGTAATAGGGTTTAATAAATATTAGCTATCTTTACGTCGTCTGTATTCCGCATTTAGACTGTAAGAAGGCAGAAATCAGTCCTGGGCACAGAGCTCATACTTCACACTCAGTAAACGTTTATTGAGTGAGTTAAGAGGCCCAGGTACAGAACTGCCCCCGGTCTCAGTGTCCTCATTTATCAAACGTGTGCATCGCACTTCAGATCTTCAGAATGTTACTTGTAGCATTCACCCACTCAGCAAGTATTTGCTGATTATCTATTATGTCCCGTCTTCTCCCTCTGCCCCCTTACTGGGAAGGAGGTGACCTGTTGGCTGAATTCCCTTTGTGGCCAGTCAGCCTGGGGTAGGGCCCCTAGAGGCACAGAAGGCACAAGCAGTGGCGGTGAGAACGGAATTCCCAGCTGGGGGCCCCAAGGACTTCCGGAAGTGTCCCCCGAAGGCAGGTGGGAATTAGACTCCTGGAAATTCCAGGTAGGGGGAACACAGGGGATTGCTAGGTGGCGAGGTGGTTTGGGCCTGCAGGATCAGAAGGGTCTGGAAGGCCAGGCCGGGGGACGCCTTGGGCCGCCCCCGCTCGCCGCGCAGCCAGCGCAGCAGGTGGGCGTCCCCGCTGCCCCGCCCCGGGGGCTGCTCCTCCGGCCGCCGTCCCCCAGCCCCGCTCGGGGCCGGCCACGCGGGGGCAGCAGCGGCTCCTCCGGACCCACCCCGCGCGCCGCTCAACTTTCCCGACGCCCGGAGGGCGGAGCGGGCGCCGAGTGCCGGGACCCCCGCCCCCTGCTCCCTGCAGGCAAGTCTTCTCCCCGCCACTTTCCCTTCTCACCCCCCGCACAGGCCCTAGGCCCCCGGCCAGCCGCAGGGACCCCGGGCGGGGCGAGCAGGGGGCCGCCCCTCCCCGCGGGCCCGGCCCTCCTCCTGGGCCGCCCCTCCCCTCCCCTCCCCTCCCCTCCCCGCGGGCCCGGTCTCCCCCTAGCCCCACGGGCCGCCCCTCCCCTCCTCTCCCCTCCCCGCGGGCCCGGCCCTCCTCCTGGGCCGCCCCTCCCCTCCCCTCCCCTCCCCTCCCCGCGGGCCCGGTCTCCCCCTAGCCCCACGGGCCGCCCCTCCCCTCCTCTCCCCTCCCCGCGGGCCCGGCCCTCCTCCTGGGCCGCCCCTCCCCTCCCCTCCCCTCCCCTCCCTTCCCCGCGGGCCCGGTCTTCCCCCAGCCCCACGGGCCGCCCCTCCCCTCCTCTCCCCTCCTCTCCCCTCCTCTCCCCTCCCCGCGGGCCCGGCCCTCCTCCTGGGCCGCCCCTCCTCTCCCCTCCCCTCCCCTCCCCGCGGGCCCGGTCTCCCCCTGGCCCCCCGAGCCGCCCCTCCCCTCCCCTCCCCTCTCCTGCCCGCGGGCCCGGCCTCCCCCTGGGCCGCCCCGCCCCCGGGCGGCCCCTCCCCTCCCCTCCCCTCCCCTGCCCTGCCCGCGGGCCCGCCCCCGGCCGCCGCGGCGCTGGAGGAGGGCGAGGCGGGGCCCCTCGGGTCAGTCGGCCTCCCGCAGCGGCCGCACAGCTGGAGGCGGCGGAGACGGAGGTACCCCGGGCCGGGGGCTGGGGCGGCGGGGCGTCCCGGGCTCCGGGCCCCGGGCGGGCACTTTCCCCTTCCTGCGCTCGCCCGGTGTCCCGGCCCCGGCCGGGGAGGGGGTCGGGCCGCGTCGCCTCCCCTCGACACGGCGCCCGGCCGGCCCATCCCGGGGCTGCAGCCGGGGGCCTCCGGGACCTGCCCGGCGGGGCCTCCCGCCTCGCGGGGTCGGAGCCCCAGCGCCTGCGTTCCTCTCCCGGCTTCCCGGAACCAGTCCCCGCCGGGCGGGGAGCCTCAGCCAGGGGCTCTAGCCCCCAGCCCGGGCGGCCCGGCGTGGACCCGGGCTGGGCTGGGGGACGAGAGCCGGGAGCCGGGGTGGCGGAGGCAGTTGCCGCAGGCCGGCACCGAGGGTGGCGGGAAGAGGGGCGGCTGTGGCCGGCGGGGACTCGGGCCCCGCGGAGCCCGGCCCCGCCCTGGACGGTCCTGTTGCTGGGTTGGGTTCGGTGGGGGGGGGGGGGGGCGGACCAGAAAGGACCCAGCTCCTGCCTGTGGGATGGGAGATCCCCCTCCTTCCAGGCCTTCCCTCCCACCCCTGAGCTGGGCTGAGCATATCCTGGGGGGCTGGCCAGGGGGCCACCAAGCTGAGTCCTGCTCTGTCCTCTGGTTTAAAGTTGACGAGGAGGGAGGAGCGACCTCCTGCCAAGGATCGAGGAGAGGGCGGGTGTATCCGCGGGGCCTTGAGTCAGGGAAGGCTCCAGAAGTTCCAGGCCCGATTCCAGCCTGCCGGGCGCTCGGTGCCCCTGTGAGGGTCAGGGGGGCAGCTCCTCTGGGCTCACCTCTCACAGGGAGCTAGTTGTTGTCCTGCCATTCTGGCCCCGGGCCTGGTGACCTGGCCTGGCCCAAACGGGGAAAGGCTCCTCCCTGAGCGGGGAGCTCCAGGTCCCCTGGTGCGGGCTCCTGCCCTGAGGTCTGCCCTCCCAGCTGCCGGGCACGGCCTGCCCAAGTCTTTGCCCCAAGGGCTTCTGCCCCCCCCCACACACACACACACACTGGCCACTCGGGATTGGGGTTGCCCGAGTGTGCGCACAGCTGGGCCGGTTGATGGGAGTGGGTGGGGAGTTGGACAAAGTCCTGATGTCAGTCGCTTGGGTAGAGTACCCAGGGAACCCCATTGTGCAGAATGGCTTCCGCTCTTGGAGGGGTCCCGCTGGCAGGGTGAAAGCCTTCCTGCCTGCCTTTCGGGGTACCACGGGAAGCCCCTTTTGTGGAGTGTTCCATGGGAGAGTGTGGCTGTGGACTCACCTCCTATAAATTCTCTCTGACTCATGCCACTTCCCCTCATCCCACCTCGGTGAATGTGTGCGGAGGGCAGGAAGGGGCTGCCCCGGGCCCCATTGTTGAGGAGAACTGGCCTTGGGCTGAGGCGATGGCTTCCTTAGAGGCGGAGGGCAGAGGCGGTGGTCAGTGGGAGTAGGAGGTCAGCCGGCTGGGACGGGACAGGACAGGGGACGAAGAGGAGAAGCCAGGCTTGGGGCAGGGATCAGGTTACCGTGCTCTGCTTTCCCTGCCGGCTTGGTCCTGGGACGGGCCCTCATTTGTCTCTTCTTTGGGGGCTCCTCCCAGCCCAGGCTCTAGCCCCCACCCCTTTTCCCAACAGCCCTGCCTTCATCACAGCTCCAGAGCCCGCCCTCTTCCTCCCTGGCGGGAGGCCTGGGAACTTGTGCGGCTGGGGGTCTGCGCCTCCCCAGGGAATGGGGAAGTGAGGCTCGGGTCAGGGACCGGGGAGCTGGGCAGGTGTGAAGCGCGGGTGCAGATGCCCGTTCCTGCGTGCGGGGGAGGGGGGGTGGGGTGGGGTGGGGGGTCATGCCGGAAACCCCGGGAAGCTGAAAGCCGACTTCTTGCCCTGAGTCACCGGGAGGGGTGGGCAGGGCCTCCGAGTGAGCTGGACGGAGGGGAGGAAGGGGCTGTTCCCGGGAGTGGGTGGAGGTGATTCCCTGGTGGATTGTGCCCAGCCGCTCTGCTGTGGTCGATGCGTAGCTCTCTACAGTGTGGCCATTGTCCCCTGCCTGGAGCTGAGTGACCCAGTGTTGCCGCCGGGCCCAGGAGGAAGGGGGCGGGGGAGGCAGGCTGCCCGAATGTGGGCTGCGGGCACTGCCAGAACTGAGCCTCCTTTGTGGGACTCGGGGCCTGGGGCCTGCGATGGGGTGGGCCAGGGCAGGCGCTGCCACTGTCCTCTGTCTGGGTTCCCCTGCTTCTTCCCACCTCCAGGTGATGTGTAGAAAACGCATAGGCCTGGCATCACACGGCCCTTCGAATCCTGTCCCAGTGCTTACGTGCCGAGCCTCAGTTTCCTAGTTTGTCAAAATGGGAAGTGCACCGTTCCTTCTGGGACTGAAGATCATTTTTGTCGAAGTGTGGCGGCTGGCACCTAGGGGCTGGATAGGTGTTGGTTCCCAGGCTGGTTGTGCTAACCTGTGGCCTGGGGTGGGGACTGCTGGGCTGGGACCGGGCAGGCGTGGCTGGTGCTGTGTGAGGGACAGTCTTCTCAATTGGACCGATCGCTAGACTTTATGGTAGCAAAATCCTGGTAACAAAGGAAGTCTGACTCGGGATCCTGAGACAGAACGCAGATAAAAGCGGACTCCCCCGATTCCAATCCGCTCTACCCTCTGGGTGGCCGAGGTCCCCCCGTGGGTGAGCGGTGAGTGGATTGCCTCGCGTGTCCCGGCTCCTCTGTGGGTTTTTCTTCCACCTCCCGCCTCTGTGTCCTGACCCACTGGGGAAGTCCTGTCCCTGACTCTGAGATTAGGAATTCCAAGCTCTGTTTCCTGAAGGATTGGTGCTTGGCAAGCCTCCCTTTGCCGAACGCCTCAGTTTCCAGGGGAATGTCCGGAAACGCAGAGAAGCGTGTTGGGTGGGGCCTGCTCGCTCATCCCCCAATCCCCACTGCCCGCCCCCTGCCAGGCCCAGCCATGGCCGCCATCCGCAAGAAGCTGGTGATCGTGGGGGACGGGGCCTGCGGGAAGACGTGCCTCCTCATCGTCTTCAGCAAGGACCAGTTCCCCGAGGTCTACGTCCCCACCGTCTTCGAGAACTACATTGCCGACATCGAGGTGGACGGCAAGCAGGTGAAGGCCGCGAGCCCCTTCCCGTCCACCTGGGCGTCCTGCCGCCCCGGCCTGACGGGCCTCGAGATGTGCACCCTGAGCACCCCCACACTTCCTCGTTCCAGCCTCCCTGCTGGAACCCGCATAAGCTAGCATGTGACACCGCAGTCTCCGAAAATCTGGAGACGCTTCCTGGTTCCACCACATATTGTCTCTGCATTCCGGGCCAAGTCCTTTTGTCTTGAGTTTAAACTTCCCCGTTGCAGAGTGGGGATGATGTTAAAACTTCCCCCAGTGGGAGGTTATGAGGATTAAATCACAGAATGGTGCTCACAATGGCAGCTCATACCCTGCGCGGAGATCGAACGCAGGTGACTGACGATCGAAAAAAGCACACAGACCCGTGTATGTCACGAGACAGCGATGAACACAGTTCCTGGCCCGCCGTGGGTAGACTAGACGTTGGGTGGGCCTAAGCGTGACTTCAGAGGATCTCTGGGGGGGCCGGGCTGGGGAGTGCGTGCTTGGGGCCCTCGGGCTAGCCGCTCGCTGTCCCTGCGACAGGTGGAGCTGGCTCTGTGGGACACCGCGGGGCAGGAAGACTACGACCGCCTGCGGCCTCTCTCCTACCCGGACACGGATGTCATCCTCATGTGCTTCTCCATCGACAGCCCCGACAGCCTGGGTGAGGGGGTGCGGGCTTTGGGGGCAGTGGGTCGAGCCCCTTGGAAGCTACCGGAGGCGGCTTGGCGGGGAGTGGGGACATTAGGCCTGGGCCGCCTCACTCTGTAACTGGCCCTGGGTGGGGTGTGCTGGGAGAGGAGGGGTGGGTTTTAGGCTGGGAACGGGGAGTCATGCTGAAAAGCCTGAGACTGCTGTGGGCGGCGGAGGGGCCCCCGGGCAGGGCTTTCTAGCCGAGAGCAAGACACGAGCACCTGCCTGGGACATGTCTGTGCAGAAAACATTCCTGAGAAGTGGACCCCGGAGGTGAAGCACTTCTGCCCCAATGTGCCCATCATCCTAGTGGGAAATAAGAAGGACCTGCGGCAGGACGAGCACACCCGGAGGGAGCTGGCCAAGATGAAGCAGGTGGGTGCGGCTGCGGGCCGGGAGCGCCTGCCGGGGAGGGCGCCCTTCGAGGGCTGTGCAGGCTGGGGAGGAAGGGGGCTTCTCTCCAGGAAGACCCTCCTGTATTCAGAGGTGCCATGGTGGGAGCAGACGTGGCGCAAGCGGTTGAGCACTTGCTTTGCACATGGGAGGTCCTGGGTTCCGTTCCCAGAGCCCCCGAAAAAAACAAAACCAAAATCAAACAACAGGCAAAACAAATGAAAAAAACCAACTCTGGGAAAAGAAAAAAAATAAAACAAAAAACCAACTCAGGGGCGCCAAGGTGGCTGTGGTTGAGCACTGGCTTCCCACGTGAGGTCCTGGGTTCAATCCCCGTAGCTAAAAAAAAAAAAAAGAAGTGCTGTGGTCCCCACCTTCTCCCCCCACATATCCACTCCCTGGTGAGAGAGAACTGGAAGAGTCCTCCGAGTGTCTCATCCGGTTTTGGATGAAACGCAGGAAATGAAATAACGTTTCCAGGGTCACTTAGCACGTTCATTATTCCAGTTTGTGCTAGGGGGTAGACTATGGAGATGGAAAAAGAAAGTCCTGACAACTTCTGAGAAGACATTTCACTTGGGGTACGCGGGTGGTGCTGAGCCCCCTCGGGGAGGTGTGGGCTGAGGGGACGCAGGTCAGGGCGCTGGCTTGTGTGGGGGCCTGCTCAGTAGCCCTGCACAGCCGGAGGACTGGAGCGCATTAGGGAACGCAGCCACGATGGAGTGGGGGGTCCTGGGAGGGTCTTTACAGCAGGGTTTTAAACTGGGCGCAGGTTTGGTCAGGCCTGCGTGTTAGAGGATGGATTGGGGGAAAGTGAGGGTGGGGGGCTCCGTTAGGAGGTAGTGGCCACTCATTCAGGCGAGAGAAGCGTGTACTGTGGGGTGGAGGGACCAGAGAGAACCTCGAGGCTCCCTGGCCCCGAAGCTGCTTCGGGGTGGCGGGGGCGCGTGTCCTGGGGGGTCGGGGCCAGGTGAGCGGGGAGGTGTGGCGAGCTGCTGGTCCTCTGACCTCCGCCCCGTCTTCCCAGGAGCCGGTTCGGTCCGAGGAAGGCCGGGACATGGCCAACCGGATCAGCGCCTTCGGCTACCTCGAGTGCTCGGCCAAGACCAAGGAGGGGGTGAGGGAGGTCTTCGAGATGGCCACCCGCGCCGGCCTCCAGGTCCGCAAGAATAAGCGCCGGCGGGGCTGCCCCATCCTCTGAGGCACGCGTCCCCCCTCGGGGGTACAGGAAAGGTCCCGTCCTCGGCCCAGCCCCCCCCCAGTTAGGACTCCACGCTCAAGGCTCCCCTTCCCGGTTCCCCCCAGCCCAGGACTGCATGGACTTGCCCCGGCCCCCCGCCCCAGCAGTGGGGAGGGAAGCCTCCCTCCCCGGCCTCGGGGAGCCCCGGCTAGTGCCCTGCCCTTCCTGAGCCGGGTTCCCCCTCCCCGCCTGGGCGGAGGGGGTGGGGCCCCTGCCCTTTGGCCTCCCCCAGAGGCTCCGTCACACACCAGCACTTTAGTCACTTCCGGCTCGCACAGGAGTGCGCGGAGTAAGGGCCCTGGGGGGGTGAATCTGCGCTGCCCGGTTCTGCTCAACTGGGGCAGGGGCCTCGTGAATAAAGGCGGCAGGCCCCAACACGTGTAGCATCTTCAGTCCTTCCCCGGGCCCGTCCTGGCTGGGAGCCTGGACCCTGCTTCCGAGCTGCCCGCCGGGCTGGCCCCCGTCTGCGAGTCTGCCCCCGTCTTCGAGGCCGGCGGGCCTGCGGGTGGAGTCAGTGGGGGATGAGGTCATGCCTGGCCTTGAGCCTGAAGGCGGGGTGGGGGAGTGGTCTCTGCAGCTGGGGCTAAACTTAGAAACCCGTGGGTGGCTTCCCTGCCTCCTCCCCACTAGGTTTCCTCCCCTGGATGTGTGGGGGGCGGGGCTGGGTACCTCTCGGCTTTTGGGGTGTGGCCCTAGGCCGAGGGCTAGGATCCCCGTCCCACCTTCCCCCAGCAGGTCAGCTGGAGCACGCAGGAAGCCAACACTGACAATGCATAGAACAAGATTTTGTTTTCAGAGGTTTTCTTCCCCCCCCATCCCCCAATTCTTAGCAGCTTGATGTGTCGTTCTCCCCAGCAGGGGAGGGGGTGGGATGGCTTGGCTTGTAAACTCCCTTTCCCCAGCCTCCTGCCCCCCTGGAGGGGCAGCTCGGCTGGGTTCTGGTTCAGGCTGGGTTCTGGGGTTCGGGGCTGGGCGGTTAAGGCTTGGCTGGTGCGAGAAGGCTTGGCGGTGGCTTCAGAGCTCGTTCCTCCACGCCGGCTCCACTTGCAGGGACAGGCCTCCTTCACCCTCCTGCTCGTGGCGGCGGGGCCCTAGGAAGAAAGGACGCGGGCTCTGTTCTCCTGTCCTTCCCTCCCCTTCCAGCCCTGCCCCCTACCTGGCTCACCCAGGCCCGGCCGTACCTGAGGTAGAGGAGCTGAGCTTGCTCAGACCCTGGAGTAAGTTCTGTCCCTGCTGCAGGTCCAGTTTGGCAGGGAAGGGGCACCCAGTATACCCCCCGTTATCTCTGCAGAATTCCAGGAATCTGGGGGGGCACAGGTACACTTTACACACACGGAAGTGCATAGGCCAGTGGGGGAGCCTCTGCTGGAAGCTAAGTCTTGCCACCGGGAGATAGGAGCTGTGTGCCTTTGGGCAACGTTGCTTAACCTCTCTGAAAGTCAGTTAACTGAAAACAGGAATGTTGTTTAGATGAGCAGATCAGAGAACTAACCCAGTCACAGGGAAGTGCTGGGTAAGGAGGTACCTGCCCGGGGCTGGGAGCTGAGGCCGCTAAGGGGGATGACTAAAGGGGATGACTGGGGGGAGAATGCTCACGTCTTCCAGTCGGGGTCGTGGCCCAGGAGCAGGGGGTTGCCCACGATGATGAGCAGAGCCTTGGCACGGGTCACAGCCACGTTGAACCTCTGGAAGGAAGCAGCATTTGGGCAGTGGGAGGGAGGGGCCCTGGTGGGAGGGAGGGGCCCGAGGCAGGGAAGCAGTCCACCGCTGCCAGCCCTCCCACCTTGGGGTTCTTCAGGAAACCCAGGTTAAAGTCCAGATCCAGCTGCACAAAGCTCTGGCTGCTGCGCACTGTGGAGATGATGACGACGCTGCGCTCTTGGCCTTGGAACTCTTCCACCGAGCCCACCTGGGGGAGGCGAGGGGGGGCAGAGGTGGGACCCCAGGTCAGCGAGCTCAGGGGTGACCCGGAGCGACGAACTGAGCAGGGTACAGACAGGTCGCCAGCAGAGTAGGTGCTGTGACCGGCCAGGAAAAGGACGGGGCCTGTCACAGATGCTGAAACCCGAAGGGTGGCTCTGGTTCAGGGGGTGGCTGCTGGAATGGGTGCTGGGCAGAGGAAACAGCTTTGCAAAGAACACGGGGAACCCCAGGGTAGCGTGTGTTCACACTTCCTCGGAGATAGTCCCCTATTAAAGACTTGCAACCCTGGGCCCTAACCACATATTAAAGACATGCCACCCTGCCTAACCCAGACCTCTGGATCAGAGTTTCCGCCAGAGAGGCCTCTCCAGTCTCAAAGCAGTGGTTTTCTTTTCTTTCCCCTCAAAGCAGTGGTTTTCAACCTAGGCTGCACATTAGAATCACCTGAGGGGCTGGGGTTTTGGGGTGTGTGTGGGTGGGGGAACACCCCAAGCCCCGGTGCTGTCCCAAGGTAGTGGTTGTAACTGGGCAGCACCCTGGCACTGGCAGTGTGACAAGGTCTCCAGAGCATTCTTATCTGCGGCCAGGATTGAAAGGCACCACCTAGAAAGAGTCAACTAATGAAAATGCTCGGATGACGGGTGAGGTGATGAACGCACAGCTAGCTGTGTGATGGTGCACTTGGAATTGTATGCTTGGTTGATAGGGGAGCAAATAAAATTGCTTTGTTTAAAATTAATTACACTTCAAAAAGAAGGCAAAAAAATAGTCAAGCTTTTCGGGAGTGGGTGGGTGGGGAGAGAGGAGGCCGGAGAGGTGAGTGGGGACAGTATAAGCCGCTGGGCCTGTGCATCGCAGGCTCTGGACTTTGTCCTTAGGGCAGTGCCTGCAACCTGCCTGACCGGGGAACCACGTGGGGCGCGGGTGAAGTGCACAGGCCTCCAGATCGCATCCCAGAGCTTCCAGGGATCTCCAGGAGAGCACGGCGTGGAGGCTCAGGGCAGCGAGGGGGGCGGGGGCAGCAGGCTGGGAAGTCAGCGGGACCCAGCGCGGGCACTGGAGGGTGGGCGTCACCTTCAGGTCCTTGATGTCGTCCAGTCCCCGAAGCTCCTTGTCGAATCTGGTGATGCACTGGTGGATCTTCTCCACCTGGAAGGGGAGGGCAAGTGCCTTTCCCTCATGCCCTTGCGCGGGTGCGAGAGGGAGCCGGGCGGGAAGCCAGGGGCCACCCTCCCCAGGGAGCCGGGGGCAGCTGGCCTCTGCCCTCCCGAGCTCCTGGACGCGCGGTCTGGTTGGGGGGGGGCTGGGGGAGGGCCTGACCTGCTTCCGGTACGGGGAGATGACGCCCACACTGCGGGGGCTCAGGCGGGCCTTGCCCTTCTTGGCGGAGGGGGCCAGGAGCATCTTCAGGTAGGACGTCACCGTGGCGGCTTCTTCGGGGTTGAAGAAGGACGGGCTGTTGCCCTCGCGCTCGTCCTTGCCCATGACGCCATGGAAGATGATGGGGAAGCCCTGGGGGCGGGCAGGGGACACACTCAGCCAGACCTCCCCGCTTCCCCGTCCCGCCGCGGGGGCGGAGGGGCCCGTGGCTCCCCACCCCGGGCCTGCCCCTTCGCGGGGGGGACGTCCCGCCGGCCTCACCTGTCGAGGCAGACCCTCCCAGCGGCAGAAGCGCTCCCGGTCCACCACGTCCGCACAGGCCTGCAGCTCCCCGTCGTAATACAGCCGGTTGGGAATGTCCAGGATGGTGGGGTGCGACCTGGGGGCGCGAGGGGCCGGGAAGCGCGAGGCTGGGGGCCGGACTCCTGCCCCACCCTTGGGAGGTCCCCACTCCCCCGGCTCTGGGCCCACATACCCCATCCTCCTGTCCTGCCCGGGGACAGCAGGACAGAATCATCTAAAATGCCTACTAAGTGCTCTCCATGAACCAGGCACTGCCAACTACAGAGGCAGAGCCAGAGAGCCAGATCTGGTCCCCGAGTTTCATGGACAGTCAAATTAAAAAAAAAAAAGAAAAAGAAAACTAGGGACCCATGCTTGGGTTTCAGTTGCACCGAGAAAAGACTTTAAAAACACAAGAATCAACTACTATCACCATTATCTGATAATGTGTTAAATCCAAGTATGTAATGAGTAGAAATAACACAATAGCTAATACTGACTGAGCTCTTAGTGACTACCGGATCTCATGTCAGCATTTTTGATGTCCTGGCTTTTTAATTTGAGTAATTTGAAAAATTCACTACGTCGTCCCTATTTTTCTCATTTCTCCTTTGAATTGACTGGAAACTTCCTCTGGGATCAGCACCAGAACACAGAGTAGTGTTTGGGAACTACAATTTGCCCAGTAAGTCGAGAAGTCAACCGGCTCAGAGAGGGAAGCCATTTGCTGGAGTAGCACAGCCAACGAGTAGCAGGGATGGGGCCGGGAAGAAGGATGCTTCCCCTCCAGCGGATAAATTTTCGGCAATACCGCCCCTGGGGGGCCGGATCTCAGGTGTGCGCCTCCCGCTGGGGCTGCAGGGAGGGTGGGAAGGCACGGGCTGGCCGGCGGGCGAGGGCACGGCAATACCTGTAGTTTCGCAGCAGCTTGGTGATGAACTGGGGGTTATAGCCGTCGGGCCCCTTCTTGTACAAGGCGTTGTAGGTGAGCAGCCGCTCCAGCAGCGAGTGCCCCAGCCCGTGCTTCTGGGTCAGTGGGGAGCGCAGCACGGGCCCCAGCTGCCGAGGGTCTCCTGCCAGCACCAGCTGCCCTCCCGGATTGTCTGTTTCCTTGACTTCCAACAGCCCTGGGAGGCAGGGGGTGGCGAGGCGAGAAAGGGAAGCGGTGGGACCCCCCCGCCCCGGCCACAGCCTGCCCCGGGCCCCTCACCTGCTATGGCCACCAGGCTCTCGGGTTCCATGCAGTGGCCGGCCTCGTCGATGAAGATGTGCGTGAAGTGATCGATGGGGAACTGGGCCGAGACCAACCTGGGAGGTGGCAGGCCAGGCCGGGGTCACTCCCGGGCACCCGGCTTCCAGCCCTGAGCGCTCCCCCAGGCTCCCGGACCTCCCCATTGCCCTTCCAGTGCTTCGCCAAGCCTGCGATCCCTGTGACTTTGCACATGTGATTAAGTTGCACACACGGCCACACTCCCCACCTGCTGGCAGTGATAAGCGTGGTAATTAAGACACGGTACTCCTGCAGTTTCTTCTTGGCGGGAAAAACGTAATCCCCTTTCTTGGCATCCCAATTACAACAGGGCTGTGGATGGTGAGGGGAAGGGGCAATCAGCTGGGACCCCCTCCCCATTCTCACCGCCCCCCCCCAGCTCCGCGTCTGCCGGGCCGTTTTATCCAGCTCCCTCGCTCTGCGGAGAGGCCAGCTGAGGCCCGGAAGGTGGTCCTGATGGGGCCAAAGGCCACTAGCGAGTTATCAGAACCAAGGTCTCCCGCTCGCCAGGCTCGGCGCGCCTCCCGCCGCGCCCCACGCCCCTGCACGCCCCCAGGTACCTTGATGTCCTCTGGCACCAGGCGGATGTCCCTGCTGGGGGCCAGGAGGCGGTAGATGGAGCTGGGCAGGTGGACTCGGAGCCGCTGACAGAGGAGGTCAGCCCCCGAGTTGGACGGGGCGCAGGCCAGGATGTGGGCTTTGGGCAGGTGCTTCACTACCTGGGGCGGGGACAGGCACGGCGTGGGAAGCAGCTCCCCAGTGCCCGGCGGGAGGGGGAGGAGGGAGGGACGGACTCCGCTGTGACACAACAAGGCCAGCGCTGATCCCCAAGAGCACTGACATGCCGGAAGATGCCCGCAGTAAAGACACAGGCCCCTGGACTGCAGTGTCTGAGGGCCGCGCAGGGCCCAGCGCACACGGCCACGCTCAGGAGCGGCGCCGGCCCAACGCCCCGGCTCCCCTTCCAATCGATGCCCGCTCAGGGGCAGGGGCCCTCGGGGAGCTGGAGGGCACTGGAATCTGGTGCTTGGGGGCGTCAGAGGGAGCCCCCAGGTCTCTGCTCGGGCCCCACCTGCTTGATGGCCTCCACTATGGTGACCGTCTTGCCCGTGCCCGGAGGCCCGAAGATGATATAGGGGGCGGGGCGGGTGGTGCCCCTGACGATGTGGTTCATGGCCTGCAGCTGCTCCGGGTTCGACTCCAGGCTCCGGTCGTGCAGCCTGGCAGAGGGGGCCGGGAGCACAAGCCCGGAGTGAGCCGGCGTCCCAGGGGCCTGCTGGGCGCCGCGCTCTACGCCCACGCCCCAGCGGCCCCCCCCCCCCCGCCCGCAGTCTCACTTGAGCTTCACATCAGAGGGCAGCAGCGGGACCCCACGGGAGGCCACGGGAAAGAGCATGGGCCACAGCAGCCAGCGCCCCGTCAGCTCCAGGGCCCGGTGCTGGACCCGCAGCGGCTGGCGGTTGAAGGTGAAGTTCACCTTGAAGGTCAGCCCATCCACAAAGCGGCTCAGGAGGCTTTGGGAAGGGGGGGAGAGTGCCAGTGAGGAGCGGGGGGCAGTAAGAGGGCAGGCCTCTCTCGACCCGTCCCCATTCCATTCCCTCCTCACAAAGCCGTCCAGGAGACAGCTCGGGGTACCACCCCCCCCCATTTCAGGCAGAAAAATCTCTTCTCCCCTGGCCCCGGGGAGGAGCCTGCAGCTCAGGGCTGCCCCCGGCACCCACCTCGTGGAAAAGCTCAGCTTGACGCGGTCCAGCTCCACCTTGTGCACAAAGCCCTTGTAGGTGACGGGGTCCTCCTGGTTGGTCTCAGAGGACAGAAGGGCAAACAGGTGGTCACCCCGTAACACGGAGGGGCGGCTCTCAGCCACCCCAGGGACCTACAAAGCGGGGGTGGAGGTGAGCGCCAGCGAGCTCGTACCCCAGGGACGGCCGCAAGGGCCCGACCCCGAGGCTCTTCCCAGACCCCTGCACCCCTCTTTACTCTCACCAGACGGGGCAAAAGTCAAGGGCCAAGTCTTCCCAAGGCTGCTCGGAGATGCTGTGCCCAGGAATCCCAGAAATCCTTCAGTGCATGATCTCAGGACTTGGGAATGTGCTCCCTTACTACCCCGCCTTTAAAATCTTGTTCCAAACTCCCTTCCTGCTGGAGCCTGTCCCTGATCCTCCTCTCCCCCTCCCCTCCTCAGCGCCCGGCGTTCTGGAATCCACTCTCAAGTGTAAATAGGGGTTTACGTTCAAAATCTGAGCGCTGGAAAGGGCTCGAAGATATTCATCTAGTCCAACCCTTGGCCTTTCAGCGGAGGGAACTAAAGCCCAGAGACAGCACAGGACTTGCCAAAGGCCACACAGCAGGTGGTAGCCAAGTCTAGCCTGAAGCCCACTGCCCTGCCCCCGACACCTCTTTCTGGGCCCAGACACCTCAGCACGGGGCAGGCAGGACAGTCCCCACCGTCAGGCTCTGTCCACAGCCTATGTCTCGGCTGACCTGAGCCCTCCCTCCCTGCAGCCCACCAGAGGCGCCGACCTCCAGCATGAGCAGCCTGGGGTTCTGGTTCACGGGGTCCCAGGTCATGGGCACCGACTCCAGGTCGTAATGCCGGATGTCGTGCTCCATCTGCAGCTCCTCCAGGTGCAGCAGGAGCCGGAGCTTCACCTCGTAGTTCCTCCACTTCAGGGCCGTCTCCAGCTGAGCCCTGGCAGGGGTGGGTGGACGGGACGGAAGAAGCGGGGACGGGCCGGGTCAGGCCGGCCCCGTGCCCGGCCGCCTCGGGTCTCGGGGGCTGGGGAAGCTTTGGGAAGCAGGCAAGACCGGAAGGACCGAGAGGCGGATGGGGGCCAGGGGCCTCGGAAAAGGGAGCCCTCTCTCCGTCGGGTGCCCTGGCCCCCCGCCTCGGCCCTGCCCCGGCACGCGCGCTGCTGCTCCGTGGCCTGGAACACGCGCCCCCGAGATCCTCTTATGAGTCACATCCTCTTCTCGTTCAAATGTCATTCTCCGCTCAAATGTCACCACGTCAGAGAGGCCATGCCTAACTGCCCTCCGCCAAACAGCGCCAGCCCCGGCCCCTCACGGGCCCGCGCTGGTGCAAACAGCCTCTCGAGGCGGCGCGCCTGCCCCTTGGGTAGGGGCACCCTGCTTTTAGTTTTCTTCGTAACACTTTTCACTCTGTGTAAGTATATGGTAAGGGCGTCTGCTCACGGCCCCCCACGAGAACGGGCAAGGACCGTTCCTCTGGCTCAGCGCTGCATCTCTAGAACCTGGACAGCGCCTGGCCCGGAGCAGGTGCTCGGCGGGGGAAGTGGTGCTTACTTGACCTCCGCGATCTCCTTGGGGGCTGTGAAGACGCTGGTGCCCTGAAGGAGGACGGGGAGCAGCTGCCGGAGGCGGGCTGGCGGGTAGTACGTCCCCAGCGCCATGCTGAGCTCCAGGTCGTAGCCCTTGGCGCTGCGGGGTGGGAGGAGCTATCACCAACACGGAACCCCACGCCATCCAAGACTGCGAGCGCCCCCCGCCCCGAGGTGCGGCCCCCTCCAAGGCCACTGCGGAAAGACGGTCAGTCCGCCCCTACCCAAGGGCAGACGCGCCGCCTCGAGAGGCTGTTTGCACCAGCGCGGGCCCGTGCTGTATATATATAGTGCTGTATATAGTTTTATAGCTATTACGTAATAGGTGTTCATTAGAGGAAGAAAACAAAACAAGTAAAATATCAAGAAATGAATAAATAAGATCCCCACCACCCGGGGATAACCAACTTTTCGGTATACAGCCTTGCAGACTTTCTTCTCTGTAAATCCGAATTAGATGCGTGTATACTTTTTTAACCAAAAGAACACAACGGGCTAGCTGTGCGAGCCCTGTGACATACTCCTCTCTTTTAGCTCGCTGTTTTGTTCACCTGCCTTGGTAATCCCTCACACAGCTGAAAATACTTGAAATATTATAACCCCGGGCTCCTCTTATCTGTTGCTCCCATCTCCAACTTCGCTTCTGGACACATAAGGTCTCGGGGGCCCCAGGGGAGGTAAGAATCCTGCCTCTGGTCTCCACGGCAAGCTGAGTCGAGGGAGCCAGGCAGGAAAGGGGTCTCAGGCTCCCCCAGGGCCCGCGTGCTGCGCAGGCCAGGGTGGCGGTGGGACCCCGCGGGAGGGAGCAGGTACCGGTCAGGCCGCTCTCCTTCCTCGATGCGGCCGGTTGTCACAGGGTTGGGGGTGATCCGGGTCCGCTTGAAGGGGGCGGTGGGCTTGAGCTGCGCAGCCAGGGGGCTGTGGGCCACGGCGGCCAGGAAGCGGGCGATGTAGAACGTGCCCGCTCCTTCCGAGCCCGGCTCCCCGGGTCCCAGCAGCTCCCAGAGCACCGTGGCCGGGAAGTAGCCCACAAAGCTGGTCATACAGTGGACATGGAGCTCGTAGCAGTCACCTGGGGGGAGAGCGAGCGAGTGGCTGGGGGAGATGAGGGAGCCCCCCTCCCCCCCCCAAGCCAGCCCCCTGCCCCTCCCGGAGAGCGACAGGCGCGACTTCCAAAGCCCTGGCCCCCGACCTCCCCGCCAGCGGCTCTTCCCTTTGGGAACGTGCTCACCGGGGCCCAGCGGGCACGGCAGCTCCTGGTCTCCGTTGTAGAAGGCGAACTGGGACGTGCGGCAGAGTGGGAAGAGGTGGGTGAGGGTGACGGGCTCCGTTCCTCCATTCCGGAGCTTCAGGCTCAGCACCTCCTTGCGGTTCAAATCCAGGCGGATAAGGAGCTGCCCATCGCGGGCTTCATGGGGCCCCTGCACCTCCACGTCCACCCCATGTTTCCCGTGAAGATACTCAGCCCTGGGGAGAGCGGGAGTCAAGGGGGGGCTGGGGCAGGAAGGGCCTGGTGGGGGGGGGGCCGCCCTGGGGAAAAAAGGCTGGCGAGGGCTCAGCCCTGCCCAACGCCTCCGAGCTCTCCCTCCATCCCCGCCCCTACCTGAGAAGGCCGTACCCCGCCCCACGCAGCACCCCCTCTGCCCGCCGGCCTCCGCCTCGCCCACGCGCACGCACCTGTCATAAAAGATGCGGGCCAGCAGGGACTTGTGGTGTTTGCTGATCTCTGCCCCCAGCTTCAGCCTCCTCTTTTCCGGGAGCCACACGTCGGCCCAGCGGTCCAGTCTGAAGAACCTGACGCGAGTCTTGGTGACGTAGGCCAGGTTGGACATCTTCATTCCGTACAGCATGGAGGAGAAGCCAGGGGCGGGGGTCCCGAAGCTGCCGGAAGCAGAGGAGACTGGGCGGTGAGGGCAGGCGGCGCGCCGGCGGGGAGGGGGGCCGGCCACTCGCCACTGCTGCAACGGGGACGGGGGGCGCCCGGGCCAGGGCGGGCTTAGGGATTTTAAACTTGAAGTGTTTTCAGGAGGGCAATGGGACTTTTGAATTAAAAAAAAAAGGATCGTTTTTTTAAACAGCTGTTGAGGATTGTGCATGAATGAGGAGAGAAGCCCCATTATGGGCTGTTGAGTTGAGGGACGAAGGGGGTAGAGAGAGCAAGAATGAAGGCTTTTTGGAAAACTTATTTGGGACAGAAAAGAAACACACGCAGCCCAGGAGGAAGAGCCCAGGAGAGAGCTGAGGAGGTCGATCGGGAGCGGGGCTCCGGCGGGCAAGGGGGCTGGTCGGACGGCAGTTTCTACCCGAGGCAGAGGGTGCAGGTGGGATCAAGCAGGTAGGGAAAGGATCCTTTTCCAGAGATCAAAGAGCCTGGCTTTGTGCCTAGAGAAGGTGGAGACAGGGAAAACTGGTCAGGAGGCCGATGGCCTCAGGGTTCAGGGCCTGGGAGTCAGCTCAGGCACTCAGCAAACATGGAGAGACCCCGTTCTGTGCCAGACACTGCGCCAGATGCCGCGGGGCCAGAGGCGCCAGGGGCCCGGGTCAGCTCACGGGCCGAGCGCAGCGGCGGGGGCTCACCGGGCCGAAGGGCGGCCGAGCCAGGAGACAGCATCAGAACTGACTCCTGGAGGGAGCACGGGCACCACCAGGCCCAAAGGGAAGGGTGACAGCGTGGGGGGCGGGTGGTAGCAGGAGGCCTGCGTGTGCGAGAGGGGAGAGGGACACAGGCAGGTGGCCCGCCCGCTCTCCACCTTGGGTACCGACTCCTCTTGGAGCCGCACTTTCCCCTCTATAATATAAACAGGGACGGGAGACACACCTTGCAGGGGTGCTGGGAGGGCGACAGGAGATATTTGTGAACCACTTGGCTGGTGTTTGGCACACAAGGAGGTCTCAGTGAGGGTGAGCTACGGTTAGTATCACACACAATAGGGCTGCACTAGAGTGAGAAGGGCGAGGGAGGGAGTGGCAGGAGGCAGCAGAGGTGGGCAGGGACGAGGGCAGGGGCAGTTTTACCTGCCCGGCCAAGAAGCCCGAACTTGACCCTGAAGGCCAGGTGTCCTCCCCCCCATCCCCCATCCCCGCCCGTTTGCCTGGTGCGCACGAGCCTGAGGACATCCCCACGCGTGACATGCTTCACGGGTACATTCAAAATTTGGGCTCCCGACCATGCGTCCTGGGATTTGTCCGGAATGAAATCAAATCCCAGCTCCCAAGGTTTGCGGTGACCTTGACTCACTCACAGAGCTCAGCCAGCCCGGCTGCTCGCTAGGGTGTACAGCTAAGATCCCCGGTGGCCCCTGCCTGCGACTCTGCCCCTCTCCTTCACCCCAAGCAAAAGAGGGGTGCTATTCAGGAGACTCCGAATCAGCGTGGATTTCTTTCAAAAGGAGAATAACTCGCTTGAAAACACAACAGGTAACGTCCAGTTAAGTGTGAGCCACAATGGTCAGTATGGCATTAGTAGGAGCAGTCGTTCTCACAGCAGCAGCGGGAGCAACTTACTTTCAGCTCACGTCAGAGGCTACGCTGTGGTTACAGAGCCACCGCGGCCGGTGGGGTTTAAGCAGGGGAGTGGCAAGATCATAAGTGCATTTCAGATCGCTCTGGCGTCAGGATTGGAGGATGGATTTGCTGGAGGCAAGACTGCAGGCAGGGAGACCAGTTAGAAGAAGGCCATTGCAACAGTCCAGCTAAGAGATGACAGGTGGAAAAAGAGGGGCCAGATCTGATCAGATTGAGAAGGTAAAACGGGCGGAACTTGGTAGTGACTGAAGAGGGGAACATGGTAGTGACTGAAGAGTGACGGGAGGCTGGAAGGGGGAGGAGGCCAGGAGAATATCCAAGTCGGTGGTGCGGCTTTGGGGGATACTCCTGAGACAGGAAGAGGAGGAAGCTGGAGGGACTGACCGTACGTTTGGATTTGGACTTGGCCATGCCTGAAATTCATGTTGTTCAGTCTCCCCGAGTCGGAAGCGGAGAACTCAGGCCAAAGTCAAGGTCAGAGCCTAATTATTGGGGCATGGTTAAAACCATGGAAGTGTGTGGGATCTTCCAGGTGGAGCAGTTTGATATAGTTATGAATTCCAAAAACAGATACTGGATCATGTTTGTAAACTGGCTTTGACTGGGCCACATCAGTAGGGCGTTGGGTCCCGGCCCCTTGGTGGGTGGGGACTCACAGATAAAAGGCATGGCAGAGGACAGAGCTGGACATTTTGATGTTGGAGTTGGAGCCCAGGAAGTGAACACACAGGAGAACACAGAGGAATAAGGACAGCTCCTTAGACATGGCAGAGGCCCCGGGGAGGAAACAGAGCTGTCTGCCTGACAGTCTACAGCCGACCTCGGGGAGAAAACAGGGGAGCTGATCCTGGAGAGAAATGAACCCCAGGAAGAGAGCAACCCAGGAAGCCTGGACCCTGGCAGACGTCGGCAGCCATCTCGCTCCAACCCGTGGCAACAGACTTTGGTGAGGGAAGTGATTTATGCTTTATGGCCTGGTGTCTGTAAGCTCCTACTGCAAATAAATACCCTTTATAAAAGTCAACAGATTGCTGGTACTTTGCATCAGCACCTCTTTGGCTGACTAATACACTGGGAAAAATGCAGAGTTTGAGAATGCCTGAGGCCAGGACAACTCAGAGAAAGGAGTAAACAGAAAGAATCTTCAGCAAAGGGACAGTCAGGAGGAAGTCTCAAAATCAGGCGCCAGGGTCAGATGCGGGTGGGGGGTGGGGTGTCGGGTAATAAAGGGACTGAAACTGGGAGGACACCACTCCTTCCTGAGCCAGTCACTCTATGGCTTGCTGCACGAACCAAAATGCCCACCGAGGCCAGGCTCAGCCGAGAGAACATTCCCTGGTACCCGCAGCGTTCTCAGACGCCTTGTACAGGGCCATTTTGGAGTCTTTGGGGTAAGAAGGACTTCCAAGTCCCTCCTAACTCTGGCAGGTGCCATGACAAGCAGCCCTGGGCCGGGGAGAAAACACGGCTCTGCAGAAAAGAAGGAACTGGGGAGCACATGCCCAGTCAGAAGGGGGGTGACCGCTGCTCATCTCCAGCTGAGACTGACCAGGGGGGTGGGGGGGTGGGGGGAACGGGTGAATGTAGGCCCAAAGTGGTCAGACAGTCTGGCTATTAAGAGAAAACAACATCAACATTTTAACGTGAGGTTTCCTGTTTCTGGAAACTTCTGCATGGGTGGATCGGCAGGCAGAACTCCCTTTTCAGGGTTTTCCAGTTTCTACAGAGGATGCTGCATCTTAAATATTTCTCAAATTATTCTCCATTTCAGCCACCACAACCCACATTTACCTATGTTTAAAAAAAAAAAAGTCATAAACTGAGCACCTGCGTGTTGATTTCTGAGGAGCCCCCTTCCCAGGCTGAGCCCCCAGCTTGGCCCAATGAGCTGCTCTGGAATCTAACACCTAGATTTCTAGGAAAAACTCTTTAACTGAGAGTGTAAACTGGAAGC